>NW_027185575.1:2118553-2151178 GCF_028583685.1 Petaurus breviceps papuanus
AGCAACAGCTTTCCTTCCATTATACAATAATTCCTATTCTACACACAACAATTTTCCTTTTATTATACAATGGTTTCTATCATACACACAGCAACAACCATTTCCCTTCCATTATTCGATTCCTATAATACACGCACAAGCACACACACCAGCAACAACTTTCCTTCCATTATACAATAATTCCTATTGTACACACAACAGTTTTCCTTTTATTATACAATGGTTTCTATCATTTACACAACAACAACCATTTCCCTTGCATCATATAATGATTCCTATCTCACACACACACCCAACAACAATAACTTTAACCCATGAACAGACAAATGGCTACATAGAGTGCTCCCACATAGCCAAATCCCTAAGGAGAGAAGTTCAGCATTTCTCTGGATCTTTCAGCTGGAGAAGTTTGTTTCCACCTCTTTTCTTAGTCAGGAGCATTTCTGTAGAGGGAATGATAAGTCTCCCTTCATGTACCAGCCAGGACGGGAAGCAAGTGGAGATATGAGGCAGGGAGAGCAGCAGAGTCTCCAAATGACTGCAGAGCAGCACTGAGAAGGATGAAACCCAGGGAAGGCAGAAACCCATTTACTTCATCTGCAGCCAACTGGTTCAGGAGAAAGAGTCATGATACTGCTATGAGAGGCAGCACCCTCCTCTTTATGAATGGGAAAGTAAGAACAACTTTCCTGAGTCAGTCGCCTATGGGTGAGGGAATATTGAATGTAATAAGCTGCCTAGAACTCGTCCAGCAGGAGTGTAGCAGACATCAGTCATTTTCAAGGGATTTTTCAGTTGCCTTAACCCAAGATCCCTAACTTGGAAGCCTGACATCCTGTAATTGTCTGTTCCCGCAGCCCCTTTACCTTGCTGCTAGCACCAAGCTATTGAGGACTTAAGTTTGAACTCCACAACTCTGGCCCTTGGGCCCTGCAGTACTGCTTTGTGAGTACCTCATGTGGCCGAGGCAGCTGGGTTAACAGAGTACTAGGCCTGGAGTCAAAAAGACTCCTCTTCCTGTGTTCAAATCTGGCTTCTGACATTTACTAGCTGTGTGACCCTGGGAAAGTCTCTTAATCCCATTTGCCTCAGTTTCCTCATCTATAAAGTGAGCTGGAGAAGAAAATGGCAAATTATTCCAGTATCTCTGCCAAGAAAACCCCATATGGAGTTGTGAAGTGTCAGACATGACTGAAAAACAAGTGAAGACTATGTGGCTGACTCTATCTGTGCCACCCTTAATTCCTAGCCATCTTCTTACCAGGCTTCACACACACACACACACACACACACACACCAATCTCTCCTCCACCTTTATTTCTAGCTATGAATCTGTAATTACACCAATCCTGCCATTGCAAAGGAAAAGGGAATGCCATTCTATTCCCCTATGGCTCCATTCTCCATCCCTATTACTTCCCCGACCAAAATACACTTTTCCTGATGCGTTCAATCAAAACACAAGCATATATTAAGTGCCTTCTATGTACCAGGCATTGCATTAGGAGGCAGGGATAAAAATGTTAAGAATGTAATGATTCCTATTTTTAATGAATTTTCATTTTCATGGAAGATATAATACATACATCTATCTATCTATATCTATAATCTACATAAACACTCTTAGATATATGTATGTACACATTTGTATATATATACACGTATATACATGCACATATATGAATACATGCAATAGGAAATCAGCCTCTGGCCTCATTAGGCCTAAGCAAACCTTTTGGGTTTCTTTCTACTCGAAATCCTTGACCCTGTGATCTCCAATGCTCCTACCAGTTCTGCCCTTTTGTGATCATTCACTTGGCATTGAATTTAAGGAAGGATAGGGCTTGGGCTCATCGTTGAGATTATCTATTCATCGTTCTGGGTATATCACCTGTCTGAGATAGCTTTGTGTACTCTTCTATTTTTATTCCAAAGTGGAAAAGTCCCTAGAAACATCCACATGTTCTCCGTTCCTAATAACTGTGATCACTTATTTTTGACAGGACATTATGGCAAACTTTGTAGTGGCCCATCTGAGTGAGACAAAAATCATTACCTCTCTGCTGATTGTCATCATATACTATTTATTCTAATAGCTAAATAGTTCCTATGAATGATTTAATACAAGGAGACATAAAACATGTATATGTTTAGAAATCAGATTACTGGCTGACAAGCTCCATCGGATCATGGCTTCATTTCTTTGGCTGCTATGCAATTTCCATTTTAATGCTCTGGAAGGTGCTTATTGCAGGGTGACAGAGAGCTGATGGGCTTTCCTAAGTCAGGGCATATTGAGCGCATTGTCACTGGGAGGGATTAGTCCATTTCTGCATTCTTCCATGATGGGAGGTTAGAATGATACTGCAATGGAAGCATTCAAGTATTTTAAATAGTTGGATATATTTTATATGAAATATTCTATTCTGTTGGAAGGAAAAGATCCATATTTTTAGAGGGGGAAGGCAGGGCAGTTGGGGTTAAGTGACTTGCCCAAGGTCACACAGCTAGTAAATGTTAAGTGTTTGAGGCTGAATTTAAACTCAGGACCTCCTGACTCCAGGGCCAGTGCTCTATTCACTACACCACTTAGCTGCCCCAAGGATACATATTCTTTAAGGAAACTGTGGTCAAGGCAAGATCATAGTTGATGTCAACATCATCTCAGATGTCACTGGAGAGAAGCCTAGGCAAAATATATGCTCCATGTAAATTGAAGAAACTCTAATAAGATTGGTGTAAATACTCATGAGATCATAGAGTGAGAGCTGAAATGGACATTAAGGGTTGTTTTGACCAAGCCACTTATTTTACATAGGAGGAAACCGAGGCCCCGAGAAGTTAACTGAAAGGCCCCAAATCATACAGGTAGTAACTGTGAGAGCAAGAATTTCATAAGATCATGGGGTCATTGAACTAGAGCTAGAAGTGACTTAGAGATCATCTAGTACAAGTCCCTTACTTTACAGTTAGGAAACTGAGGTCCCCAAAAGTTTAGGGAATTGTTCAAGGTCATAGAGGAGTGAATGCCAATAGTTGAGATTTAAATCTGGGTCCTGTAATTGTCAACACAGTACTCTTTTTACTACACCTCATTGTCTTTTCGCTCTTAAGGAAGATGACAGTCCCCTTAACAATTGGTAAATTTTCTTTGAGCATTACTGGCAAAAAAAATTTCCTTATAGCTAACCTAGTGAAGAGTATCTCCAAACTGGTCCTTAGACAACAGACATATATTCCATTCTTGAACAAATACTCTCAATCTTTCCACCCTGGTCAGATCTACCAGCTCTGGGTTGAAAAACATTGTATGGCTATGGGGTAGTTTAAGGAAATTCGAAAACCACATTTTAGGTTGAGAAGACGCTTCCAGGGCTTGTGCTCCCCAAGCATAGATAGGCCTTCATGCTATAATAAGGCAACACAATGTAGGATTTAAATGACTTGTCTTTTTTTTTTAATATTTTATTTATTCCAATTACATGGAAAATTTTTAACTTAAAAAAATTTGAGCTCCAAATACTCTTCACTCCTTACCCCTCATTCAGAAAGTGAACAATTTGATATAGGTTCTAAATTTATGATCATTAAAATATATTTCCATATAAATCATGTTGTGAAAGAAAATACAGACTCATGGGGCGGCTAGGGTGGCACAGTGAGTAGAGCGCCAGCCCTGGAGTCAGGAGGACCTGAGTTCGGATCTGGCCTTAGACACTTAGCATACACACACAAAAAAACTTAGCCGTGTGACCTTGGGCAAGTTACTCAACCCCAATTGCCCTCCAAATTGCAAAAAAAAAAAAATACAGACCCAACCCCTTCCCCCTAAAAAAAGAAACATAAAGTAAAAAAAAAAAACCTTATTGGATTTGAATTCAGATTCTTTGTATAAAGATCTTTTTCATGATGAATCCTTTGGAATTTTCTTAGATCATTAAATTTCTGAGAGCAGCAAAGTCATTTATAATTGAACATCATGTAATATTGTTGTTACTGTATACAATGTTCTCCAGGTTCAGATCACATCACTTTGCATCAGTTCATATACATCTTTCCAGTTTTTTTCTGAAACCATTTCTTATAGCACAGTAGTATCCTAACATAATCATATATCACAATTCATTCAGTCATTCCCCAATTAAGGGTTATCTCTTCAATTTTCAATTCTTTTCCACTACAAAAAGACTGTCACAAATATTTTTGTACATACAAGTCCTTTTCTTATGTATTTTTAGGGGGAAGGGAGTGATAACAGGCCTTGTAATGGTACTTCTGACTCAAAGGTTATGCACAGTTTTATGGACTTTGGGGCATAGTTCCACATTGCTCTTCAGAATTGTTGGATCAGTTTACAACTCCAATAAGGCATTAAATGCCCCAAATTTTCACATCCTCAACTCCTGGCATTTTCCTTTGCTTTCATGTTACCCAATCTGATAAATATGACGTGGTACCTGATTTTAATTGGCATTTTCCAATAAATGGTGACAGAGTATTTTTTCATATAACTATAGATAGTTTCAATTTCTTCATGTGAAAACTGCTTGTTCATATCCTTTGACCATTTATCAATTGGAGAATGACTTGTAGTCTCTTTATATTTGAAAAATAAATCTTTATCTAAGAAACTTGCTGTAAAAATATTTCCCCAGTTTTCTGATTTAATTCTTATCTTGGCTGCATTGATTTGGTTTGCACAAAACTTTTAAAAAATTTAATGCAATCAAAATTATCCATTTTACATCCTGTAATGTCCTCTATCTTTTATTTGTTCACAAATTCTTCCCTTATCATGTATATTTCTCTATATTTCCATATAAACTGTTCCATACTCCCCTGATTTGGTTGTGGTAGCATCATTTGTATCTAAATCATACATCCAATTTGACCTTATCTTTGTATATGGTGTTAGATGTTGGTTTACAGATAGTTTCTGCCAAACTGATTCCCAGTTTTCCTAGCCACTTTTGTTAAATAGAGATTTCTTGTCCCAACACTAGATTATTCTAGTAATTTACTACTGTGTATTATGTACCTAATCAATTCTTATTTCTTAGCCAGTACCAGGAGGTTTTGATGATTTTATATATGTGTATGTATGTATGTATGTATGTATGTATGTATTTTTTACTTTTTTTTGGGGGGGAGGCAGGGCAATTGGGGTTAAGTGACTTGCCCAAGGTCACACAGCTAGTGTTAAGTGTCTGAGACCAGATTTGAACTTAGGTCCTCCTGACTCCAAGGCTGATGCTCTATTCACTGCATTGCTTAGCTGTCCCAATGATTACCATTTTCTAAGAGAATTTGGCATCTGGTATGGTTAATATACATTTCTTCACATTTTTCATTGATTTCCTTAATATTCTTGAACTTTTGTCCTGCTGAATAAATTTTATTATTTTTCTAGCTCTATAAAATGTTATTTGTGTTATTACTTCAGCCTACTCATAAGCAATTAATATTTCTCCAAATGTTTAGATATGACTTTATTTGTGTGAAAAGGTTTTTTTTGTAATCATCTTCATATGATTTTTTTCTTAAATCTTGGCAGATAGACTCCCAAGTATTTTGCATTATCTACAGTTATTTTAAATGGAATTTCTCTTTCTTGCTGTTGGACTTTGTTGGTAATATATAAAATGGTAATGATTTTGTGGCTTACTTATGTGTCCTGCAACTTTGCTAAAGTGGTTCATTATTTCAACTAGTTTTTAGCTAATTATTGAGGATTCTCCAAATGCACATCATATCATCTGCAAAGAATAATAGCTTTCTTTTCTTATTGCTGGTTTTAATTCTTTTAGTTTTTTTCTACTTTTATTGATGTAACTAGCATTTCAAGTACAATATTGAATAATATTGGTGATAATGGACATCCTTGCTTCACTCCTTATCTTGCTTCTAGCTTCTCCCCAATACAGATAGTTATTGCTGTTGGTTTTATATGAATACTACTTATTTTATGGGATTCTCCACTAATTTCTATGTTTTCTAGTGTCTTTAATGTAAATTATCTTTGTATTTTTGTCAAAACCTTTTTCTGCATCTGTTGAGATAACTATATGATTTTTGGTGTTTTTTTTAAACTCATCTGATCAATTATGCTGAAATTTTCTTGATACTGAACAAATCCTGAATTCCTAGTGTAAATTTCACCTAGTCATAGTGTATGTTCTTGGTACTATATTGCTGTAACCACCTTGCTAGTATTTTATTTACTTTTTGCATCAATACTTGCATAAATATCCATTAAGGAAATTGTTCTATTTCTCTGTCTCTCTCTCTGTCTCTGTCTCTCTCTCTGTCTCTGTCTCTCTCTCTCTGTCTCTCTGTCTGTCTCTCTCTGTCTCTGTCTCTGTCTCTCTCTCTGTGTCTCTCTCTCTCTGTCTCTCTCTGTCTCTCTCTCTCTCTCTCTCTTTCTCTCTCTCTCTCTCTCTTGCTTTTCCTGGTTTAGCTATCCACACAATATTTAAGATGTAAAGGGATTTTGGAAGGCCCCCTTTGTCTATCGGTCCAAATAATATTGGAATTAATTGTTATATAATAGTTTCATAGAATTCACTTGTGAATGTATCTGCTCCTGGAGACATTTTTAAGGGATATCAGTGTTGGATTATTCAATTTCTTTTTTAAAGATATGGTTATTTATATATTCCATTTCTTCTATTAATCTGGACAATTGATATTTTTGCAAATGTTCATACATTTCACTTAGATTGTTAACATTATTTGCATATGTTTGGACAAAATAGCTCCTAATAGTTCCTTAAATTCCATTTTCACTGGTAATTTCACTCCTTTCATTTATGTTATTGGTAATTTGGTTTTCTTCTTATTTTTGGAGGGGAGAAGGCAAGGCAATTGGGATTAAGTGACTTATCCAAGGTAACACAGTTGGTAACTGTGTCAAGTGTCTGAGGCTGGATTTGAATGCAGGTCCTTCTGACTCCAGGACTGGTGTTCTACTCATCCTTTTTTTTTTAAATCAAATGAATCAGTAGTTTATCTATATTATGTTTTTAGAACATAAAATCAGCTCCTACTTCTATATATTAGTTAAATGGTTCTCTTATTTTCAATTTTATTAATCTCTCCTTTGATATTCAGGATTTCCAATTTGATGTTTAATTGAGGATTTTAATTTATTCTGTAATTTTAGTTGCCCACCCAGTTCGTTAAAGTGCTCTTTCTCTATTTCATTGATGCTAGTGTTTAGAGAGATAAAATTTCCCCTGTGTCCTCCTTCGGCTTCATCTAATAAATTTTGATATGTTATCTTATTGTTGTTATTCTCTTTAATGAAATTATTGTTTCTATTATTTTTTTCTTTGACCCACTCATTCTTTAAAATTAGGTTATGTAGTTTCGAATTATTTTTTAATCTATCTTTCTATGGCCCTTTATTGAATTTAGTTTTTTATTGTATTATGATCTGAAAAAATATAAATTTAATATTTCTCCTTTGATGCATTTGATTGTGATCTTTTTATGTCTAAGATATGGTCATGTGTGTGTGTGTGTGTGTGTGTGTGTGTGTGTGAAAGTGCCATGCATAGCTGAGAAAAAGTATATTCCTTTCTGTTCCCATTCATTTTTTTCTGGAGTCTATTATATCTAATGTTTCAAAATTTCTTTAACTCCTTAAGTTCTTTCTTGCTTATTTTGTGCTTAGATTTACCTAGTTCTGAGAAGAAAAGGTTGAGATCTCTCACTAGTATAGTTTTGCTATCTATTTCCTCTTGTAACTTATTTAATTTTTCTTTAAGAATGTGAATGCTATATAATTTGGTGCAAATATGTTTAGTATTTATATTACTTCATTGTCTATGTTACCTTTTAGCAAAATGTACTTAATCTCCTTATCTCTTTTAATTAGGTGTCATTTTATTCAGAATATTTTTGCATCCTTTACTAACCTATTGAATCTCCATCCCATCCCCCACCATGATTTTCTTGTATCTTTCTCATTTCTTTTCCCAATTTCCCCTCTTATTTGATTTTTTTTTTACTCTTTTTTGAGTGCTTCCAGGAATTCCTTTTGGGTCCAAGACCAATTCACATTTTTTTTCTCCAAGGCTTTGACTGAAGTTGCTGTTACACTGTGGTCTTCTTCTGAGTTTATATTTTGATCTTCCCTGTCAGCTTAGTAACTTTCTGTGATGAGGTTTTTTTGTAATTGTTTGCTCATTTTTTCCAACCTATTCATTGACTTTTAACTTAATGTTAAAATTGGGCTCTGTTCCTGGGGTGGAGGGAGAACTGTCAAAAGCTTCAGGTTTTTCTTGCTTGTTTGTTTTCTGTTTTGTTTTTGTGCAGCTGTTTTCAGAATTAGTTCTGGGGATCTGTAAGTTTTTCATTTTTCCAAGGTGGTGTGATATAAGGAGAGGTGTGTTTGCTGCTCTCCTGGTCTATATGCTAATCTGTGAGTGACCATAAGCACATTTTTATATTCTCAACCTGTGACCTGGGTCCCTGTTTTTGTTAGTGCACCATATTGACCTTGGCCTGTGACCTGGAACCATGTCTAGGCAATGCAATAGAGTCTTGTTACCAGTGCCAGCAAAAGGTCCCCTGTAATTTCCTTAGTATCAGTTGTCCAATCTCCTATTTATGGATTGAGAGCACCAGAAGCTAAAGCTGCAGATACAGTCACTCCTAAGAACTGCTGCTAGCTTGCCAGGGCACAGCCTCTGCTGGACTCTGCTCCACTCTCATCCCAGTGAGAGGGACCTTTCCTGCCAAGCTTCTAAGTGGTCTTGGGTTAGAAAATTGTTTTGCCCCATCTTTTTGTTGGTCCTTTCATTCCAGAATTTGTTTTGAGGTGTTATTTTAATGCCTGGAGGGGAAATTTGGAAGAGCTCATGCAAATTCTTCCCTTTGTTCTTCCATCTTGGCTCAAGTCTTTATTACTTCTTAAAAAGCCTGCAAAGGAGATTATTTATTCATATTGACTTATTCCTTGATGACAGGGATAGTATCTTATCCAAGTTTCATGTGTCTGCAATATTAATTTAAGGGAATATATTCTATTTAGTAAGAAATGGTGAGACAGATGCTTTCAGAGAAACCTGGGAAGACTTGCATGAAGGGATTTTTTGTGGAGAGCAACAACACCAGTAGAATAATTTATACTATAAGAAAAAAAACATTGTAAAGATAACTTAGAATCACTTAAGAATTCTTATCAAGTCAATGAAAATCATGATTCCAAAGGACCAATGGTGAAGGATGCTATCCATCTCTTGAAAGGTACAGGTTGGGATATAAATTTTTAGACATAGCCATGAAAAAATTGTTTTCCTTGACTATGCATATATTTTTGAAGCAATCAGGGTTAAGTGACTTGTCCAGGCTCACATAGCTAGTAAATATCTGAGGCTAAATTTGAACTTAGGTCCTCTGGACTCCAGGGCTAGTTTACTAACCACTACACCACCTATCTGTCCCCAACTGCATATTTCTTACAATGATTTTGTTTTTCTTTTTCCCCCATTGGACAGTCAGAGGTGGGAAGGACAGAAAATAGATTTTTGTTAGTTGGAAAAAGTAAATAAAAAATTTTAAATAATAAATCTCCAGAGCAGAACACAATGATTAATAACAACTTCTTCTTGTTGACCTCCCTCTCTTAGTGAGAAACAGGGTTTTATCATGTAAAATCTGCCCACCTCCTCTGTACATTTTTCCCTTAAAATATAATTGGGATATTAATTCACATATAACTTATTGGAACACAGTAGAAAGAATACTGACTATAGATCACTGTTGCATAAGATTCCATCTCCTTTCTTTGTGCTTTTGAACAGCACATATCATAGTCCTGTTTTTTAAGAAACATTTACTAAGTGCTCACTATGTGTCAGACAGTCTGCTAAAAATAACAACAGCTAACATTTATTTAGCACTTAATATGTACCAGGCCTTGTGCTAAGTGCTTTACAATTATTATCCCATTTGATCTTCACAACAACCCTGAGGTGTAGGTGCCATTAAACAGATGAGGAAACTGAGGTAAACAGAAGTTGAATGAGTTGCACAGGGTCACACAGTTAGTGTCTGAAGTAGGATTTGAACTCAAATCTTCCTGACTCCAGGCCCTCGGTAATGTAATCCCTTATCATCTCTGCTTCATAGTATCTCTAGTTTTCTTCAAAGTACAGCTCAAATGAAGCTTTTCCTAATCAGAATTACTGGTGCTTCTCCTTCCTCTGAAATACTTTGAGTGTAGTTTGTATATATTTTACATATATTGACATAGGTTCAAATTATTTTCTCTGATAGAATTCAAGCTTTTTAAGAGTTTTGTATCCCCATTGCCTAGCATAGTGGCCAGCACATAGTAGGCACTTTAAAAGCACAAAATGATTGCATGATCATATAGCTATTTGGAAACCTAGAACCCATCTTAGAGGTCATCTGGTTTAACTGAATATTTGTAAAGATCTTAGCCTAATGCTTAGCATATATCCCATATAAATACTAACCATTATTATAGTTGGTGGTGGTGCTGTTATTTTACAGATGGGGAAAACACGGTTCAGAATGTTTGCACGCCTTGTCCACAGTGTTAGAATAGGACTTTGAATCTAGGTCTTTCTGAATCCAAGTCCAAGACAGAGACTGTTATTCTAGGCTAAGCACTAAGGAGGACCTCAGCTGAAATTCTTCCTCTATTAATGGCATTACCATATAGAATAAAGAGTGCGAGGTTTGGAATTGTATGATCTGGGTTCAGATTCTCCAGTCTTTGCTATTGACTACTGGGTGACCTTGGTCAAGTTATTTTCCTTTTCCTGGTGTTTCAGCTTCCTTATTTATAAAATGAGCATGGAGACCACTGGCAAACCTCTGTATGTGACAATATAATAGCATCAGCACTAAATGGTGGGGGCAAAGAACCAGAAATAAAATAGATGTCCATGGATTGGTGGGATGGCTAATAAACCTGTGGCTCATGAATGTGAAGACATATCACTATGTTATAAGAAATGGTGGATTATGATAGTTGTAGAGAAGCATTGAAGACTTATATAAACTGATGTAATATGATGTAAGTAAAGAAAAGAACACAAATACATAATGACCAAAAACATATGAAAGGAAAGAACAGTGACAAAACAATTGCAACAATATTTCTCATAGTGCCTATAAAATAGTACAATTGAAACAATGTTTCTCACAGTGCCTATAAAATAGTAGATTCCTTATAAATCATCTTATTGACTAAATGCTACAAAATTGGTAGATTTTTTTGGAGGGGAAAGGTAGGGCAATTGGGGTTAAGTGACTTGCCCAAGGTCACATGGCTAGTTTTTTGTGTTGTGTCTGAGGCCAGCTTTGAACTCAAGTCCTCCTGACTCCAGGGCCGGTGCTCTGTGCCACTTAGCCACCTCCCAAATGCTGCAGAATTGTAAGGGCTAAGATGGGCCCCATGGAAGAGATGTGAGGAAAGACCTCCTCTTGGTCCTTTCCAGGAGCGGGGGAAGGGGGTCCACATTGCATGTAATGTAAGATTGTTTAGATGCATGATTGAGTTTACTAAACCATTTTCTCTTTATTCTTTTTTTTTCAAAAAAGCTTTCTTATAAAGAATGACTTTCTGAGTTGGAAGGAGGAAATTAAGGAGGAATATAGAGATATCAATAAAAAATCTGCTTTTTAAAAACTAAGGGCTTAGATCAACCTTAAGGTTCCATCTAGCCCCAGATCCTCTGGCTCCAGTGACTTTGAAGAGTAGCCTTACAAGAGGACTGCCTTTTAACAAAAGCAGCCTGGTGACTGGAGGTCATGTACAAACACGTCTGATTTCACATTCTAATTTGTCCTGTTAAAATCTGAGCCCAGACCCAGCAACAGTTCCATTCCCTCTCTCATTACACTTCACTACACCTTTCAAGCCACTGGCATCAATTAAAGTCAAGTTCCTCTCAGAACTCCTGTTTTTGCTTCCCTTTCTCTCTGTCTACTTCAGTAAGATCAAAGGAACTCTGGGTTATTAAGAGTGGTGCAGAAGATTCTTGGGAGACACACAATCCTTTCTAATTGACTCTGGTTTGTTTCACTCATCCTCCCCTTCTGGTTGTCTGAAGCATCCTCTGTGACTGATTGAGGATAGTTTCCGCAATGCAGGGAGTGAGGTATTGGTGAGACCCTATGACTCACTCAGAATTTTGGAATGATGAAGCCCAGAATTTAAAAGTACAACTTACGAGCAGGTCTCCTAGTCTGTTCTCATTGGTTTGCAGAGTGTGAAGGCTTAATAACATCTTTTTAATCTTCTTCAATTTAACTACTTGGAGATGTGTTTGTAGGTATAGAGGAGACTTTGCAGGAGAGGAGAAAGAGTACTAACTAGTCCTTTATTATATGACCAAAGAATTAAAAGAATGAAAGTTACTGAGTAATTGTAGAATTAGAGCAAAAAGAGATCTTAGCTGTTATCCAGTATAAGCCTTTAATTTTACAGATAAGAGAACTCAGTCACAGAAAAGTGAAATGATCTATTCAGGGTCGCACAATAGGTAATTGGCAAAGCCAGAAGTCAAAGTTAGGTCTTCCCAAATCCAAATTAGAACCACAATGCTTTCCCAGTTTCTCTTACATTTTTTTTCCCAGAAGAGGAGACAACAACAGGAACAATTAGCTAAAATCTCCATCCAAAGTCTTATTGTGACATGGTAGTCACCCAGACATTCCAAAGAGTAATCCACTGGAGTATAATCTCTCATAGGCCCTTGGAAAGCCTTCATGTACCAATATAGCAAATGACTGTATCTGTCATCTGATTATCAACATAACTAATCTGAAAGAGGCTTTTCAGAATCCCACTGCCTTCTCAGTGTGTTATATTTGTCCTTCCAGAAGAGGAGACAATGTCTAGTGGATGGAATTTGGGGCAACTTATAAGAGCTATCTACTCAATTGTAGAGGAGTTGCTATCTGGTTTGGTAGAGAGAAAACCAACATGTTTGAAGTCACAGGTCCTTGAAGTATTAAAGATTTTTCCTTGACCCTCAGAGGGAATGATAAGGAATGATGGATGAAAGCTGTAGAGAGCCAAAGTTTCTCATGGTGTTGAATAGGAGACTTTTCAGAAATTAAAGTTATCCCAAAGTGGAATGGGCTGCTCTGGGAGAGAGTGGCTTCCTCGTCAATAGAGTTCTTTAAGCAAAGGTCAGATCGTTATTTTTCAGGACTGCTGGAGAAAGGATTCTCATTGAGGTATATGGTTATTGTTTCTTGTCCTTTATTCTTTTTTTTTTTTTTAATTTAAAGCAATCGGAGTTAAGTAACTTGCTCAAGGTTACACGGCCAGTTATTTCTGGGTGTGGTGCTAAGTATCTGAGCCCGGGATTCGATCCCCAAGTCTTCTCAACACTGGAGCTGGTGCTCTTACTCGCTGTGCTACCTGGCCGCCCTGAGGAAGTCCTTTATTCTTGAAGAGGACCCTGCCATTAGGAAGGTGACACCACAACTTGTAAGTGATTTGGATTTAAGTGAGGGAGGGCTGTGCAAAGTCACCAGCCTCACTTTCTCCTCTGAAGCCAATGGAACCAAGTGGCAAGTTATAGATCAGGACAAATGGAGATGGTTGTAGATTCAGTGAGACCTTGGCCTTTTTAAGCTAAGGTCTTTCTTAAGTCTCAGTTTAACTGAGGCAGTACCCATTCAGTGATTTGGGCTAGGTAAGAAAAGAGGCAAGGAATGGCTTCTTTTACCTAGTAAAAACAAATCTGGGAGGGGAAGACCGTCAGGGTTTCTGGCCAAAACAGAAATAGTAGCTCTTTATATTAGTCCTGAGTCTTCTGGGCCCAAAAAATGATCAGGTGGGGCTTGGGCTGGGAGCTACTGTTGACCAATCAATAAGAGCCAGAGTGATTTGGGTTGAAGGCATGGTCCTTAAGAAAGAAATCTAGCCCATAAACTCCAAGATACCTAGAGCGGTTTCAGTGATTAAAATTTGCATTAATTTGGACAGAGCACCTGTAGGTAAGGGTATTATACCCTATGTGGACAGGGGGAAAGGAGAGGAGAAGTGGGGAGGAGAGAAGAGGTGAGGGGGAGAGAAGAGAGGAGTAAAGAAGAGAGAAAGAAGGAAGGAGCTGCATTTATCATCTGGAACTAGGCAGTTGGGTTCCCAGTGGGGCAGCTTGGACTACTCACAGGTACTTGTTTGTCCCTTGTTCTGGAAGAGAACCATGACATCAGGAGGGTGATGCCATGACTTGCAAGTGAATTGGTTTTAAGTGATGGAAGGCTGTGCAAAGTCACCAGCTTCACTTTCTTCTCTGGAACCATCTGGTCCCAGTGGCAAGATACAGATCAGGATGATGGAGAGAGATGTCTACATCCAGAGAAGGAACTAGAAAGAACTGAGTTTGAGTCCATATTGAAGCAAACTACTTGCCTTTTTTCTCTTTCTTGCTTGATTTTGTTTCTTCTTTACCATTTTCATTCCATGTGATACAATCTGTCTTTATAACCTGACTAGTTTCTAATTTAAAAGTATTTGCAGATCCTATACTTGATTGTATGCCATCATGGGGGGAGAGGAGAGGGAGGGAGAGAAAATTTGAAACTCAAGGAATTGTGGAATTTAATCTTGTAAACTAAAAGTAAACAAACAAATTAGTAAAGACCAAAATAAAAAGATACAGATCAAGATAACTGATGATAGTCCCGGATGTAGTGGGATACCTTGGCCTTTTTAAATTAAGGTCTTTCCCAGGTCTCAGTTTATCTGAGGAATTGCCCATTCAGTGATTAAAGCTAAGTAAGAAATGAGGCAAAAATATCCTCTTTTACCTAGTCAAAAAATAAAAAAAGTTTGTGTTTGATGGCCTCCAAGTTCCCTTCCAACTGGGTGTTGGGGATGCAAAGACAGAAAAATAATCTCCATCCTGAAGATGCTTACATTCTGTGGGATGGGGGTGAGCTGTTGATGACAACAGTAATGATAGCTAACATATATGTAGCAATGTAAGGCTGGTAAAGTTATTTATCTCACTTAATCCCTACAACAACCATAAAAGGAAAATCCTACAATTATTTTCATTTTACAGAGGAAATGGAGGGAAACAAGAGGTCGAGCAACTTGACAAGGGTCACACAGCAAGCATTCTCCAAGGCATGATTTAAACTCAGGTCATCCTACCTACATGTCTAACTTTCTGTCCATTACACCACATAAAATTGCTTTTAAACAACAAATATGAAGTATAAAGACATGCAAAGTCATTTCAAGTGGGAAATAATGCTAACAATTTGTGTGGGAGACTGCAGCTAAGTTCTGCTTTGAAGGAAGTTGGGCGTTCTTTGAAGCACAGGTGAGGAGGGAATACATTCCAAATGTAGGGGATGATTTACATAAGAGAACAGACACAAGAGATAGAATGTCAAGTTCAGAAAATACTGAGCAAGCCAGTTTGACTGCAACAGAGAAAACGTGAAGGAAAACAATTAGAAGTGACTAGAAAGATGTGTGAAAGCCAGACTCTGAAAAGGCTTTCCATATCAGGTTTAGATATTTGTTATACATATTAGAGGTAAATAGGGAGTCATGGAATATTGTTGAATGGAGAGGGATAGGTCATGATCAAATCTATGCTCTAATCCTATGATTCTCTATCTGTTTTTGTTCTATGTGTCCCACTTAGGCTCCTAATTAAGTAGGTGTATGAAGAGTGGTAGCCTGGGAGATTCAACACTTCTGCGCATGTGCTGAGATGGGGGAAAAGTATATGCTCTTTCTTTGTGTGGCATAGCCCGCTGATCCCAGGCATTTTTTATTTGCAGTTGATTAATATTTATGAAAGCTGGCACTTGAATTGAAAAAAAAAATATCCTTCACTAAATTAATTGGACTGAAAAACACTTTCATGGAGAAAGATAACAAACAGGAACAGAGGTCGCCTTTGTTCAGTCCGATGGAAATAACCCAGTTAGTTACAGATTTTGTGATGGGACACACCTTTAAAACATCTCAAAACTAAATATCCTTTGAAAACAGATTTGCAATCTTGGCTTGGCAATGAAGAAGTGTCATCTGGGAATAAGATGGGATTGGAAATGAAAATCATCTCAGATACTCATTAAAGCTGCCATAAGGTCACATCCCATCAGCATACAAGAAACTGTTTTTGTTTTTATTATCCTCCCCCAATGTCCATGGATTGTATAAGCTGCCCAATTGCCATGACCCCCAAATATGAAATCACCATAATCTGGGCTGGGGAAGCAAATTTTTATTGACATGACTAGCTTACCTCTTGTGAATCTTCTGGTTGCCAGGATCTGCCCTGCATGTATTCATGAGGGATAGTGTACCTTGTTGGATTTGCTTTGCCCCAACCTTTAAATGCCTTTGTGTTGATTGTTCCAGATGACCTGTTTTGTTGCTAGGCAGGCTAAGTCATATAAATAAATGGATGGGAACCAGAAATAAGAAGATATTTCTGGAATGGAGGAAGGATTTGGATTTTTCTGATCTCATTCACATTTTGCTTTAAGTGAAGTCAAAGTTAGAGTAAAGGAAATGATTTTGTACCAAGATTAGAGGCAGGAACTCTTTGGTCTGTACTCTGGATAAATGGGATATTCCTATGAAGGAGTACAGGCCAAATTATTGGTGTGGCATGCTCATTTTGGGTTCACAAAACCTGGAATCTGATTATATCTCTGCCACTTACTAGCTGTGTAACCTCAGGGAAATGTCTCTAGGCCTCAGTTTCCAACTGAATTCCCTGGCTTCCATTAAGTCCCAACAAAAATTCCAACTTTTACAGAAACTCTACCCCAACCCCTCCTAGTTCTCGTGCCTTTCTTCCATTAATTATTTCCTATTTGTCCTGCATATATTTTGCTTTGTATATATTTGTTTGCAACTAAATCTCCTATTAGTACTTAGTACAGTGCTCAGCTCACAGTACGTACTTAATAAATTTTTACTGACTGATGAATTTTGTCATTAAAAAAATGAGTGGACTGACTAAGAGATATGAAGAGGTTTCCACATAAGAAAATTCGAAACTTTTAAGACACACGTGAAAGAAATTTTCAAATAACTAAGAATGAGGGGAATGAAAATTGAAAAGATCTCTGAGGCTTCACTTCACATCTAGCAAACTGACAAAGATGACAAAAGAAAGGAATTACTCATATTGGTGGTATCATGGGAAGACAGGCATGCTAATTCATGTTAGGAGAGTGGTTGAGTGGTCCAATCTTCTGAATAGCAATTTGGAATCATGAAAATAAAAAGGGAAACTAGAATGTTCATACTCTTTGATTGGGATATTTCACTGTTATTCATTGATAAATGACAAAAAAGTATGACCCATATGTTGCCAAATATTCACAGCAGCAGTTTTTATATTAGCAAAGAACTAGAAAGAAAGATACCTGCCAACTGAGAAATGGACAAATTGTGCTTCAGAATGTAATGGGGTGTTTTGTTGTTCTTCAGTAGTTTCTGTCATGTCTATCTCTTCATGACCCCATTTGGGGTTTTCTTGACTAAGATACAGGGGTGGTTTGCATGTCCTTTTCCAGATAATTTTACAGTTAAGGAGATGAGGTAAACAGGTTAAGTGACTTGCCCAGGCTCACTCAACTAGTAAGTGTACAGGTCCAGATTTGAACTCAGGAAGATGTCTTCCTCATTTCAGTCATGGAACTTTATGCACTACGACATCTAGCTGCCCAAATAGATTATTACTGGAAGGTAAAAAAATAAATATAAATAAAATAGGGAAGCATGAGAAGACCTATATGAAATGATACAAAGTGAATTGAACAGAAACAGAAAAATGATACACACAATGGATATAATCATGTGAAAGGAACAAAACAATAGAAACTAGCTGTTATGGAATTACAATGACCAATCTCAGTCCCCCCAAAAGATCTAAGAAGACAATTCCCCTTACTTATTTACAAAAGTGGGGGGATGATGGGGCGGCCAGGTGGCACAGTGAATAAGAGCACCAGCCCCGGTGTCGGGAGACATGGGATCGGTTCTGGCCTCAGATACTTGGCACTCACACAAAATAACTGGCCGTGTAACCTTGAGCAAGTTACTTAACCTTAATTGCTTAAAAAAAGTGGGGGATGATGGGTGTGAAATGATGTATATAAATGTCTTCTCTCTCTTAAAGAAAAAAAAAAGATTTGTTAAAAGAGATGGCTCCCTTGGAGGTAGACATTAGGAAATATAGGTAATGTAAAAACAAAGATAGCAAAAAAAATTATTTCAAACATGGGGGGATTGGAAAAGATGACTGCTTAATGTCATTCTATATCTAAACCTAATATCCTATCACCCATGTATGATATTTCCCTGAAGGTAATTGGAAGACAAAATCTAAATTTTACCTGGATGTATCAATGAATCTATGGGCTCAATAATTTGAACCTTCCTTCCAGTGAGGGAGAACATAATCAATCCATACTTTGTCATTTGGGTAACTTTTGTCCACAGACTCCATAAATCCTCTTAAAGGGTCTATTCTATGCTCTGTGAGTCTTTTTTCTAAATCTTTTTACATAACATGGATATCAAAGAAACACATAGGCTGTCCATCTAAATATTATTAATTTAAAAAACACAAATCCCTTCACTTCACACCATTAAGCAATAAAACCTGCATCCCCTCTGTAGTTGAACATTAGCATTTATTGGTGGAAATGGATTCAAATGAGAGCCATGTGAGACAAATGCAAATTTTCAGGACTGGTCACATGAATTAATAGCATACTTGGGCACCACAGAAACAAAACTAGAGCTAGGAAGGAATTTATAGATTCTATAACCCAACCAACTGAATGAAGAGGAACAAGTAGAGGTCCAAAAAATTTAAGGCTCTAAAATAAAGGCATATAGATGGTAAGCTACAAAGCTAGATTTTAAACTCAAGTTCTTTGACTATAGTACAAATTTACAAGTATTTCTACAAAACTAGACTGTATTACAGTTTGCTGAGCTCCACCTAACTGGGTATCATGGCAAAATATCAATTGGACCTTGTTTTAGAGGTGGCTCGTGGTGCAGTGGATAGAGACCTGAGCCTAGAGTCACATAAACTCTGTTTGCCTCATTTACCTAAACTACAAAATGGAGACAATAATAGCATCTAACTCATAAGGTGGTTGTGAGGGTCAAATGAAATAATATAGGTAAGAAATACTTAGGACTATGCCTGGTGCACAGTAGGTGCTACATAAATTCTTATTCCCTTCTCCCTTACCTTTCGTTTTTTCTTTTTCTTTTTGGAGAGGGGAAGGTAGGGCAACTGGGGTTAAGTGACTTGCCCAAGGTCACATGGCTAATATTTTTGTGTTAAGTGTCTGAGTCCGGATTCGAACTCAGGTCCTCCTGACTCCTGAGCTGGTGCTCTATTTACTGTGCAACCAAGCCACCCCATTCCTTCCCTTTTTTATAGTCTATTATTACTGATAAGGCAATCTCATATATCATAGACCCCAAAGATAATGTTAGTGCTGGGCTCCATTATAGGTTAAAGAATAATTTTGCTTTGATATATCAAATGAGTCATAGTATAATCCAGGGATAAGCAAATTAGAAACCAGAGACCAAATCTAACCTTTCCTCACATTTTCTTTTGTGCTGGAGTTAAGAATTTTTTAGAAAAATATTTTAAAATAAAATCTCCTATTTAAAATAAAAGTCTTATTTTATTTAAAAGTGTAAGAAAAAAACCCCAAAATATTCTTAGTTGAAAGGTCTTACAAAAACACGCAACGAGATGGATTTGACCCCTGGGCATAGTTAGCTTACCCTTGGTATAATGGATTTGGAGTTGATCAATGAACAATCTTTTATTAAGCACCTACTATAAATGCACAGTGCTGGGTACCAGTAATATAAAAAACAAAATGAAAAAAATCCCTTGCCCTTAAAGAATAGAGATTCTAGAGGGAATTTATGTTCCCTAGTCGTGTCATTTTCTCACTATTTAACCTGTAGTTAGTTATTTGGTTAAAGAAAAGACTTGACTTCATAATTTGTTAAATGGGTGTAATAATAGTTGTCTTCCTCTACCCCCCCAGATTTCTCTAATATATGTATGAAGTGACCTCTTACATCTAGGTCATGTACCCATTTGGGTTTATCTTTGTAGAAGGAGTAAGGCATTGACCTAAAACTAATTTCTTCCAAACTGACGTCCAATTTTCCCAGAATTTTGGTTACACATTGAGGCTTTATCCCAGTAGTTAAGGTCTTTGTGTATACTGAATGCTAGGCTATTAACTACATTTACTTTTTCATATATTCTAATGTGTGCTAATCTGTTCTACTGACAAAGCTATTTTTTTTTAACCAGTACTAAATTGTTTTGAGAATTACTGCTTTGTTGTATAATTTGATATCTGGTTCAACTCCACTCCCCCACCCTGATTTGTTTCCATTTATTTTCATTATTTCCCTTGAGATTTTTTTACCCTTTTTATGTCCATGTGAATTTCATTTTTTCTAGTTCTTTAAAGCAATCTTTTAGTTTGATTGGAATGATACTAAATAAGTAAATTAATTTAGGTAGTACTGCCGATTTTAGTGTATTGACTCATTTTACCCATGACCAATTGATATTTTTTAAAGAATTGTCTGTTTTTCTGTAAACAGTGATTTATAATTTAATTTATATGGATTGTGTGTGTATCTTGGAACCTGAACTCCCAAACATTTTATAAATTCTATAGTAATTAAATGGATTTCTTTTTTTTTTAAGCACTTCCTGCTGGGTTTTAAAGGCATTATGCATTCATGCTTATGATTTGTGTGATTTATTTTCTATCCTGAAGTTTTGTTGAAATTATTACTTCAATAAATTTTTAGTTAACTCTCCAGTTTCCTTAAGTACACTATAATATCATCTGCAAAAGATAAATTTTTATTTCTTTTTTTACCTATTCTTATTTCCTTGATTTATTTTTCTTGTCTAAATTGCTAAAGCCAATAGTTGTAGTACTATGTCAAAGAGGAGTGTTGACAGTGAAAATCCTTGTTTCATCCCTGATTTTATTAGAAAGTCTTCTAGTTTATCTCTGTTACATTTAATGGTAGCTCTTGGGTTTTAGATATGTACTATTTAGCATTGTTTTTAAAAAAGGTCCATTTATTCTTATGTTCTTTTAGCATTTTATTTTATTTTTTACTTTTTTTTTGGAGGGCAATTGGGGTTAAGCGACTTGCCCAAGGTCACACAGCTATTTTTTGTGTGTTAAGTGTATGAGGCCGGATTTGAACTCAGGTCCTCCTGACTCCAGGGCTAGTGCTCTATTCACTGTGCCACCTAGCTGCCCCTCTTTTAGCATTTTAACAGAAACAAGTGTCTCATTTTGCTAAAACTTTTTTCTGAATCTATTGATATAATTATATAATTGTTGTTTTTGTTATCAATGGGGTTAGTTATTTGTAGTTTTCCTAATATTAAAATAACCCTGAATTCCCACTATACATCTAACATGGTTATAATATGTAATCTTTTTAATATCTTTGTCTCTACATGTATATAGATTTCTTTTTCTGCTTTGACTCCCCCTGGTTTATTTATGAAGATCATATCTGTGCCATAAAAGGATCTCTTTTTTCCCTTATTTTTGCACTGTTTATGTAAAATTAAAATTTTCCTTTGAATGTTTGGTAGAATTCACTTGTGAATCCATCTAGTTCTGAAGGTTTTTTCCCCTTTGGAAGTTAATTTATTCTTATGCAACTTCTTCCTTGGAAATTGGGTTGTTTAAAGTATCTACCTTTTGTAATTTTACTTGGGGTTATATTTTAGCTATTTGTTTCATTTAAGTTTTTAATTTAATTGGTATATACTTGAACGGAATAATTTCTAACAATATTCCTTATTTTTTCATTTGTTGTGAATTCTCCTTTTTTAAGTTCAATAATTGTAATTTGGTTTTCCTTTTCATCAAATTGCCTAATGGTTTATATGAAGCAGTTAGTTGATTCAATGTATAGAATGCTGGACCTAAAGTCAGGAAGACCTGAGTTTAAATCCAGCCTCAGATACGCACTAGCTATGTGATGCTGGGCAAATCACTTAACCTTTCCTTAATCCATAGGAGAAGGAAATGACAAACTATTTCAGTATCTTTGCATGAAAACCCCAAATGGAGTCATACAACTAAACAACAATCATTACCTAATCCCCCCCAAATACAGTTTGCTGCTTTAAATTTGTTAGTACATGCTTTGATTTCCTGATTTCCATCTTGATGTTTAATTGGAATTTTAGGAATTTGTAGTTTTTAACTTTTTAAAAAAATTACATTCTTAACTTATTGATGCATTCTTTCTCTTTTTTGTTAAAGCATTTAGAGTTTGCTAAACTGTTCTAACCTGTTAACTATTGACTGCTTCACTGAACCACCCAAATACTGATTTCCTACCTCAGTGTTGTCATTACTTTTAATGAAAATTTCTGTTATTTCCATGATTTGTTCTTTGATTCTCCAATTCTAAAAGATTGTTGTTTAGTCTCCACATGATTTTTTAATAATTTTTCTAAGTTCCTCTGGGTAACATTATTTTATGATATGGTGATCAGCAAAGATATACATAGCATTTCAAATTTTTTGGAACTTTTTGCTTTTATAAGAGCCTTTGATCAAAAGTCAGGGTGACAAAACAGAGTGCATACAGTGTTGGAGTTAGTCATTATGACTGGGGTTCAAATTCTATCTTAGACTCTGTGTGATCATGGACTAGCCACTAGTCAACTTCTGTCTCAGTTTTCTCATTTAAAAGACAAGCATAGTATTTGCAACACCTCATAGAACTGCTATAAATTTAGCTCCTGGGTGGCATTGCTGGGATTAACTTGGTTAATATTTATCCAAAAGGAATTTTCTTTGGACAAGTCTTGTACTTTGACAGCTAAGTGCTCTGTTGCAGAGATGGATGTGTTCGAAGGAAAAAGCTTTTGGGGTTCTCACTGAATTGTTGGTCAGGCTATTTATCTTGTGCTGTGCTGATGTTGCCCTGAGGTCTCCCAGGGGACTCTCCTATCTAGTGCTTTGTTGAGGGAGTGAGGTGTGGGAGGGTAGTTGGTGCTGCTAGAGGCTGTAGAGTTCTGGAAGCTTATCTGGTGCTTCGATGGAGTCTGGTGTGTGCTGAGACAAAGTGGGGTTTTTCTGCATTTCTCCAGGGCTGCACTGAAGCACATGGAGGTCTGGTCCCTATAGGATATCTGTTTGCCCTGGGTTGAGCTGAACACACAAGCCATGGAAAGATGTCCAACCACCATGAGCTACACTGAAGTACATGGAGGTCTGGCCATAGTAGTATGCCTGCCCACAGGTGTGGGCCCAGTACTGAAGCATGTGGTGGTTCTTGGAGCTGGAGTATGCTGGTTCCCCTGGCTATGCCAAGGCATATGATGATGTCCTATTGTTGACATTAGCCTGTTCCACCACCGTGGGGCTCAGGATCCCCCATTGGTTTGCTGAGGCGGAGCTTGCTGCTGGCTTAATGGAATGCTTCCGATCTTGGAATGTACTCCCCTTTTACCTGAATGAAGTGGACCTTTCTTACAGATCCTCCATGTCTCCAGGGCTAAAAGATTGCTCTACCCTGTCTACCATGACTCCACTGACCCAGGATTTTTTTCTAGAATACTATTTTATGGTTGTTTGGAGGTGGATATAGGAGATGTACTGATTTACCGCTTAGTCTACCATCTTGGAGCATGGAAGTCTGTACAAGAATTTTTGTTATTTAAAATAATTAAAATGATCCATTTTACACTTCAATGATACTTTCACCTTTTGAGATACTTTAAGGTCCAATATTGTTGAATCTCCTTCCTTTACATCTTGCAATAATTATTAAATTATCTCTCCTAAATCCATATGAGCTGTTTTTCCAATGAGATATTTCAAATTTTCCTATTTTTAAATTTTGTTTTACTGTTTCTTGATGTCTCATGGAGTAATTTCCCAATTCTAATTTTTAAGTAATTAAATTTATTCAGTGAGCTATTGTACTTTGTTTTCCATTTGTCCAGTTCTACTTTTTGAGGCATTCTTTTTTCAGTGGATTTTTGTGCCCCCTTTACCAGTTAGCCTATTCTGTTTAAAAGGTATTATTTCTTTAGTCTTGTTTTGTACCTCCTTTACCAAACTGTTTATTATTTTTTCCATTACTTTCTTGAATCATTCTCATTTATTTTCCAATTTTTCTTCTCTATCTTTTTTGATTTTTCAAATACTTTTTGACTGCTACTGAGAATTCTTTTGGAGTATGAAACCAATTTATATTTTTCTTTGACATTTTGTATGTGGCTGCTTTGACATTGTTGTCTTCTTCTGAGTTTGTATTTTGATCTTCCCTGTTACCTTAGTAACTTTCTGGGGTCAAGTTCTTTATGTTGTGGCTTGTTTGCTCATTTTCCAGTTTATTTCTTGGCTTTTAACTTTATGTTAAAGTTGACCTCTGTTCCTGGGGTTGAGAGGGCATTGCCCCAAGCTTCAGCATTTTGTGCTTCTCTTTTAAGAACTAATTCTGGGGGTTTGTAAGTTTTCAGTTCTTCCAAGGTGATATGATATAAGGAGAGATGTAGTTTATGACCTCCTGTCCTGTGCTCTGGTCTGTGAATGCCTATGGCAATATTTTCAATCCTGGAACTGTGACCAGGTCCCCTCTTGTGCTGCTTATTGTCCTGGGATTGTGACCTAGAATAGCATATAGTAAATGCAACAGAATCCTACACCCAGTGCCAGCAAAGGGTCCCCTGTAACCATCTTTGTCTGACTACCTTACCATTTGTGGAATGAGAGCTCCAGAAGCTGCTACCGTTAATGCTAATTGAATCCAATGCCTGCTGCTGGCTTGCCAGGATGAGGCTTGTATTGTTGAACTGTGCTCTACTCACCCCGATCAGATAGACCTTTCTTGCCCACCTAAGTTGTCTTAAGCTCTAATATTGTTCCACTCTGTCCTTTTGCTGATTCTATCACTTCTGAATTTATTTTGAGATTTTATTTTAAAGTTGTTTGGAGGAGAATTTGAGAAATCTCTTTTGATTCCCTTTCTTTATTCCACCATCTCGGCTTCTGTTCCTCCTCCCTCCCCTCCCCTAAGAATTTTCTTATTGATCTAGAGTAGCAGAGGTGTTTCTGGAGAAAGGGTGTATACATTTTGGTCACTTCCTTTTCCTAATTTCAAATTGCTTTCAGGAATGGTTGGAGAAAGTTATAGCTCCATAAACAATACATTAGTATATCTGCCATTCCACATTACTGTCAACATTGAGTATTTCCATCTTTGTCATCTATCAATTTTTATATGTGAAGGGAAACATTAGAGTTGTGTGGCTTTGCATTTCTCTTACTGGTAAATTGGAGCATTCATTCATTTGGTTTTTAATAGAGTGCTAGTTTTTGGAGAATGGTTTGTTTATGTTCTTTTTTCCATATTTGATCACACATCCATTGGGAAATGCCTTTTGGTCAAAAATCTCTGATGGCTCGTAGTCTTGTGATTTTGCTGTTATAATAATATTAGTAGAATGAAGAAAGGGTGCCAGAAAGTGTTAAGGATCACACTGCTGATACTCCAAGTATTAGATGCTTCGCCAATGACCAATGTGTAGATCTTTTAGTCAAAGAACTGAATCATTTTAATGTTGATATTCTGACCATAAGTGAAATCATAGAAGATGTAAACAAAGTTTTAATTGAAGAGAAAGATGGTATTTTTTGCTTGTCCTTATAAAGGAAAGTAATGGAGCTGAAAAAGGGAGTTTCATTCTGCATCCAAAGGAATTATGAAAGAAACATCATTTCACAGAATACTCAGTGATTTTGCATTTCATTGTTCATGGTGAGTAAGAGAAAACTACAACGAATATATTTGTGATTTATGTGTCAATATTTATTATGGAGAATGAGGTAAAAAATATACTCCAGATTTGCCAAACTAATTTAAACAAACAACATATATGTTGATAATGGGTGTGAATGTAAACATAGGGGCATGTCTTGAACCCAGTATAGTCATCACCTGGGGGAACTCAACCTGTGAGTGCAAATTGAGGAAGTAACCTACAGAAGGTTACATACTGATGAGAGGAATTAGTATTATACTATCATATTCATAACTAATTATTAATTTGCAATCCACTCTTTTCCTTTTATTTTTGTTTAAAGCCCAACTCCTGACAAAGTCGGTAATCTCTGAAACACATGACTGAGTGATGGGATTGCTCCTACTCCCCAAGGCACATTTTCCTCAACTAGATTGGGTGTGACTCCCCTCAACTGGAAGACATAATTTCTCTTCAGAATGTAAGCATAATCCATTCTGGGTGAGCCTTTACTTAGGAAGAACCCATGTCCTTCATCCACTCCATTAAGAGTTTAGGTCACACCAGTTTATGAAGGAGAAAATTAATGAGAGAGGTTTGGAATGGAAATGGCTTCTCCTGCCCAGATGCCTTGAGACCATTGAGTCTCGTGAACAACCCAGGTTCTTAGCAGGTGGAGCTAAAAACTTTTAGCCCACATCCTCATTAAATGTTCACCAATCAGGATTGAGTTTCACTTGTCAGGGGAGTTCCCTTTCAGAAGGGATTTAATGTATTTCAGGGTTTCTCTTGGTACGTTTTGTTACCAACAGAAATCATTGACCATAAATTTATTGATTACAGGCTAGCCTAATTAATAAATTAATTATAAATTACCAAGAAATTCTCTTAGGTTTTTATGCATCGCACTAATGAATAAGTCCTATATGTTATCTATAAAACTGCACGGCATAGTCTAAACAATTAATATTCTTCATCTACTTTTTTCCCAAGCATTTAGGTCAAACTTTTAAAAGTGATTATAGATCTCTTCCTCAAGGTCCTGCAGTGTTCTGGAGATTGATACAATCAGTGTGATGTCATCCAAAACCAAAAGCATTTGGTGTACCTCATAGTTCATTGGAGATCTCTTTTCGACTTCGAGTTTCATTTGATTTCCTCCATTGCAATGATGAGCATCCTGGCCTACATTTCCTACTTTATGTCTTACCTAATATTTCTGATAAGACAGTCATTATATAAGATTATCTATTATCATAACTCTGGCATTATATCATTAACAGTTTTGAATAATTGTAGAGTATAAGTGCAAGTTCTACTTTTTGGAAGAAGGCTATTTAGGCAGGTTTTTCTTTTTTTAAGTTACCAATCAGTTGTGCATACTTTAAAAAAAATCAACACAATATTCAAACGCAATTTTTTTTTCTTTTTGGAGGGGGGGAGGTAGGGCAATTGGGTTTAAGTGACTTGCCCAAGGTCACAGGCTAGTTTTTTCTTACATTTCTGAGGCAGGATTTGAACTCAGGTCCTCCTGACTCCAGGGCTGGTGCTCTATTCACTGTGCCACCTAGCCACCCCCAAATTGTGACTTTTAATTCTCTCCATGTTTCAGTATTTTTTTCATGGTCAAGAATTATTGTTACTATGGAATATAACTTCTACAAACCTGGCTATTGATTATTATTATCTTTATTAAGAATGTCCAAATGTCTGTGCAGACTTCGGTTTTTATTTGGATGAGAAGTAGGAAGATAGCTGTTACTCTGTTGTTTTGGGATATTGTTAATGTCCAACATTTTCCCACATCTTTCCCCCCTCTTTCAGATACTTTGTGGATTGGTCCATTAACACTGTCCCAAGTGTGTTACCTCTAGCAGAGGCATCTACTCTGTTAACTGCAGAATCCAGCTACTTTTCCCCTCCATTCTCTTTCATCTGTCCTCAGAAATTTGGCTATGGGACCCTGGGCAAGTCAGTGTTAACTTCAGTTTTCTAATTTTGTAGAAATGGGAGTAATAATAGTACCTTCGTCTGAGAGTGATTTGGGGGATAAAATGAGATAATATTTGTAAAGTTGCTTTCAAACTTCAAAAAGATAGAGAAATGGCAGTGATTGCTATTGTTATTAATAATAATAATAATAACATCAGTTCTGTCACCTCTATAAACCTTCCTGGGACTAGCCCAAGTATTGTGATTCTCCTCTAGTACTTGATGGTGCAAAAACTTAGCCATCTGTGGACGTCTTTACATGTATTTCCCCTTTTTTCTTTTGTTTGATGATCTTTTATTTTCAACATCTAAGAAAACACCCTAGAAATGATTCATTCAATTGAATCTCTTGCCTACTCCAAATTATTGCCATTATTCACTGTGTCTTTGTTTTATGAAGTGATAATGTTAAAAATCTTCCATCATCTGTCTCTGTGCGAGGCACCTGGAGCCACAATGGAAAGAGCCCTGAGTCTGGAGTAAGAAAATACTCAACGCAAATTTAGCTTTCGATCCTTACTATCTGGAAGTCATTTAACTTTTGTTTGCCTCAGTTTCCTCAACTATAAAATGAAGGTAATAATAGTACCCAGTGACTTTCTGAATAGAGGAGTGGGAAGGGCATACTTTAATAGTACCCAGGGTTGTTGGGAAGATCAAACAAGATCATATTCATAAAATAATAGAGTGCCTGGTACATAGCAGTCTCTATATAAATGTTTATTCTTTTCCCCTCACAAATAATTAAATGAGCTTATGTTCCAAATTGGTCTTGCCTTTGACTATCAGATTTTTTTTAACTTTGAAAATTCAGAAGTTTGTTGACTAAGATGCTTTTTAGCCTTTTGTCTCTTTGTTAGTGAAATTGATTTACATTAGTTAAACATCTAATATAATAATTGCATCCTGGTATAGTTCCTCTCCTTTGTCCATATCTCATTTTTCATTATCATTGTCTCATTTGAATTTGTCAAGCTTCACTTCTGTTCCTTCCTTGCAGAGGTTGGCAAGGTGGGCGCTATGAGTGTGGAATATTGCATATATTTTCAGGCTCAGTTGATATATAATTTAGCTTTGTTGAATTCTAGTCTCCTCTCTTTTTCTTTTTCTTATAAAGGATGACTTTCTGAATAGAGGAGTGGGAAGGGCATACTTTAAAGTAAAAGTGACGTAAAAACAATAGATATCAATAGTCATTTTTAAAGGTTTGAGTTTTAATTGCATGCTTTATCTTTCTTCTCATTTTTCTCCTTTCTTCACTCTATACAGATTTAATCCTTTCTCTAACAAACCCAAAATCTGACTGTACACAGATAGTTGGCTCAGGAATAACTCCAACATCAGGAAAGAACCATTTCCTTTCTGTTAAAATATAATAAATTCAATTTTTGCGATGTTATTCAGTTCTCACTATATTCAGCACCTACTGATTCTTTTGTCAAAGAAAATACTCATGATATATAGGCACGAGTCTTCTGAGAAGATTACAAGCCTTTGGACTCTCTCATTCTTTGCTCCTGATCTATATTTTTCAATATATTTCTCACAATTCTTACATATTCCCATCATTGCATTGAAGCCACTGAATATCAAAATATATGTTGATGTAATCATGGGAACAAGCAGGCTTACATTTTTTCCAGTGGACCTCATCTTCACAGTTACATAATTGAATGATAGAAGAAGAATAAAAGATTCTGCTGATTTTTTGTTTGTTTTTTAAAGCATTTAGCTTAGTAAAGCAAAATGCATCCTTATGGATTTTCCTGCAACAACGTGGGACCCATTCTTTTGTTAAAATTATGGAAGATTCCTTAATACACACAACCAAGAAGATATTCGATATAATGTTCATTATTCAAATTTCTCTGGACTGGGAGTCTAGAAGTTCTAGACCTTAGACACGTAGTGGCTGTGTGATCCTATATAAGTCAATTTCTCAAGGCCACAAATTTCACAGTTTCAGATGAAGATAATAATGGCACCCTCATCATGGAATTACTGTGATGATCAACTGAGATTATAAGGTCATTTATTTAGAGCTGAAAGAAACTTTTGAGGTTATGTAGTCAAATCTTCTAATTTTGTAGATTAGGAAACTGATGTCAAGAGAAGTTAAGCAAGTTCCTAGGGTCACAGAGTAGTAAGTTTCTCAGCCATGTCATCTCCTTCAATGTCAACTCGTTGAGGTCAGAGTATATCTTATCTTTTTGTTTGTATCCTCAATACCTAGAATGTTTGGTACATAGTAGGCACTTAATAAATGCTTGCTTACTGATGGATTGGTTGCCCCACATCACATGGGTGGGAAAGGAGAGAGGCAAGATTTAATGCAGGTTCTCTTACTCCAAAGAGCATGAGTGCCCTTTCCATTGCACCTCAGATTATGCATATAAGATGCTTTGCAATGTGCATATGGTAATGTACTACATAAATATGAGCTATGATGAAGGTGATGATGGTGATCCAATTGATAATATCAAGAAAATTTAAGACAAGAGAAACATTTTCTTTCTTTTTTTTTCCTTAATAGCATTTTATTTTTTTCCAATTACATATAAAGATAATTTTCAACATTCATTTTTGGTAAGATTTTGAATTCCAAATTTTTCTCTCTCCTTCCATTTCCTCACCCTCCCTGAGACAGCAAGTAATTTCATATAGGTTACACATGTAAATCATATTAAATATATTTCCACATTAGTCATGTTGTTAAGGAAGAATCAGAAGAAAAGGAAAAAAAATGTTAGAAAGAAAGAAAAACAAAAAAGTGAAAATAATATGCTTCACTCTGCATTCAGAAGCCAGAGTTCTTTCTCTGGAGGTGGGTAGTATTTCCCATCACAAGTATTGTGAAATTGACTTACATCATTGTATTACTGAGAAGAACTAAGTCTATCATAGTTGATCATAGCACAATGTTACTGTTACTGTGTACAATGTTCTCCTGGTTCCACTCACTTCACTCAGCATCAGTTCATGTAAGTATTTCCAGGTTTTTTTCTGAAATCCACCTGCTCATTATTTCTTATAGCAAAATAGTATTCTGTTACATTCATATACCGCAACTTGTTCAGTCATTCCCCAATTGATGGACAGCAAGAGGAATATTTTCTCACCAAATTCATTTACTACTGTCATGGAAGATAAACCAATTCAAGGTTCAAAACAGCAAGGAATTTATTATATAGATGGAGAGGTCTCAAGATGCTCCTTTCCATGGAAGTCATCATGTTAAATATATCAAATCCTTAAAGATTGTGCTAATGAGGTCCTTGACCATGGAGAAGTAATTGACCTAAAAAACCACATGGGGAAAACCAAGGGGCTTAACAATGCCTATTAACATGATTATGCCACTGAGTTAGACAGTCTGCTGAGTTAGTCCATCAATGTATATATCTTGGTCAGTTCAATAGTTTTTAAGTTGTATCTGACTGTTTGTGACCCCATTTGGGATTTCTTCGTAAAGATATTGGGGTGCTTTGTCATTTTCTTCTCCAGCTCATTTTGCAGACAAGGAAACTAAGGCAAAAAAGAGTAAGTAACTTGCCCAGGGTTGCACACCTATTAAGTGTCTGAAGTCAGATTTGAACTCAAGAAGATGAGTCTTCCTGACTCCAAGTCCTTCACTTTATCCACTGTTCAACCTAGCTGTAATATATCTTGATCAGATGCAGCTTATGGACCTAAAATAAAATTGAAAGATGAAGATGGGTTGAATTACGTTTGGGAAATTGTAACTGATATCTTCATCCATTGGTTGATTTTGACCTCCAGAATCATACTCAGAGCCTTAGTCTTTATTCTCCCTGGGCATATATTTAGAGTTTTATAATTGTTAAGTTCAACTGATGTTTTCTTAGTATTTGAACATTTGAGCATCATAACATGAACTAGTTTTTAAAAATATTTATCTGTGAAGTCATATGACTGGATATAATTCTTGTATAACAAGTGATTAATTATAAAGTTTAGTAGGAATCCATTTTGGACTTATGAGTCATGCTCAGTTCTATTCAGGGACAACAATAAGGGGTTTATGATTGAGGAGAACTATAGTGGACTTATGCTGACTCTCCAGAATGTGCCACTTTTTATGTAAGTTATTCTTGACATTATTATGTTGGTAGAATGTTTTTAATAGAAAATAATTTCCTATATGAACATTAAATGCTTTAACATTCTCATCATACTTTCATCTATCTGATAAATCTAATGTATGTACATGTGTGAGTGTGCTGTGTGTGCATTACAGTACACAACAAAGATATCATAAAGGCACTGAGTCAAAGGTTATGAGATAATGTTTAAAAGCAATATAAATTTTATGACACTTTAATAATCACCAAATAATCATGATTTGCTTTTTATTAGTTGGGACATTTTGGCACACCATTATTGCTTTTCAGTCAATATATGATGTTTTTTTTTTTGCTTATAATTTTCCCCCAATGATACAATCTGTGAATATTGTATATTATATAAGATACATAAAAATGTAATTACCCTATGTTTGGAGGAATCACTTGTGTTCTTATATCAGTAATAAATGTGAAGTAGCTATTATTAAGAAAGATGGAAATTTCAATGCAATGATCAACTATGATTCCAGATGACTAAAACAGAAAGCATGAATAACCACTCTTGATAGAGAGTTGATGGACTCAAGGAGCAGAATAAGACAACAAATTCAGATAAGGTAAATCTGTGGATTTATTTTATTTTAATGTGTATGTTTTCTATAAGTATTGCCTTATTTTTGTTGCAAGGATTAGTATTGGCAGAGAGT
>NW_027185575.1:2156178-2165157 GCF_028583685.1 Petaurus breviceps papuanus
CCAACTAGTAAATGTCAAGTGTTTGAGGTTGGATATGAACTCAGCTCCTCCTGAGCCCAGGGCTAATGCTCTATCCACTGCACTACCTAGCTGTCTCTTCAACTTTTCATTCTTATTTAATATTACTTATTTCCTTCTACCTTTAATTCAAATCAAAACCTTTTAGCTCTTTCACATTTGAATCATCTCCTGTCACATCTCTATGCCTTCACACAACCAGTCACTCATATCTAATATACTCTCTACTCCCCTCTACTGTTTAGACTCAGCTTCTTTAAAAACAAAAACTCAGATGCAATCTCCTACATTACTTTTTTCTCATTCTCCTAATTGTTAATGTTCTGTCTTTTAATTACTTTATATTACTTTACATATGCTTTCTCTTTGTGTATCAAAGTGTATTTTATCTGTTCTTTGTAAAATGAAAGTTCAATAAGTTCAGAGACTATTTCAGTTTTGTCTTTGTATTTCCAGTGCCTGCCATATAACTTGGCACAAAGTAGGAACCTAATCAATATTTGTTTAGCTGAAACGAACAAGTTAACATCATATTTACACTTGACAATTTTAAAAGAGAGCTAGCACTCATTATCTTAGAAAGGAAGCTATTCAATTTTTGGATGGCTCCAAATGTTGGATAACCCTTATCTCCATCCATTGCTTCCAGATTTGCCTTCAAGGTTCGAAAACAACAATCTTAACCTCTCTTCTACAAGATGGCCCACCAAAATCCAGCAGAAAGCCATCATATCCCTGCCAAATCTGGCATTCCCCAGGCAAAACATGAGCAGCTCCTCCAACCACTCTCAAAGCATGAGTTCATAGCTTATCCCCAATTAAGTTATCTTCCTCTGGATGTTCCCCAGGCCACTAATATCTTTCTTAAAATATGATACCTGGTTCATATCATTGTCCAAAAGTTCTCATAAGAATGGTTTCAAGGAAGAATCAGTTTCAGCCAAAGTTTGCATGGGTTATAATTGAAAAACTTTAAAGAAAGTTTAAAATTATTTTTTCCCTCAATTACACACAAAATAATTTTAACATTATTTAAAAAAAATTTTGAGTTCCAAATTTCACCTCTCCCTCCAACTCCTTGCCCTTCCTTGAAAAGGCAGGGACTTTGATAAAGATTAGACATACATAGTCATCTAAAACATATTGCCCTGTTTGCAAAAGAGAACATAGGCTAAAAAATAATGAAAGTTAAAAAAAAGTATTCTTTGATCTGCATTTAGACTACATCAGTTCTTTCTTTGGAGGTGGATAGCTTTTTCCATCACAAATCCTTTGGAATTGTTTTGTGCCATAACATTGCTCAGAATGGCTGAGTCATTCACAGTTGATTATTCTACAGTATTGCTTTTACTGTATGCAATGATCTCCTGACCCTGCTTACTCTACTTTGCATCAGTTCATATAAGTCTTCTTTGTTTTATCTGAAACAATTTTTTCCATCGTTGCTTATAGAACATTAGCATTCCATCACAATAATATATCATGATTTGTTCAGCAGTTTTTCAATTGATGGGCATACCTTAAATTTCCAATGATTTGCTGCTGTGAAAGAGTTGCTTTAAGTATTTTTGTACATATAGGACTTTTTCCAATTTCTTTGGTTTCTAGTAGTGATATTGCTAGTTCAAAGTCTATGCACAGTTTTATAGCTCTTTGAGTATAGTTCCATACTACTCTCCAGAATGATTGTTTACAATTCCACCAAAAGCACATTCGTGTCCCACTTTTTCCACATCCCCTTTAATATTTTTTCTTCCATATCAGATAATCTGATAGATGTGAAGTGGTACCTGAGAGTTGTTTTTCTTTAATCAACAGAGATTTAGAGCAATTTTCATATGACCATAGACAGTTCTGATTTCTTCTTCTGACAAATGCCTGTTCATATCCTTTGACCATTTGTCCAATGGGGAATAATTCATATTTCTAATCAATTTGGTTCTCTTCCTTATATATTTGAAAAATGAGGCCTTTATTAGAGAAACAATGCAAAATTTTCTCCCCAGCTTTCTTCTTTCCTTTGAATCTTGGCTGCCTTGGTTTTGTTTATGCAAAACTTTTTTTTAATTTAATGTAATCAAGATTATTTATATTATATCTCATAATGTTCTCTATATCTTCTTTGGTCATACATCCCCCCCTTATCTAATATGACAGTAAAGTATTCCAGATTCTCTTAATTTGCTTATAATATCAAACTTTTTTTTAAAATCATGTACCCATTTTGACCTTATTTTTGTATATGGAGTGAAATATTTATCCATAATTTCTGTCAAACTGCTTTCCAGGTTTCCCAGCATTTTGTCAAATACTGAATACTTTTCCCAAAAGATTTGATCTTTAAGCTTATCAAGCACTAGATTACTATGGTCATTTACTAATATGTATTATTTACCTAATATATTCCACTGATCTACCAGTCTATTTCTTAACTAGTACCAAACTGTTTTGATAACTACCATTTTGTAATAGTTTGAAATCTAGTCCTGCCAAACCACTTTTCTTCTCCTTTTTTTACATTGATTACCTTGATATTCTTAACCTTTTGTTTTTCCAGATTAATTTTGTTATTTTTTCTAGATCCATAAACTACTTTTGGCAGTTTGATTGATATGGCACTGAATAAGTAAATTAACTTGGGAAGAATTGTTATTTTTGTTCCTATTGGTTCAGTGTCTCCATAACCAATGAATATTTCATCAGTTATTTAGATCTGACTTCATTTGTGTGAAAAGTTTTGTAATTGTGTTCATACACATTATATTGTTTGCAGTTATTTTAAATGGAATTTTTTCTTTTCATCTCTTCCTGCTAGACTTTGTTGGAAATATGCATGTGCACATGTCTGTGTGTACAGACAGACATATGCACACACATATATAAATGCTAATGTATATTTTATATGCACCCATATGTATATATACACACATGTATATGTGTGTATAAACACATATACTTATATGCTGATGATTTATGTGGGTTTATTTTATTCCTATAACTTTGATTAAGTTGTTAATTATTTCAAGTAATTTTAAATTGATTTTCTAAGCATAGCATTATATCATCTTCAAAGAGTCATAGTTTTGTTTCCTCATTACTTATTCTAATTCCTTTAATTTCTTTTTCATCTCTTGATCTATAGCTATCATTTCAAGTGTAATATTGAATAATAGTGGTGATAATAGGCATCCTTTCTTCACCCCTTATCTTATGGGGAAGACTTCTAGCTTATCTCCATTACAGATAAGACTCATTGATGGTTTTAGATACCACTTATCATTTTAAAGAAAGCTCCATTTATTCCTATGCTTTCTAAAGTTTTTAATAGGTATTAACATTATATTTTCTCACAAGATTTTTCAGCATTTATTAAAATAATCATATTTTTTTGTTATTTTGTGGATTCTACTTAAATTAATTAATAATGATTCAATGTCATACTGGAAAAGACCTAAGATACCTAAGATAGGCAGTACTAGCAACTAGACTCAGAAGAAGGAAATCCTGAGTTCAGATCCTCCCTCAGATACTTCCATGTTGTGTGTCCCAAGGCATATGTCAACCTCTCTCAGCCTGTTTCTTTTTTTACCTCAGTTTTTTAATTTACAAAATAATGTTTAGGCCTCTAAAGTCCTTTTCAGCTCTAGAATCAACTATTCAAAGTATTTTTGAAAGATTTGAATAGAAGAATGTTGTGTCCTTAGCATATGGATGTCTTATAAAGAGATTAAGAGCTATCTACTTATTGAAATCTCTTAGATTAAATATTAAATTTTCTGTAGTGATCTAATTTCCTATACTAATTTTCTTAGATGAATCTTACTTAGATAATTCCCAGGTTGTCCTTTGCCCAGTTCAAATCAGTCTTAATGTCATAAATTCCATATGAGGGAGGTCAGAATTAGAGGTTTTTCTTACAGTTATAGCTTTAATCCAACCTGCTTAGCCTTGTATTGGCCCCTAAAATTCACCTACAGGGTGGTAACTCCAATTGATGGGTAAAGGCCCACACTGAATTCCAATGATTTTCTTCTCAGTTTTACATTTCAATAGATCCTCTGGAATCAGACTAGCAGCATGTTCCAGAAACTAGAGGAAGTTCAATTTGTCATCATCTGCTTTACCCACACTAAAGTGATCAGTCTTTTCTCTGTAGAAAAGCCTTAGCAAGAGTATCTGTACTCTCTGTGGGAAAGACTGATGCACAAGTTTCCAGAGGAAAATAGGCCTCTGCCGGCTTGCTCTCTATCCATATGGATTGGAATTCATTTTAATTTTTCAATGACAGGCCTATCCCATATTTTTTCATAGTGTTTCCATATATTTTTCTTTATTTAGTTTGAGTCTTCTTATTAACCTCTTAATTCACCCCATGGTTGTAAAGGACTTCTGAAATTAGAATGCAGTCCCCTTGCCCCAAAACACATATGTACAAGCAAGTCTTCAAAATAATTTTAATTAAAATATTGCCAATTGGAAACACTTGAAAAGTTTTTCATTATCAAGGAAGACAAACTGAATGAAGACTCAATTATCCCTGACAATATCTTCTCACTCAAACCATTTAAAAAACCACTGAGGTTAAAATATTTGAGTTAATTGTATCAATGCAATCTACAAAACAATTCTCCTGATGGTAATGGGTGGGATTTTCCATGATCAATTGAAAAAAGCAAAAAGATGAAAACACACAGGTAGAGTCAGACTGGGTAGATTGGAAAGAATTTGATTACTAAACACAGCAGATTGGGAGAAATGATTTATTTACAAGATTTTAAAGGGAGATTATACCCTCAAAGTCATTTTACATAGAAAAATCCACTCCATGCACTTCTTTTTCAGAAGGAAATAAAGATGATTACATCTTTCCATGCATATTCACAGTCAAATAAAGCTGCAATTAATGGTGTAATTATTCCCACCAGCACATATTTCAATTCTTCTGAATTCTTCATCTTTCTTCCTGACAGTTGTTTCCCTTGATTAAAAGACTGCTGTGTGATGGAATTGAGAGGGAACCTTCTTCTGGAAACAAGATAAATCACAGACCTCTATTGCCAAATTTCTCCTAGATTCCTGCCTCCACTTGTGGTATCCTATGTCAGACTGTCTTAGGAAATGCCAGGAAGTAATTTCTGGTAGTTTCCACACAGGCATCCTCTGAGGCATAACACCCAATTTCTCAAAAAAGCATTGTATCATTTGTCATTTAGCCTATGTTCTCTATTGCCATCAGCACATTTCCAGGTAGTTTATAGGTTCTTCAGTGCCCTAGTAAATAGGATTCTGGGGGTACAGGTGGTCACTGGTATGATCACAGGTGAACAGTTGGATTCTGACTGAGATTCTTCTATGATTAAATTTGTAGAATCTTCAGGGTTACTGCTATAGGTGATCCTGGAGACATGGAAGTCAGTCCTTTCAGAAAAGTCTTAGAGAGATTAAGTGACTTATCCACAGTCACACACATATTAGGTGTCAGAGATAGAATTTGAACCTTAATCCTTTGACTCCTAAATCAATGTATCTTTTTCTTCTTCCAAAATTTTTTCTTCCAAAACGTTCTTCAAACAATTCTCACTTCAGTCCATATTTGTAAGATTCCCATTTAGTTTTTGAAACTGTTTATTTGAACCTGATTTCTAGACTAGGTTGCTAGTCTATCAGCCTAATACAAATTAGTGTGCTGTATGGGGTGTTCAAGAGGGACTGGCACCTCTGGTATGAGGACTTGTGGAGCCCTTTCCAGATTTGCTCAAACACCCTTACTGCCCACCTGCTACCCAGTTCTCACCTGAGTCTCCAAGAAGTTGTAGCATGTGCAGTATTAGCAATCTGGTTCAACCATCTCAACAGATGGGCTAAATAAGGTTGAGGGCAACTGACAAGCGTTAAACATGTTGGTGAGTTAGGAGGGTGTCTACCCCAGGCATGTGAAGACTTCTCCCAGTGGAAGGGGTAGATGAGAACAATTTGTTCTAATACCCATGAAGGCAGCTGAAGAAGTCACTATGGAGCACTTAAAGCTTGGTCAGATATCAAAGACACCAATATCATCCACTGCATCCTGAGTCACCACTGGCTGTCTTGACTTTTGTCTTCCCACTAGACTTTGGCGATTCTGGAAGGGAGAGTGAGGTCAGTAATTTTGCCCAACTCTACCTCACTTAAATCCAATTAACACACAAGAATTCAAATCATATCATCAATGAAAGTGAAGTGAACAGAGCCTGGAAAACATTGTACATAGTAACAGCCATATTGTACAATGATCAACAGTGAATGACTTATCTATTCCTAGCAGTACAAAGATCCAAGATAATTTTGAAGGACCTGGGTTGAAAAATGCCAACCACCTCCAGAGAAAAAAATTAATAGAATCTGAATGAAGATAGAAGCATATTGTTTGTCTTTTTCTTTCTTTCTTTTTTTTAATCTGTGTTTTCTTTCACAACATGACTGATATGGAAATATATTTTCCATTATATCACATGTATTGTCTTTATAAAATTGCTAATCTTCTAAATGATGGGGAAGGGGAGAGATTGTGGGAGGGAATTCAGAATTCAAAAATTGTAAAATCAAAGGTTAAAATTGTTTTTACACAGAATTGGGAGAAATAAAATGTTAAAACAAGAAAACCCCATTGAATAAAAAGACTACTTTCATTAAGTTGGCAGATGGCATGTTAAACAGAATGTAGTTTATTTTTGAGTCTTTTCAATAAATTTAAAAGCTTGTTTTATTAACTTATTTCATACACATTGTATTTTAAATTACTGAAAGTATTTCATCATTAACTATACCCTTTTAAGCCCTAAATCAATCTGTTTTCCTTAATTGGCCAACTCCTATCCCACAACTGGCAAACAAACAGACCAATTTGCAAATTGGTCCATTTGCACATTGACCCCAAAAGGTGTTCAGAAAGGTACAAGATATTTGTTCTGCTGAGGCATTGGAGTCTATATTGTACTAGAAAACACACCACTTTAAATACAGTGTCCATTCATGTGAGTCTTTACCTCATTACTTAATACCATACCAGAGCAGAAAGAAATAGAACAAATAAATTTACTAATTTGTATTGTTGTTTATCCTTCATTTTTGACCTGTGATGGCCTGGGATGCACTGGATGACCTTGGTGTCTTCAATGTCTGACCAAGCTCTAAGCACTCCATAGCACCTGCTTCAGTTGTCTTCATGGTTGCTTGAACAAAATGTTCTCATCTGCCCATTCTGTCAGTGGAAATCTTCACATGCTTGGTGTAGACACGCCCCAACTCATCGATGAGTTTGAGGCTTGTTGGTTACTCTGAACCTGGTTTAGCCCATCTGCCTACAAATGGTGCCTGGGTGTGATGATTAGGCATGCTACAGTTTCTTGCAGCAACAAGTGAGAGATAGATGAAAAGGGGGCATCAAAAGGGAATGAGCAGCCCTGAAAAGGGATCAGGAAGCTCACACAACAGAGGCTCTAGGGCTCCATGAACATCCCATCCATCCCAACTTCCCTCTACAGAGAACCATGTGTAATGGGAATGTAAATTTTTAAGATCTTCCCTGCCCCTAGGCTAAAGTGCACCTGACTTATCTGGAGCCTGGGGTGGGAGGCTTGTTTTTCAATAACTACTTCTTAATTTGCCAGTGAGTCAATAAGGTTGTTACATTCTCTGAGCCAGGAGAAGGCTATATAAGCCCTGATGTGAGGCTTTGTTTTGGGGCTCACTTTGAGAAGTGTTCTGTGATTTGATATGGATTCTGGGAAGCCGTTGTCCAGAGCCCCCCGGCTTTGAAAAACCCAGATGTTGAAACCCAGATGTTCATTTGATATGAATGTAATGGTTGGACAGTTTGGAAATATGTCTACTTGATCTGTTTCTTTGACTTGATAATTCTGTCTGTGTATTCTGAAGTTCGGGGTGCTGACCTTTTTCTCCTGAACTAGGTAAACAATACATGTTTTTCTGATTAAAGTAAGATTGTTAACCCATTTTGAGTTGCTTTCCTTTAACAAAGCAGATCCAAGAACCTGTGTTGTCCGCGACCCTGAGGACTCTTGGGGTGCTTGCTGCTACACCATGATATTCCTTTTTTGGGATATGTTAGCACTGTTTCATGCTCTTTTCTAATGTTACTACAGATAGGTGGCTCAGTGGATAAATCACTCAGCCTAGAGTCAGGAAAACCTGAGTTCAAACCTGACCTCACACACTCACTAGTTGTGTGACCCTGGGCAAGTCAATTCATTTGTTTCTGCCTCAGTATCCTCAGCTATGAAATAGTGATGATGATGATGAAGATGCTATTCTTGGTGGTGAAGATAATTATGAATAACACTTATCTTCTACGCTTTTTAATTAGAATTAAATGAGATAGTTGCAAAGCACTTAGAACAGTCCCTGACACATAGTATTTACCTAATACACGATTGTGTCTTTTATTGCTGAAGAAGATTGAATGGCTCTCTATTGCCTCTAACTTAAAACACAAATTCCTCTTTTTGGAATTTAAAACCCTTTACAACTTGGGTTTAACCTATTTTTATGGTCAAAATTTACATTGCTACCCTTCACTCAATCTATCTTCTTGCCACCCTGGCCTATGGGATGCTCATTATATACAACCTTTCATCTCCTGACTCCATGTCTCCAGGAGTATAAATTGTTCCCTAATGCCTGGAATATTCTCACTTTTCACCTGTAATTCCTTGGATTCCTAGTTCCTTTTAAGGTTCAGTTCTAGTGATACTGTCCCCCTCAAGACTTTTGCTAATCATCCCAGTTGGTAGTGCACTGTCCTCCTGAAGTTACTTGCTACTTACCTTATAAAATGTATATCCCATTATCTATCAACCATCCATCCATCCATCCATCCATCCATCCATCCATCCATCCATCCATCCATCCATCCATCTATCTATCTATCTATCTATCTATCTATCTATCTATCTATCTATC
>NW_027185575.1:2165167-2167930 GCF_028583685.1 Petaurus breviceps papuanus
ATCTATCTATCTATCTATCTATCTATCTATCTATCTATCTATCTATCTATCTATCTATCTATCTATCTATCTATCTATCTAATCTATCTATCTATCTTTGTATTAAATATAAAATCCACTGGCTTTTAAACCCTTTAAAAACTGGCCCTATCCTACCTTTCTAGTCTTCTCATATCTTCTTCCTTTCCATGTAAATACTGTTTTTTTTTTGCTGAATCCATGATGCTCCATTTCTAGATGCCAGGAGTATTAACCAGCTGTCTCCTATGTCTATAATACTCTCCCTCCTGATCTCTACCTTCTGGCTTCCTTCAAGTCTCAGCTGAAGTCTCATCTTCTACAAAAAGCCTTTCCTGGTCTCCCTTAATGCTGGTGCCTTCTCTCTGGGATCAGTCCCAGTTTATCCTGTCTATAACTTATATTCATATAATTGCTGCCGTGTTGCTTCCCCCATTTGATTGTGATCACCTTGAGATTAGGGACTACTTTACTTTTCTTTGCACCTCCAATGCTTGGCAATGTGTCTGGAATCTAGTAGGTGCTTAAGAAATGTTTGTTGCTTTATTGACTTAAAGAATCGGTGTATGAGAATATTGTATTGTGGTTGAAAGAACACTGGGTTTGGAGCTGAGGTATATCCGTTCAAATCCTATCTCTGTCACTACCTGTTTGACTCTGGGCATGTCCCTCCATCTTGCTATATCTCAGTTTACTCACCTGTACAATGAGGGGGGCTTGACTAGAAGATCTCTAAAGGTCCATTTCCACCTCTTGGTTTATTAAAGTTCTATAGGTTGTCTTCAACTCAATTGAAGGCAATCTCATTGAAGGTAGGGGTTGTTTATTTCTGTTGTCTTCATATCACTGGAACCTAAGTGTTTGGCACATAGTGGGCATTTCATATATGCCCATTGAATTTAACGGAATTTCAAAGCCAGACTGAGAATTCAGAACTAAGCCCTGGGCTCCAAACCAGGCCTTTTTTCAAGGTATGAAAAGCTCCTGGAACTTTACAGAAGTGGTTTCTGTCCTGCAGTCCTCTTAAATATCTTCACAGATGGTAAAATCACTGTTTATCAGAGGGAAGGTGTTTTCATTGGAAAATGCTCACATCCAAATCATTTGCTAAAGGTTATTGCAGCTATTGAATGAAGAAAAACAAGAGAGAACAGAGCTAAGAGACCTGGCCACCATCCTGCCAGGTACCTCTGTTACGATAGCAAATGTCTCCCCACTGGCAACATTGAAAGCTGTGGGTTTATAACAAGACCGTTTTACAGTCTAGTTTTCTGTATCTCATGAGTTTTCCTTACAGTAAATCAGGCCTAGATTCTAATGATTGTCCTTTGTTTAAATATATGAGATTTGCCAACAAGCTGGGCTTATTTCAATGTTATCACATTACTGACCCTTCCTCAGCCAAACTGGGCAATCTTGGAAGACTTTGTGCCTATCAGTAGAAGTTCCTCCATCTGTCTTATTGGCTCTCTGTTTCTGTCTCTTTGTATCTTATCTCATTTTTTTCTGCCTCTCCCTCATGGTCTCTCTCTTCTCTCTGTCTCTATGTTGTCTGTCTGTCTCTGTCTCCTCTCTGTCTTTCCTCTCGATATGTCCATCTGTTTCCTTGTCTCTGTTGCTCTCTGTCTTTTTATGTCTTCTGTACATTTTTCTGTTTGCCTCTATGTCTCTGTCTGTCTTCTCTGTCAGTTTGTCTGTCTTAACTCTCTTCTTCCTTCAATTTCTTTCATTGTACAGGTGCTTCTCCCCAAGGGAAAAACTATTTTGACTTCTTTACTGCTCTAGTGCTTAGCGTTCATCATACCCGTCTGTTCATTACAGTAACATTTCCTTTAATATTTGTCTAGATCAGGATTTCTTAAACTTTTTCCACTCCTGACCCCTTTTTAAAATTTGGGCAGTGACCATCAGCAAACCATGGCCTGAGGGCATGTGCAATGAAAAGTGTGCATGTTTGTGTTCAGAACAAGGGCTGTAGTGAAATTGTGAGATGCAACATGGGCAAGCACTGCCAAAAATACCTCAGATTCATTACACATTTGGTTTTTAATTAATTTTTGGTTCTTAAGGATTCAGAAACCTTTTACTGTTGCCAAATACCCATATTTGGTCATGACTTACAGTTTTAGAAGTACTGTTAGTGCTCTTGTATTTGTCATTCGTTTTCTAAGAGAAGCCTGGTATCAGGGACATACTGACATGACTTGCAGTTGACTTTGCTTTGAGGGAGGGAGGTCTATGCAAGGTCACCAGCTTCACTTTCTCCTCTGGAGTCATCTGGATCCAGTGACCAGATATTTATCAGGATAACTGGAGATGACCGAGGATGCATGGGAGACCCTGGCCCCTTGAGGCTAAGGCCTTTTCATATACTCACTTAGAGTGATGTAATGCCCATTCAGTAAATAGACCTCTTTAAGAAGTGAATCAAGGAATGGCCTCTTTAATTTGAAAAAAAAGAAAAAAATCAAGCTGGGAGGGAGAGACCCTCAGGGCTGCTGTTCCAAAGAGAAACAGTTATCATTGACATTCACTCTAAGAAAGGAGGGCCCAAAATACAGTCATTAAGTGGAACTTGAGCAGGGACCTAGTGTGGTCCAATCTATGAGCTTCAGAGTGAACTGGGTTTTGAGAAAGGAAAGAAAGAAAGAAAGAAAGAAAGAAAGAAAGAAAGAAAGAAAGAAAGAAAGAAAGAAAGAAAGAAAGAAAGAAAGAAAGAAAGAAAGAAAGAAAGAAAGAAAGAAA
>NW_027185575.1:2167940-2199358 GCF_028583685.1 Petaurus breviceps papuanus
AAAGAAAGAAAGAAAGAAAGAAAGAAAGAAAGAAAGAAAGAAAGAAAAAGAGAGAGAGAGGGAGGGAGGGAAGGAAGGAAAGAAAGAAAGAAAGAAAGAAAGAAAGAAAGAAAAAAAGAAAGAGGAAGGAAGGAAGGAAGAAAGAAAGAAGACAGGAAGACAGGAAGGAAGGAAGACAGGAAGGAAGGAAGACAGGAAGGAAGGAAGGAAGGAAGAAAGGAAGGAAGGAAGGAAGGAAGGAAGGAAGGAAGGAAGGAAGGAAGGAAGGAAGGAAGGAAGGAAGGAAGGAGGAACAAATCTAGCCAATAAAGAAGCACTGTAGACTCCAGACCAATTTCCTCTCCCTGGACTCCTTTTTCTTCCTTCAGGACCTTTTTTTGAGGGGGGAAGGGACCAGGATTTTTTTTTTTGCTTAGAGATAGAAAACCTCCGAGGCCACTTAGTCCAGAAATCTCATTCTATTGATGAAGAAATTGAGGCTTGGAGAAATGAAGTGATTTCCCCAAAGTCATACAGGAAGTAAAGGTGACTAGAGGATCTTTAGATCATGGTTTAGAGCTGGACAAGAAATTAAATGCATTTCTTCTAAATGCTGTCATTTTGTGGATTAAAACCCAAACCAAAGAAAACAAACTAGAGGTCCAGATATGCTAAGTGATTTGCCCAGGCTTACAGAGATAAAATGTGACAGAGATGGGACTCAAAACCCTTTCTTCTAATTCCAAATTCAGCTTTCTTTCCTTCTTAACATAGCTCTTTCTCCTTGGCATCACTGTCCAAAGGTATTTGAAAGGCAATGTGATGTAATGGAAAGATCTTTGTCCTCAGGATCAGAAGACCTAGTTTCCTGTCCCTGATCTGTGACTAACTAGATGTATGACTCCTGGTAATTATCTTGTCTTCGATTCAGTTTCCTCACTGTTGAACGAGGGAGGGTAGTAGATGAGATGTGGCCAATTGGGAGCAATGGACAACAATTGTGAATGGGCTCAACTAGGCTCTGATTCAGGACCAACTTCAAAGTTCCTAACCTTGTGAATTAAGCCTTAGAGATGTACCAAAATGTATTTCTGCAAGAGGTAGTCGATTCCTCTCACTTAAGATCTCCAATTAAGGATTCAATGATTAGCTACAAATTTCCTTGTATTTTATATGTATGTGCATGTTTGTATACATATATACACACATATACATGTATACATATATACACATACATATACTTATACATACATAGATATCAATATAGATATGTATGTCTTTGTATATAAATTATTTTATATAATATAATTTAAGATCCTTGAGAGCAGGTACTATTTTACATTTATCTTGGTCTCAGAGTTTACCATAGTGCCTGGCACATAGGAAAGGCTTAATAAATGCTTGCTCATGGTTTGGTTGGTTGGTGTCAGAGAGGGGATTTTCCCTCTATGGGCAGAATTAGATGATCTCTGAGTTTCCCTTCAACTCTCAGATCTCTTATTCTGTCTTCTGAAGCTGACCTCTGCTTTTCCGAACTGCCTATATGTTTGCCCCAGATTAGGAAGGAACTCCTTTAGGCTGATCTCTTTTTAAGTCCACTGGGGACAGTTGCTATCTTCATACCCTGTGGAGTCTCCCTTCTTCCCCTTGTTCTTCTGATTCTCTCTCGTTCTCTCTCTCTCTCTCTCTCTCTCTCTCTCTCTCTCTCTCTCTCTCTTCACCTCCCCCCATCTCCCTCTTTCTTGAAGCCTGAACATTTAGAAGCAAACACAAAAGTAACACAATTACATCAGTCTGGGGAAATTGCGTGGTCCACTAGGGATAAGCATCTTTGCAGCTGCAAACTCCCCCTACAATCTTGGCAGCTTTGGCAAAGGAAGACTGACAGTGTCGCTTTCACTGTGTGGGCTCTGGCTGACTCCTCATTCAGCATAAGGGGTAGAGGATGCTCTTGGCGGGGGTCCTCATAGTAGGCTGTGCCATCTGCTGGGCGCCTTGCCTACCACACCTGACTCTTGTTAACACTCCACTTGGATAGGAGAATGGGCTAGCATTTGAAAGTAAGGAGGGGGTATAGGAGAGAGGAAGACAGGGTGTACTTTCAGAAAACCCATTCTCTCTTCACCCCCAGACTAACTTGTTATCTCTTTCAGTAAGAATAACACCTTGTCTTTCACCCAGGTAATATTTATCATTTTTTTTACAGTTTTCAAAATACTTCAGCATGTGTTATTTAATTCGATCCATATAACAAAGCTGAGAAGGAAGCCCAATAGAGATTATAATTAGAGATTATACTTATTCTACCCAGCTGCTAAAGGCAGAACAAGGGATTAGGGATAGAAACTGCAGAGAAACAGGTTGAAGCTGTATGTAAGCAAACATTTTCTTACAGTTATAACAATTTCAATGACTAATGGACTTCCCCAGGAGGTAATAATTATTTCTAATATTTTCATAGAGTTTTAGGCTTTGCAAACCATTTGATATTCTTTATCCAACCTGAACCTCCCCAAAGTCTTGTGGATTAAACATTATTCTCATAGTTTTACAGATGAGGCAACTGAGGCTCAGATTTCTCATAGATGTAATAGCTGTTTGACAATGGATTCAGGTCTTCTGAATTTCATGGCTCCCCTTCTCCTGGTGGTCCTCAAACAAAGACAGGGTGACCACTTGTTGGGACTGGGGGAAAGGAGATTCTTGGTGAAATATTGGTTGGGCTAGATGGCTTCTGAGGTGAGTTGCCAACTAAGATTCCATGGCAATGAAATTGACAGAGAGATCAAGGGACTTATTGCAGGCTAAGTGAGGAAGACAAATAAAAAAGCAGATTCATATAGTGCTTTAGATAGATAAAGTATATGCCAGGCACTGGGAATATAAATATAAACAAGGAAGACAGTCCCTGGCCTCAATGAGCTAAGACAACATAGAAAGGGGAACTGGAAAAGGTATGTGTGTGGGGGGGGAGGTGTGTATGGGGTGTAGTAGGTCTGCTGTTGAGTTCCTTGACAAGAAATATATAGAGGCAGATAAATCAGGATATAAAGTGAGAGTAGCTAGGCCCCTCATAAAATGGTGGTCTGAGGTAGGGACTCCAATCAGGAGAGGGAGCCACAGGATGGAGGGGTCTCAAATGAGACTCATTTTAATCTCAGCAATCCTATGAGGGAGGTATTATAAACACTATCATCCCCATTTCACAAATGAGGAAACTGTGGGTCATAGAGCTTAAGTGACTTGAGAATGTTTGTATTAGTGTTAGTAGTAGTTAGTGTCAGAAGTAGGGTTCATACCCAAATCTTCCTGACTCCAAGAATGTCCCAGGTCCTATTGCTGTCTCTTAAGGGGAAATTCAAATCCATCTTCCTGACAAGTCTTATACTCTTTCTGCTACATCAAGTCATCCTTTAGGTTTCTTTATTTTTCTATATAAATGTGCTGTACTGGAGCCTAGGTCCTCTTCTAACAAACCTAAAGGCACCCACACCCATACTTCACATCTATCCCCCATATGCACACACATAAATATATATATAAAGTATATATAAATGTGTGTATACGTGCATCATATACATTGATATACAAGTACACATGCATACTTACATATTCATATACACACATACATACTTAACTCTCTAACTGCTTCAGTTTCCTCATCTGTAAAATGAACTAGAGAAGAAAGTGACAAACTACTACAGTATCTTTGCTAAGAAAATCCCAAATGGGGTCATGAGGATTCAGACGTGACCATGATGACTGAATAACAACAACACATACACACATATACATATATGGGTGTGTGTCCACATGACTGTATAGAACACGATATATGTGTATATGCACATATACACACATATACATGTATGGGTGTGTGTCCATATGACTGTATAGAACACGATATATGTGTATATGTATATATGCACATATACACACACATGCTTTTGCTATTTCCTTCTTATATTTTCTTGTCTTTGTGTTCTCCTGGCTCCTCTCCTTCTCCGTCACTAACTCCGTTGCATATAATGGAAGCTGTTGTTGAACTGTTGCTTCCCACTTGATCTTGAGAGATTCTACCTGCTTAAAGCATCCTCATCTTCTTTGTGAGAAGCTTAGTTGTGGGAGCTCAACTGAGCCTCTATGTCCCTCCTTGTTTCCTGCAACTAATAGCCTGTTTCTGTTGTGTGGTAGAAAGAAGCCTAGAAGGGGATCATAACATTCAGGTTAAAATGCTAAAAAGCAAACAAACCCCTCAATTTCCTTATGCATAGAACACCCTATTAAGTGTTATGGGAAATACAGAGGCTGGATAGGACCTTAGCCTTTCCCTAATGAAGCTTATAATCTAGTAGGGAGAAAAAACACATGTACATATAATTAATACAAAATAGCAACTAGGGCCGTCTAGATAGAGTGCTGGGCATGGGGACAGGAAGGCTCATCTTCCAGATTTTAAATCTGGACTCGGACATTTACCAGCTGTGTGACCCTGGACAAGTCACTTACCCTGTTTACCTCATTTTCCTCATCTCTAAAATGACCTGGAGAAGTAAACAGTGAAGCACTACAGTACCTTTGCCAGGAAAACCCCAAATGAGGTCACAAAGAGTCAGGCATGACTGAAAAAGACTGAACAACCACAATAAAAGCAAGTGATAGGTTGATTGGAGGGCTCCAAAAGTGCTTCATAAAGTCTGGAGCAGTAAAAAGAGAAAGTTTCACTTGGTGGTGGGTAATGGGGAAAAGGGAGAGGGGTCTCTAGGAAATGCTTTGAGAAAGAAATAACATTTTCAATAGGCTTTAAAGGCCTAAGAATTCAGTGAACAAAAAAAATGGCAGATCTTTCAGCCACGAAGAATCTAATTTTTTCCCTACTGTTAACTTTTCTTGTAGCTTTGAGTTAATCCCTTGTTTTTAACAAGCATGTTCTATATGTCATTTTCCTCATTGCCCAGATGGGTAATAATAATCCCTACCAAGCTTGTTGTGAGAACCAAAGGAAGTGAAAGAACCTTGAAAAATGTCATGCTCTGTACACTGTCTGGGTAATAACTTTTTTTTTGAAACTTCATGATTTCCCACCTCAAATCTCAATCAATTTCATTTCAACACATACACACACACATACACACTCACACTGAATATTCTCCTTGAAATTAAATGCAAATCACTTTTTTGTTGCTTTTTGTTGTCTTGATAGAGGTAAGAAGGGGCTTTCTCAATCCATTGTCCCATTACAACTCAGACAAACTCTGTTAATAGGCAGCAATGTCTTAGAATTAAACCATTTCTTTTTCTCTAGAAGAAATTTGCCAAATTAGAGAAAAAGCATGGACAAGAAATAATATGTACAGAGGAGAGTGAGAGGGGTGTGAGAGAGCTAAAAAGTATTTCATATCATGATTGGTAAAAAATATCTAGGACATTTAGCCTGGGAAAGAAACATGATATTTGCCTTTAGGTTAGCATGTGGAAGAAAGATTAAATTTATTCTGGGGACTCCAGCAAAGAAACTAGGAAGCAAATAACTTGACAATTCACTTATTATATTGTCATGGAAAAGATGGCAAAATGAAGAATAATCAATAGTATAATTAGGTGGATTTGACAGTGTTTGAATTACCTGGACCGAATGACTGGTCATAAAGGATTTAATGTCAACTTGAAAGTATGTCTCCAATGGAATATCCAGGGTATCTGTGGTATTTAAAATTTTTAGCATTGATAGATTAAATAGATACAGTCATAGTTGTTATGTTTATTAAATTTGCAGATGATAGAAAGCTCAAAGGGATAGTTCACCCACCGTGTGATACAGTCGGGGCTTCAAAGGATCTCCATAGGTTAGAATGTTGGATTCAATCCAATAAGAAGAAATTGAATAGGAAAAATTGTCAACTCTGGTACTTAGATCCCTAGTCCAACTCTTCAATTACAAGATTGAGGAAGGGTGATGACTAGATGCAGGTGCTCTCTGAAAAAAAAATATATATACATACATACATATATATATATATATATATACATAATTTAATACTGTTGTAAACTGCAAACTCAATGTGAAGGAACAATGGATGGCTAAAGAAGCTAATTCTATGTTGGACTGCATTAAGGGAGGAATAGTGCCTATGACAATGTCCTGGCCATACCCCATCTAAAGGATCATGTTTAGTTTACGACGGACATTGACTATCTAAAGAGATTTCAGAGTAAAAATTTCAGGATGTCTGAATGTAATAATGTAAAACATCTTAGATTCATAATGTATGAGGATATTTTGAAGAAAAATGGGAGTCCTTGAAGAAATTATTTAAATGAAACAAGAATTTCACATGATATATGAAAGATAAGAAGTTTTTTCTCTCTTGTGAAAATAATTTTTATCATCTTAAAATGGCTCACCATTTCATTAGTCTTCATGGTTAAAGGTTTGTTAAGTGGACAAACTAGTAATAGAGTTTTAGATGTAGAAGGGACCTTAGGGATGATTTCTTTTTTTATTTTTTAAAAATTTAAAAAATCAAATTACAAAAACAATTTATGCCCAGAAAAATTAATTGATTTTTTCCAGTGTCATGAAACTAGTAAATGGTGGGTCTGTGACTTGAACACAGATTATTATTTCCACTCCCAGATGAAGAGACTGAGGGAGAGATGCTATGAGATCCACTCACTGAAAATACAGTCAGCTGTCCTAACATTCATTAAGCACCTACACTGTCCCAAACACTGGGAATACAAATAAAGTAAAAAAAAAAAGTCTCTACTCTCAAAGACCTCATAATCAAATCAAGAAAGACCTCCTAATCAAATCAAGAAAACAACATTCAATGAAGTAGGTACAAACAAGATATATAAATTTTAAATTTGAGAATAACAATAGAGGAAGGAAGGGAATAGCATTTATTTTGCATTTATTATATTCTAGGAACTGTATTAAATACTTTACAAGTATCTCAATTGATTCTCACAATAACCTTGGAATGTAGGTGTTATTATTATTTCAATTTTATAGTTGAAGAAACTGAGGCAAATGGATTAAATAACTTGTCCATATTTGCACACTAATAAATGTCTGAGGAGAAGTTTGAATTCAGATTTACTTGACTCCAGGACTAGTATTCTTTCCATTGTGCCATTATCAAGCAGTACTCAGTCTTTTTATCATATGTGGCCTGAGGTTGTGACTTTTTTGCTTCTAGTTCAGCACTTGAACATGACTGTCATACTTATACTGTGGATAAAACGGAAGTATTGTATAGGCAGTGCTAAGGAACTGATCCATGCTGAAGAAAGGATGGGATTGAGGACTCTGGAGAGCTCCAAGGAACCATTGTAGCTCAGAGATATTATCTGAGCCAATGTTAACTTCTTTAGAACAACCTTAATTTACAAAATACATAAATAAATTATGAAGTTATCTCTTATCATAGATTGTTTAGTGCCTTACATTTTAATAATAACTTTATAAATCTCTTTTTTTGAACCTCTCAATGACCTGGTAAGGTAAATGTCATTATAATCCATATTCTCCAGATAAGGCAACCTATGTTCATGGAGGTGAAAAAGATAACAATCTAGCAAGTGTTTGAGATTTGGATGCAGGCACTTCTGACTCCAAGTTCATCATTCATTCTATTACAACTATCTGTCTATAAAGAACACCTAATCCAGAGTTTCTTAACATAAGGTCTGTGTACTTATTAAAATATTTCAATGTCTATATTTTCATACATTGCTTTTCTTTTTAACATTAATAATTTGAATTTATTTATTTCATAACATAATTCCAAAGAGTTCATAGAATTCATCAAACTGCCGTGACACATATAACAATGTTTGAGTACTCCTGATTATATACAATTTCCTCATTTTAGAGAGTAGGGAAATGAGAACCAGATAGATTAAATGGTTTGCCCAAAGCAATAATCACAATGATGATAGATGTTATTAATATTATATCTTTAGGGTTAAAATTGCTTTTCAGGGGCAGCCAGGTGGTGCAGTGAGTAAGAGCACCAGCCCCGGTGTCGTGAGACCCGGGATTGGTTCCGGCCTCAGACACTTGGCACCCACACAAAATAACTGGCCCTGTAACCTTGAGCAAGTTACCTTTTTTTTTTTTTAGCAATTGGGGTTAAGTGACTTGCTCAAGGTTATATGGCCAGTTATTTCTGGGTGTGGTGATGAGTATCTGAGCCCAGATTTGATCCCCAGGTCATCCCAACACTGGGGCCAGTGCTCTTACTCACTGAGCTACCTGGCCAACCATAAGCAATTGGGGTTAAGTAACTTGCTCAAGGTTATACAGCCAGGTGTTTCTGGGTGGGTACTAAATGTCTGAGCCCGGGATTTGATCCCCAGGTCATCCCGACACTGGAGCCGGTGCTCTTACTTGCTGTGCTACCTGGCCACCCCACTTGAGCAAGTTACTTAACCCCAATTGCTTAAAAATTTTTTGTTTTACAAATGATATTTCATTTAATCCTCAAAACTCAGTGATTTGGTAGGCAAAATATTGTCTTAGCCATCTTATGGATAATCAAATTGAAACTCAGAAAATTTAGATGACTTGTTCATGAACATAAAGCTATTAGATCTTGGAGACATCATTAGAATTTGTGTTTCACCTAATTTCAGTTCCAGTTGTCTTTATATTATACTATATTATATTATATATAGAGTAAAAAACATCTAGAGCTTATTAATGGGAATTTTTTTTGCCCTGTTGAAGTTATCTAGAGATTAAAAAAAGTATTATTGAAATATGCAATTATTTTTTACTTTCTTTGTATTAGTACAGGGCCTAGAATATATTAAGTGCTTAATAAATGCTTGAGGATTGCCTCACTGACTGATTATTGTGCAATCTTATCTCTAGTGATTTCCCTTATTCAGAGGATTTCTTGTACCTGGTTGTAACATTTAGCATTTTCTTGTGTCTTTTAACATTTAAAAGAACTCCTAAATGAAAAATAGCCTTTGCTTATATGTCAAGTTGATCTTCCTAAAAGCATAGGTAGGACCATGCCACCCTCATATCATTGGCTATCTATTGTCTATTTCTGTTTTGCCCTCTGGTTCTAGAATATCAGGACAATTTTCCTTGAGAATTTCTTGAAGGATAATGTCTAGGCTCTTTTTTTTATCATGGCTTTCAGGTAGTCCAGTAATTGTTAAATGATCTCTCCTGGATCTTTTTTCCAGGTCAGTGGTTTTTCCAATGAGATATTTCACATTGCCTTCTATTTTTTCATTTGTTTGGATCTGTTTTATAATATCTTGATTTCTCATGAAGTCATTAGCTTCCATTTGCTTCAATCTAATTTTGAAGAATTTATTCTCTTCAGTGAGTTTTAAAATTCCTTTTCCATATGACCAAATCTGCTTTTTAAGGCATTCTTCTCCTCCTTGGCTTTTTGGGCCTTTTTGTCATTTGGGTTAGTCTATTTTTTAAAGTGTTATTTTCTTCATTATCTTTTTGTGTCTTCTTTAGCAGACTGTTGATTCGTTTTTCATGATTTTCTTGCATCATTCTCATTTCTCTTCCCAATTTTTCCTCCACTTCTCTTATTTGATTTTCAAAATTGTTCTTAAGCTCCTCCATGCCATGCAACCACTTCATATTTTTCTTTGAGGTTTTTGATGCTGGAGTTTTGACTTTGTTGTCTTTTAATGTTTCTATGTTTTGATCCTTTTTGTCCCCCAAAAAAGGTTCTGTGGTCTGATTGTGCTTCTTCTGTTTTCTCATTTTTCCAGCCAGTTACTTAACTTTTGAGCTGTTTGCCATGGTAGAACTCTGTTTCCAGAATGGAGAGTGCTTTGTCCCAAATTTCTGGGGTTTTGTGTAGCTGTTGTCAGAGCTATGAGGGGACGCTCTCTCTACAACTGCCAGAAGTTCTGGCACACTTGTGTTCCTTACCCCAACACCGTGACCCAAATCCAAGCAGGTCAAAGCAAGAACAATTACCCTCTGAATGGTTGCTTGGTCCCCTTATGATCTGCAATCCAGGAGCTCTGGAGGCAACCATGAGCTTCAATTACTGTGCTGCCTCCACCTCTGCCCCGGGGGCAGGGGTGTGACCATGATCTTCTCTCACCCAGTTCCAACAGAGTTCCCTACTGACCTTTTAATTTCTCTTTGGCATTTATGGGTTGAGAAGTCTGGAAGCTGCCACAGAAGCCAGTGATTCACTCTCCTGAGGTATGCTCTGGCCAGTCTGGGCCACGAGTCTGGGCTGGAATGGCTTATGTGGGACTGTACTCAATTCTTAGCCTGCTGTGATAGGCCCTTTTCATCAGCCTGCCAGGCTGCCTTCAGCAGGAGATTTGTTTCTGTCTGTCACTTTGTTGGTTCTGTAGCTCTAAAATTTGTTTAAAGTCATATTTTATAGGTATTGGAGGTGGTTGGAGCGGGAGTTCAAGCAAGGTTCTGTTTTTACTCTGCCATCTTGGCTCTGCCCTGAGCTCAATAGTTTTTAACTATAATCAGAGCTAATGTCAGAAGTTCCCACTAAGTTCGGCATCAACATGGAGGTTCTCTGGGGTGGAGCACTGACTTGCTTAAGAAGGGACAGACCAGCCCAGGTAAGAAATGGAACAAGTCAAAGTTTCTGTAATTATCAGAAATGGGAATGGCCACCTTAGGAGCCCTTGCATTGCCAACCTAGAAGAGATAGGGAGACTTAACCTTAAAACAAACCAAACCAAAATAAAACCCCTACCAAATTAAAATTAAACATAATGTTTATAGTATCCTTCAAGTCATTTATTTAAAGAATTTCCTATTTGGAAGTTAAAAAAAAGATTGAGAAAGGATGACTTTGAGTTTTGACAAAGGATTTTGTACCTTCTAGAGAATATTCTATAGAACATGATCTCAGATTTTAGAATTTGGGGGAAAAGAGGAATGGAAAGAAAGAGGGAAGATGGAAATCAAAAAACCAATAAGTATTTATTAAGAACCTATTCTGTGCCTGACACTGTTACTCTGCTAGGTCCTGAGGAAACAGTTCTTTCCTTCAAGAGGCTTAAATTCTCTTGGGGACAGCTAGATGGTGCAACGAATAGAGCATCAACCCTGCAGTCAGGAGAACCTGAATTCAAATCCAGCTTAAGACACTTAACACTTACTAGCTGTGTGACCTTGGGCAAGTCACTTAACCCTAGCTGCCTTGCCTTACTCCCCAAAAAAGAGGTTTAAATTCTATCAGTAGAAAAGAATGCCGTTTTAATTAACTTCCTACCCTGTCTCCCCCTCCCTGCCACCCCTAGCCCCAGAACCATACACATCACCTTATATTTATTGAATTGATTAAAATCAATTTGGTCCACATCATAAGCATGTTAACTACATACCTTTAAGATACTTTATGTTTATTTGGTATGTATCTTCTAACTATATATTTTAAACTCAAAAGGATAATAATTTTACACTTAATAAGGATGATATTTTATACTCATGTAAGTTCATTGAAGGAAATGAATTTTTTTTGTCTTTTTATCCTTTAAATGTAGTACAATGCCTGACACACAGCAGTTCTTAATATGTGCTGGTTAAATTAATGATGGCAGCAGAAATAAAGCTCTCATTCATCCCTACCTTCTTCCCTATCACCACTTATTTTTGAAATGACGATGATGATAGGAGGGGGTGTTAGATCCCTGTATTTAGTCCTAGTTACTACAAGGGTTGCTTAATTCTCAAATTCTTAGAGGAACCAAAGACAAAATTCTCATTATGATTGACTTATTTATTATCCATAGCCAAAGTCATCTGCAAAGCCAATTAGAATCTCACAGACTCCTTATCTGAATACCTATGTTAAATATGACACAAAAATGAATGATATTTCCCCTTCTGTCTACACCAAAAGACTTGATCATTTAGGTTGTAGGGTACTGTTGTCTCAGTTGTTAATTATTTTGTTCTTGGTGTATGTGTTCATGCCCCAACCCTAATATGTTGGTAGAATTATAGAGACCCTACTATTTTCTGAGACACCTCATGCTATGTAGGGCTGAAATGTTCATTCAACACTCCCAACTTCAGATTTCTAACACAGTAGCAATTAAACAGATCACTGTGGGGATTTATTTCCATGAGTGAAAGGATACAGGTAGGAGGAATCACTCCCTGGGTACAGGAAGGTGGTAGTAGTTGAGGATTTGCCTTCTTTGGATGAATGCTTCAAAGGACAGCCTTTGAATTCTCATTTTCCAGAGGAGGAGAAGGTATTTATACTGGTCATCTCCATTTGATTGTCTTAGTGAATAAGACTATGGTTAGGTAATGGTAATTTGGGATTTAGATGATTAAATATTATCACCTTTACTGCAAATGTGTTCTGTTATTAGAAAACAAAGGTCTTTATTTCATGGAGACACCCACACATTTCAATGTTTACATTATCTATTTTTATGTGAAAATGAATCAATGCTATTATAAGCCATTTATAGGTTAACTTATAAATAGCCAAACATAAATTAAGAATGGTTTATGATAGGTAGATATCAGAATTTAGCTATATAAATAAAAACAATATATGCATTATTTCATTACATAGACTTAGGTCTGGAAGGGAAATTGAAGGTCATTTAGCCCAGACTTCTCATTTTACAGATGAATAAACTGAGGCTGAAAATAGAAGTGACTTGTACAGAATCATACAAGTATTGAGTGGAAGGACTGAGATTTGAACCCAGATTCTTTGACAACAAATCTCATCTTCTTTTCAGTATTCCCTGATGTTTTATACCATAGGGAAATAAGAGTAGTAGAACCAAAAATGAAATCCATTTGGTAAATATAGTCTCTGTTCATAGCATAACCAGTTCCCTTTCTGCTATGCTCTCCAAACCCCCAGCATCAGTGCTAACTTAGTAGATTTGGGGAAAATTTGAAGAGACTCTTAGTAAACATTTTAATCTAGGTCATTCAGTTGCAGAATCATACAATTGAATCAGAGTTGGAAGAGATCTAATAAATCACGTAGCCCAATCCATCCACATCTGAAAAAAATTCTTTCTGCAACCTACTTGATAAGTGATCATGCAGTCTTTGCTTGGGAACTTACTCATTTTCAAGGAGGCTAATTCTATTCTGCACAGCTCTGCTTGTTAGGAAGTGATTTTCCCCCTCTGACATCATGCTTAAATTTGCTTCTTTGCAACTTTAACCCATTACTTATAATTCTGCCCTTGGGGAATAAGCAGACACGCACAATACTCTCTTCCACATGGCATCTCATCAAATACCTTATGACTGCTTCAGAAACTGCAGTCTGAAAGGACCTCAAAAATAATCTAGTTCTATAATCCAGTCCTCTAAAAAACATCCTTTACCCATGATCATTCATACCTTGCTTGAGGAAGCTTGATATTTCCTAAGGCAATTCATTCCACTGAGGGAAAATTCTGATGGGAAGCACTAGTCTAGAGTCCACTCCAATTGGAGAGACCGGTTTTATGTTTCAGAAAAATTGGGTTGCCCTTTGTTATTTATTTGATCTAACTCTTTTTTCTTGCTTTTTGGAGGGCAATTGGGGTTAAGTGACTTACCCAAGGTCACACGACTAGTTTTTGTGTTAAGTGTCTGAGACCAGATTTGAACTCAGGTCCTCCTGACTCCAGGGCCGGTGCTCTATTCACTGAGTCCCCTAGCTGCCTCTGATTTGATCTAATTCTTTACAGAAGGAAGACCAGCAGAGGAGGCTGAGGTAGTGAATCACCTGAGCTGGGGAGTCTAAACTCCAGGGAGGGGTAAAGCAGAATGACTTTCTGGCATCAATATTATGAGCCCCTGTAGTAGAGGGGATGGTCAAGGCTTCCTAAGGTGTGGAATGTGCCACTGGTGGTGGTATGTGTGACAAACTACCCCAGGACAAAAATGGAGCAGGGCAAAGCTTTGATGCCAAACAACAGCGAGGTCATTCTAATGGAATGGCACTGCACATACAGCCTGGGCAAGATAGATAGAATGATTGTACACAATAGCAGCAGCGTTGTGGGATGACTGACTTTGATAGACTTAGCTCTTCTCAGCAATGCAAGGATCTAAGACAACTCCAAAAGACTCATGATGGAAAATGCCATCCACATCCAGAGAAAGAACTATGGAGTCTTAATGCAGATGGAAACAAATTATTTCTCTTTCTCTCATTTATTCTTTCTTGTGGTTTCTCCTATTGGTTCTAATTCTTCTTTACAACATGACTAATGTGAAGATATGTTTATTATGAATATATATTTAGAGTGTGCTCTCTTAGGGAGGAGGGAGAAGTCTATGTTGAAAACTAAAAATAAATAAATAATTTTAGAAAAGAGAGACTGAGCCCCAGATTATGATGTGAGTTGAATATACAGCCCTGTGCAGAACTTCTATCTGTCTGTCTGTCTGTCTGTCTGTCTATCTATCTATCTATCTATCTATCTATCTATCTATCTATCTTTCCTTCCTTCCTTCCTTTCTTCCTTCCTTCCTTTCCTCCTTCCTTCCTTTCCTCCTTCCTTCCTTCCTTCCTTCCTTCCTTCCTTCCTTCCTTCCTTCCTTCCTTCCTTCCTTCCTTCCTTCCTTCCTTCCTTCCTTCCTTCCTTTCTATTAATTGATCTATCTACCTACCTATTTACACAAACATGCATATATACATATGTACACATGTATATATGCATGTATGTGTGTGTTTGTCTGTCTATCTAGATAGATAGATAGAAGACAGACATTGAAAATTGACAATAAACTGGGCCCAGATCTAAATCCAGAGAGGACAACAGGCTGGATTGTCTTTGGGAATTTTCATAGTTCTTTTTAATGACTCCTTATTTTCCCTGAAACAAAAACTCATTAAAACAAAATAGGAAAAATTCACACTATTTTTAGTGATACTGTAGTCACAAGCCAAAGAATATTACAGCCTCTAAAGAAATGAAGTTGATGATTACCCAAAGGGAAATGAAAAGATACACAATGGTTGTTAGCAGTATGCAACATATTAAAATGTGGAATTATAGATTTAAAATATCTCTTCCCCTCTCCTTTTATCCCCTCCCCTCCCCTTCCCTTCCCTTCCCTCCTTCCCTCTCCTTTCCTCTCTTCTCCTCCACTTATTTTTTTATTGCTTTAATTTCACACCCACACTTACATCCAATCAATTGGTAAGACTTGTTACTTCAAGCTACAAAATATTTTTCACATTTATTCCAATTTTAAAAAATTCATCTCACAACCACCCTAGTTCAGGTTGTCATTATCACTCATTTGGACAATTGCAACAGTCAACATATTTGTCTTTATATTTCCAACCTCTAAACTTTCCAAATCATTCTATACCGAACTCATACATTTATATTCCTAAAGTAAAAGTTAGACAAAGTCACTAACCTGCTTAGGAAAACTGAGTAGCTTTTCAGACTTCCTATTGCCTTCATGATAAAGTATGAGCTTCCAGCTTTAGCATGTAATAAATATATCAACCAATAAACATTTACTAAGGGCCACTATGTGTCAGACATTTTGCTAATCACTAGAGCAAAACCAAAAAATCAAAAGGCAATCCTTGCCTACAAGGAACTTACACTCTAATGAGGGAGACAATGTCTAATCAAATACATGCAAGGATTTTTTTTAACAATATGACTCCAATACCTTTCCAGCTTAATGAAATCCACCTCATTAGTCAAACCACACTACTTGTTGGTGTATATCCTGCTCCTATCCCTTTTCTCAGGATGTATCCCAAGCCTGTAATATTCTCCTACCTTACTTTTGCCTTTTGAACTTTACCCTAGTTCACTTCAAGGCTCATGTCAAGGGACACTTGCCTCAAAATGCCTTTCCTTTTTCCCCTAGTTCTTAATGCTCTGCCTCAAAATCACAAAAGTAAGACAATCTCTTCCCTCAAGAATCTTACATTATGGAGGGGATGGAGAATCAAGCTTATGGTCCAGTTGATATAGATGGTTATAGAAATAATTATTCATTATATATAAAAGTTAATATATGAGTATAAATACACATGTGTACATGTAATTTTTATCCCTATCACTTAACACAGTACTTGGAACATGGCAGTTCCATAAGAAATGCTTGTTATTTGATTAATGAATGGAAGGATAGAAGCAATCTCCTGGGCAGGACTCCTCCATCAATACTCCCCTCACTTCCCTTCCACTTTACCTGCTCTAACTCATGAGGAATCAACTATTACCCAATGAAATGAGGGATAACTGTCATTCTATGCCAAATCATGCTAAGAAAAAAACAAAACAAAACATTTATGTTCTTTTGTAGTCACCTTTTTCAGAGAATATATGACAAAACCATAAGCTATCTTCTACTGCCCTACAATGTAATGGAAGAGGCCCTGGGTGACACCTGGTCTGCTAATAATAACAACTGATACTTTTTTAGAACTTGAAATTTCACAAAGTGCTTCACATATATGCTCTCTTAAGAGTCTCACAACACTAGAAAACAGGTACTACAATACTATTGCTCAAATTTTACAGATAAGGGAACTGAGGCTCAGAGAGGTTAAGGGACTTGGACATTGTCACACTTTTACTAAGTGCTTGGGCATTGGATTTCCATATTGGGCACTCTGGTCATTATTCCATGTTGTCCCTTTTTGGAGGTTTTGTTTTTTCTGGGAAAAGCTGAGCTAAGAAATTAGAATCTGTAGTGCTGAAGATACTTTTTGTTTTAAAACTATACACAAATAAATTAGTGCTTATATTATATATGTATATTTGCACAAATATATACATATGCATACACATTACATAAATATATTATATAATATATGCATGTGTTTATGTATATAAATACATAATGCATGCACACATATGTTTATATGCACATAGCTGCATATGTGTATTTATATGCACATGTATGCTTCCATAATATGCATATGTTTTATATATGCACATATGTATCATGTATTTTGTATGTGCGTAACACACATATATATGTATATTCTCTGTGTGTATATGTATATATAGCAATTTTTTTTTCAAGATTCCATTAAGTTTCATAGACTTGCCTTTCTAGGTGTAGAAACCTTGTTTTAGAAAAAAAAAGATTAGTTTATAATAAAACCTTAAATGTTTGTATTTGATGCTTTGAATGATCTAAATGTATTGTTTTTTCTACTTCCATTAAATGTATGTCATCTATTCATTTTACAATAAATTTAGCTTATTAACCAAAGTCTGCCATAATAAGAGCACAGTTAGGCTCAGGGATAAGGTTTTTATGTATCTAGAGCATATCTGCTTCTCTTGTAAGACTGAAAATGTAAATAGGCACACCTTTAGGGGCCATTAACTGCAAGTCTAAGCATTATCTGCTTACAGGATGGATAGAAGAATAATGCTTTTATCTAATAAGAACATGAGCACAGCCACTCACATCTGCTGAATTACCTCTTTTAAGAATATTAAATGTAAATGCCTATTTTTCTAAACACACTTTGCACGTTGCCTAGATGTCTAGTTGGAAGAGAAAATGGATCCTGGTGGGTTTAATGATTAAGTTGCTTATGATAACATACTCTACTTATATAAAGCCACATTATAAATTGTTATGTCTTGGGTTTTTGATTCTTCACATTATTTCTGTTAATATTTTTGTTTTTTTGTCATAAAGTCAGAGTAATCTCAGTTTTAGTAAAAAAATTTTTTTGCCACTTGAAGAAAAAATCTTGTTTTGTAATATTATAGAATGGGAAAATATTCATACATGGACATATATACATACATCATAGGCAGAAAGGCATAACAGAAAGCCAGACTCAAAGCCAGGAACACCTGCATTCATACCCTGCTTCTTAGATAGCTGGCTGTATTATCTTGGACAAGTCGCTTAACTTCTCAATGCTTCAGGCAACTCTCAGACTCTTATGTGAAGAGGTGTCAGTCTGAGTTGGTTGAAGGTGCTCTTCACTTCCCAATACCAGTAAAAATCATAGTTTTAGGTATCCTTCTCCTTTCTTCCTATCCCCCAACAAAAAGGACTTATGTACACTTGACATCCTCTTAGAAACATTTAGAGGCAAAATGTCTTATTGTATTCTGTCCTGTCAGACACCCTCTAGAGGGTTGTTCTGTGAAAGGACTCAGACAAGCTGAAGGAAGTCCAGAAGAGGGCTCTGCCATCTCCTCATGGTGAAGGGAATGGAGCTCATGGCATATGAAGACTGATTGAAGTAAATGGGAATCTTTAGCTTGAAGAGGATGACTTAAGGAAGATAAAATCACGCAAGTGTTTGAAGAACTGTCCACTGGAAGATGGATTAGATTTATTCTGTTTGGCCCCCAGATAAAGAACTAGAAGCAATGGGTAGAAGTTCTTGTTCTCGAAGAGAACCAGTAATATCATGAGGGTCATGTTTTGACTTGTGCATGAATTTCACTCTAGTGAGGCAGAGCTGCTCAATGTCATCATCAGTCCCACTCTCTCTTCCAGTTATCAGAGTCCAGTGGAAGGGCAAAAGTCAAGATGACTAGCGATGGCCCAGGATGCTAGGTGACATTGACTTTTCTAAATTAAAACCTTTCCCAGGTCTCAATTTGTCTGAAGCAAGTCCCATTCAATGACTAAAAGGGTCAAATAAGAATTGTGACAAAATATGGACAAATTTACCATCTCAAAAATATCAATCTGGGAGAGGAAGTTCCTCAAAGTTTCTGGCCAGAAAAGAAAACAATTACTATTTACACTCATTCTAAGCCATCAAAACATAAACAATGAGCCACAGAGGCTTGCACTGGTGCTATTACGGCCCATTCAATGAAAACCAGAGTGACTTAGGTTTAAACAGAAAGATTTTGGGTTATAATACAGAAAAAAAGAAGATGACCTTACTAGATATACCTCAAAGTAGAATGGGTTGATTTAGAAGGTGGGGGACCTGCCATCCTGTCTTCAGACAGAGACTGACTTTCTCCAGGTTCCTCATTAGTAAAATAGAAATTAGTATAATAGCACCTAGATCCCTATACCACCATCTTATTTATGGGGAACAGATGAAATAATTCATAGAAAGTGCTTTGCAAACCTTAAAGTAATAAAATTATTAACTTATTATATGTTGTTTCCTGTTCAGGTTCAATTTGAACTTAATCTTATTAGTGGTGATAACTCTGTGACCTTGTAATTCTGAGAATCGAGGACACTTCTCAGACAAAACATAAGCAAGAGAGGAAAAGGATGCTGATCATTCTTAAGTCTCTCACATGGAATAACACTGCAGTGCTCTCCCCCTCTTTCCCCACTCCCAACTTGTTTTAGTTACATTTCCTGTAAATCTTGGCAGTAACAAAGACTATACCCTCATGGGTATAGCCTCGTTTTCTGTACTGATTTGTATTCATAGTAATGACCTCCCTGATTACCACTGACATTAAACTTAGAAAACGGAAGAGAGGTTTTGAATATGCATCGTCCCAATTAACGGAATAAATCCTGCTCGGTGATAGGATCTTTGTTTCTTGATTTGGTGTAACTCACTGCAGTTTCTGCCATGCAAGATTAATCATTCATCCTGGAGTATATGAATGTGTCTTCCAGACATGAATGGTCGTGGGAGGATTCCTCCCACACTCCAGTATGATGACGATGACAGAAATTTTTCCAGCGGGAGAAAAACAAGCCCAGAGACTTTGAGTGTTGGATCCATTTTTCTTGCCCAGTGGCATACACATGTCATCTATGTGTCAATGTATGGCCAGAGCAACTCAGGATGCTGTGTTCTCAATAGACAAGAAGGCCATTGGTGTTGAAGTTAGTAGTTATTCTGAGCTCAAATCCAAGTCCAGGTATGAGTTACAGCATAGGCTTCCTTTGAATTGTGTTGTAAACTGGGGACAGAAGTGAATCAAGAGCATCACTTTACCTGAATGGATCGAGTTGTGTCAGAATACAGAAAAAATATAGTCTGTTCTATACTCCTCAATATTACCCTTTCCATCTTCAGTCTCAGAATGCTTTAGCATATGGATGAACTAAAATTTGGAAGGAACTATCCTCATTAGTTTTGAGAAAAGTCAATGTGTATGGGACAAGTCACTTCCATTTTCGGAGTCTGTTTCCTCCTTATTAAAACGGGGCAGGGTTGAATTAGATGACCCCCTGAGGTCATTTCTAGTTCTAAATCTATGCTTCTACAAGTTCAGATGCATGTGGGGCTTTGGATCTTTGCTGAAATCCATGCAAATTACCCACTTGACTTCAGGAAGGCAAAGTCCCAGAGCAGGAAATCATTTATCTTTGCCATGTTGTCAGTTCCTTGCAAATTATCACTGGGGGCCACTGAGGAGATAGCAGCCCTTGACTTCACTTGTGATAAATGGTATACTAGCCATATAGAGAAGTCAGGAGATAAACCCCAGGGAAGAGGCAGGAACTTTCCCCATACGTTTGAAATATTCTAAGAGGAGATCCTCTCAAAATTGAAGATGGATTTTGTTCTGAATTCTTTCAGCTGTGATGCTCTCAGAAGACACAGTTGAGATGTTCATAGTGACTCTGAAAACATGGTTGAAAGGATACAATTGGAAAAGTTAACATTAGCCAAATAGATCAGAATTTCAGTTCTCTTTGTATTCTGAGATTAGAGATGCCAAATTGCAAAAGGAAACATGATGAAAAATATTTAAATATATTTCCTAGGAAAACGAGAACTCCTTGATGATAGGTGTTGATTTTTATTTTGTTTTTGTATCTCTAATAACTATTACCCTGTCTTATATCTAATAGGTGCTTGCTTTTTTATTTGAATTTAGTTCTGACATAGAAAATATAGATTCACACATTTCTGTGAGTTGGCAGCTCTAGTGTGAATTTGGAAAGTGGGAAATTAAGAGGTATAGAAAAACTAAGGCCTCTTGTTCAATTCAACAAACATTTTAATGAGTACTAACTGTGTGTCAGGGATTATGTATATATGGGGATACAGAGACAAAACTGAAACTTCCTTTACTCAAGGAATTTACAGGATCCTAGGGCAGGGAACCCTAATTTGGGGTCCAAGAACTTTAAAATATTTTTATAATTATATTTTAACATGTATCTCAGGATTAAGGCCTGCTTGATAAAGCTCTCCTCATAGAAAGAATGATTATCCCTACATTGTGTGCCTACATGAGGGACTGTTAGTGAGAGCTTTGGAAGAGGAGAGAATTTCTAGCTTGTGGCTTTGAGAGAGGGCAATGTGGCTCTAGATTCTTTTCAGGGATAGAATCTGGAAAAGAGAGCAAAGGCATTTGAAAAAGGTACAAAGGATCTAAAGCCATGACATGTCTCTGATTCCAGCTTGCCTCCCTGGAGATCTTATGTGAGGCAAATATCTTTCCTTGGGTGAGATCTGGCACTTTCTTTTAGTTGAGGTAAAACATCTCACTCCCAGTGAGACAGAACATTCATTCTGTGTATTTCTGGTATGTCCAAATCCCTATACCTTCCCTCATTTGTTTGCCATCTGCTTCAATAGATATTTTTATTTGCTAATTTCTATTTGTGATCATATTTTATATTACTAATATTTGGTGGGAAGCGAATCAAGTCTTTTGGACATAAGCTTTAAGGCATTACTTTCAGTTTAAGGGATAGGGGCCAGGAAAGCAGCTTGAACCTACGAATGAAAATCATTTTCTCTAGACCAATACTATTTTATAGTTATTATTTTAGTCCAGTAGCACTGCCATAAAGAGGTGGAATGGCTAGCCTCACAGCCCATCTCCTGCTCTGCTCCAGGAAGGAATTAAAGACACCTTTGGATAGGGGTGAGTGAGATTCCAGAGATATCAATTCAAACCTTTCTGTGAACTAAATTTAGGTAAACACATGTGGATATATATAGCCTAAATGGTCAACAAATACCTTAAAAATATAATTGATTTCTTTTGGAATCCTTCATGGAAATACATTTATGTATCTAAAATATGATTCTGAGGAGTTCAGAAACTTCATCAGATTGCCCAAGGAATCCATGGTACAAAAATTATCAAGAACCCATGCCCTCGAAGCAGACCAAAGAAGATGTCTTTAATCTGGGGTCCATGCACTTGGTTTTAAAAACAAATTTTGAAAACTGTGTGTCAATATAATGGTTTCCTTTGTAATTCTATGCATTTTGCACTCTTAAAAATGATTCTGAGAAGGGATCCATAGACTTCACCAGACTGCCAAAAGGGTCCAGGATACCAAAAGATTGCAAACCCTTGTATAAAGAAAAAAATAAGATCTATGAAGATGAACAAATGAAAATATAAGCAAAATAAATGCCAAGTGATTAGGTGATACACTAATAACTGGAACTATCAGGAAATACCTCCTTGGTATTGGCACTTAAACTGGCCTTTGAAGGGAGCTAAGAATCCCAAGAAGTGGAGGCAACAAGGTAGAACAAATGAGGACTCAGTCTATGCAAAGGCATGAAGGTGGGAAATGAAACATTATGTAGGTAGAAGAAACTGTATATATGGCAGATTTGCTGGAATGCAAGTGCATGAAGGGAAGCAATTGTAAACTAATCTATAAAGATTTGTTTGCTGACAGATTATGAAGGGATTTAAATGCTAGAAGCAGATAGGTATCTCAATAGATAGCACCTGCAGTTAGGGAGACCTGAGTTCAAATCCATTCTTGGCTACTTAAAATTAAGGTTTTTTTTCATTTTCTGCTTCAGTTTCTTCATCTGTAAAATGGAGGTGATAATGCACTTGTTTTTTTAGGGATGTTGTGATTATAAAATGAGATCTATACCCACCCCAATTATTGTGGGTGAAGGGAAAAGAATGCTTATTTCTATCGCTTCAAATATTACCTCATTTGATCTTCATAATAACCCTGTGTGATAGGGGCTATTATCACCCTCATTTTACAGTTGAGAACACTAGCAGAGGATAAGTGGCTTACCTTGTTAGTGAAAGTCTGAGACTGGATTTGAACTCAGATCTTCTTGAAGCCAGGAGTAGTGCTCTATCCACTGTGTTACTAGCTGATTCTGCAATTTAAATTCACACTGCATAGTTCATTGGCCTGTAACCAACTGCCATATTTTCCGCAGTTATAATTTTGAATAATGCCAGTTTGAATACATACATTCAGGGGGATTCATGGTTCACGCTAGTAAGGACCTACCAACAAGATCTGTAAAATTATTTGCAAACCTAAAAGTGCTATGTAAATGTTAGCTATTATAACAGAGTGGTTTTCATTTTAATCTGGATGCAATAAACATTTGCTGGAGCTTTTGGAGAATGGAAAAGACATGATCAAACATATGCTTTATGAATCTGAAGAGATGACACTTTTAGCACCTGACCTAAGATGGATGGTAAATCAGTCAATAGGTATTGATTGAAAACCGACTATGTGCAAGATATTGCCTTAAGCATTGCGAATGACAGACATGGTCTTTGGGATTGTGATGTGTTGTGTGTGTGTGATTTCTTCATTTGTTGTGCTCCACAAAATCAGATCATGAGAAAGAGGTAGTCTGCAATTCCTAACCTCATAGGGAATCCTTATATCCCCAGTGATTCTCATTTTAAACCACGCAGACCTGAAATTCCAATAAATGTGTGAGAAGGAAATTTGGTGGCAATTAATAATTCAGCTCCACTCTTTTGCTTATTTTCTAAACCACCCATGCTCTTGGAACAGCTGCTACCTATTAGAGGTATACATCTATTCTTATTAAGTATTAGCTGAATTTGTTTCAGTAGGAGAACAAAAGGTATGACTTATGGCTGATGTAACCTGACTGTCTTTATGAAATGTGTAATATAGCATTCAGCACTGTATCTTGTAGCCAACCAAAGTAATTACTAGCTTCTTTTTCTATGTATCTTCTCTCATGGTGACTTGACAGTGTAGGATTAGCAAAGAGGATTAGTAAGAATCAAATGAGGTTTTATATGATACTTTTAAAATATTCATCCTCTCTCTTACTTAAAAAAGAAGCACTCAGTGGCTGGAAGTTATAGAACAGAACTGTGTATCTTCCTTCTCTCTTTCCTTAGGAATATATTATTTTCAAGAAGTGGGTGGGAATCTGAGATGGAGAGTTTATTATTATCTGAGATGGAGTGTTATTGCCCCCGATCTGAAGTCATGCCATTGTAGGGAAATTGGGTACATGCTGGTAAACATTGAACAAACAGATTCTTATTTTTTTTTAACAAATAGATTACTTTAAAAAAAGTATACAGAATACATATGTAATGGGTTTTTTTTTTCTTATGTTCTAAATTGGGGACAGGGTAAGGGAGAAAAAGTAGATCTTAGCTCATTAAAGTAAACAAAATGTTGTTAAAATTATTTCCATTATTAACATTTTCCATCACTTCTTTAAATCTAGAATTCCACAAAGCAATGAATGAAGCTTTGAATTGTTTCATTTGGCAATTTCTGAGGTCCACATTATCACACTGAGAATTTAATGACGGCACTCTGGAGCTGGTGCCAGCATACCTGTAATGGAAATCTCCACACAACTCAGGAATTAGATATTTGTTTTTTGGGGGACCTGTCATATGACACTGACATATTGGGCTTGCACTCCACTGAAATACCCAAATCTCTTTCAGACAAACTGAAGAATCAAATAAGTAGGCAGTTACATCTAGAAAATGTGATATTCTTTCAAGTACTTTGTAAGAATAAAATGAATTGGGATGCCTTACCCTCTGGTTCACTGAAAGCTTGGAAACTGAAGTATGCCCCAGAATGGACAAAATTCATAGTCACAAAACTGTTAAGAATCAAAATAGCCATCTATCACCATCTGCAGCCTAACATGGATTTCTTTTACCACGATCAGGAGAAATCTGAGTTGGAATCTCCCTTCTGACATTTATTAGCTATGTAGCCTTTAAATGCTCTGAACATTCTTCTTATTATCTGTAAGATGAAAAAGCCTTTTAATTCATCTGATGTAAGCCATTATATTACAGATAAAGAAACTGAGGCCAAGGGAGATTAAGTGATTTACCCAACTTCTCCTAGATAGCAAAGACAGGATTTGGACCCATGCCCTCTGACTCCCAATCCAGAATGCCTGAAGACCCTCATTGAGGAGGAACCACAAAAACTCGAGGCATCATATCACTCTTTTGGATAAGTCTAATTGTTAGGAAGTGTTTTTTTTTACATCAAACAGAAATCTACCTCTTTTCAAACCCCTCCTCCCTCCTGTCTCCTACTTCTTTCCTCAGGGGCTAGATGAACAATTCAGATAGCTCTTCCACTTAACAGCTATTCGAATATTTGAGACACCTGTCATTAACTCCCTCTGCCTATTCTCTCCCACATACTAGACATTCCTAGTCATTTTCACCATTCATCATATTACATAAACTCCAAATTCTCCACCATTCTTATTGCCTTCTGGTTTCTCTCTAGTTTCTCAGTAGCCTTTCTAAAACCTTGTATCCAGCAATAAACACAACACTTCATATATAGTCTGAATAGGACAATGGGATGATCACTTTTTTTTTTTGCTGGAAACAATGCCTACCTTAATACATGTTAATAGCATTAACACATAATGTGTTAATTATCTTGGCTGCCTGGATGCATTCTTTATTCATATTGAGATTGCAGTCCAACATATGAAATATCAAATATTTTTCAGCTATGTATCTCTTTCCTTATATTTCTGAAATTGATTTTTGAACCATTATAGGATATTGAACTCAGACCTTAAATTTCATCTGATTAGTGTTGAAGAATTGATTCAGTGCTTTGCATGTCCTTGTTTACCCAGGTCTCTCTCTATTTTTCATGGCTATAAGGAAATAGCATAACTATGGACATGTTGACTGGAGTCTAGCCAAAGTTCTCCTCCAGACTGAGAGATAGTGACAATCTTTTGTTTTTTATTAAATTTTGTTTATTTTTAGTTTACATCAATTTCCACAAGATTTTAAATTACAAATTTTCCCCCATCTTTCCCCTACCCACCACTCCAAAACAGTTATCCCACTGTATACCCCCTCCCCCATTCTGCTCTCTCCTATATCCTCCCCCACCCTCACTCCGACTTTCCAGTAGGGCAAGATGGATCTCTATACCCCAGGGCCTGTACATCTTATTTCCCAGTTGCATGTAAAAAAATAACATATATATTTTTTAAACATTTGATTTTAAAACTTTGAATTCCAGATTCTTTCCCTTCCTCCCTCATCACCACCCTTACTGGGAAGATAGGCAATTCAATATAGGTTGTACATGTGTAGCTATGCAAAAGATTTCCATAGTGGATATATTGTGAAAGAGTGACTATATTTCACTCCATCTTATCCCACCCACAACTTGTTCCATTCTCTACTTTGACCCTGTCCCTTTACAAAAGTGTGTGCTTCTAACTTCCATCCCCGCAACCTGCCCTCCTGTCCATCATCCCCCCTCTCGTCTTCTTCCCTTCTAGTCCCCTGTAGGGTGAGATACCCTATTTAGTGTGCATGTCATTCCCTCCCTAAGCCAAATTCTATGAGAGTAAGGATGACCCATTCTCTTTTGCCTTCCTGTTCTTCCCCTCGATTGTAATAGTTTTCCCTTACCTCTCTATATGAGATACATTCTGTCTCCCCCCATGTCCTTTCATTATATTCCTCTCTCACATCTCAATTTCACCTTTTAAGTATCATCCCTTCATATTCAATGGATCCTGTGCCTTCTGTCTATGTATATCTGTACACATGTACACACACTTATGTATTCATATACCATATACCCTCCTATATAGACATATATGTATGTATTTATGTGTGTATACATACATACATACATACATACATATATATACATACATATACATTTATATTCCCTTCAACTATTCTCATACTGAGAAAAGTTGCATAAGTTATAAATAACTTTTTTCCATGTTGGAAGGTAAGTAGTTCAACTTTGATAAGTTCCTTATGATTTCTTTTCCCTGTTTAACTTTTCATGCTTCTCTTGCTTCTTGTATCTGGAAGTCAAATTTTCTATTCAGCTCTAGTTTTTTCATCAAGAATGCTTGAAAGTCCTCTATTTCATTGAATGACCATATTTCCCCTGAAACATGATACTCAGTTTTGCTGGGTAGATGATTCTTGGTTTTAATCCCAGCTCCTTTGACCTCCAGACCATCAGATTCCAAGCCCTTCAATCACTGTGTAGAAGCTTCCAGGTCTTGTTTTATCCTGATTGTGTTTCCACAATATTAAAATTGTTTCTTCTTGGCTGTTTGTAATATTTTCTCCTTGAACTTGGAACTCTGGAGCCTGGCTATAATATTCCTAGGAGTTTTCTTTTGCAGACCTTTTTCAAGAGTTGATTGGTGGACTCTTTTAACCTCTATTTTGCCCTCTGGTTCTAAAACATCAGGGCAATTTTCCTTGAGAATTTCTTGAAGGATCGTTTCTAGGTTATTTTTTTGATCATGGCTTTCATGTAGTTCAATAACTTTTAAATTATCTCTCCTGGATCTAATTTCCAGGACAGTGGTTTTCCCAATGAGATATTTCACATTATCTTCTATTTTTTCATTTGTTTGTATCTGTTTAATAGTATCTTGATTTCTCATAAAGTTACTATCTTCTATTTGATTTGTTCCAATCTAATTCTGAGTCTCTTCAGTGAGCTTTGGAGATTCTTTTTCCATCTATCAAATTTAGCTTTTTAAGGCATTCTTCTCCTCATTGCCTTTTGAGCATCTTTTGCCATTTGAATTAATCTGTTTTTTAAAGTGTTATTTTCTTCAGTCTGATTGTTGATTCTCTTTTCATAATTTTCTTGCATCATTCTCATTTCTCTTCCCAATTTTTCCTCCACTTCTCTTATTTGGTTTTCAAAGTCCTTCTTAAGCTCCTCTATGGCCTGTAACCAAATCATATTTTTCTTGGAAGCCTTTGGTGCAGGAGTTCTGACTTTTCTGTCTTCCTCCTGTTCCATGCTTTGATCCTTTTTGTCCCCAAAATAAGAGTGCAAAGTTGGATTGCTGTGCTTGCTTGGCTGCCTTTACTTGCTTATCTTGCCGCTCAATTACTTGACTTTTGAGTTTTTTGCCACAGTAGAACTCTGCTTCCAGAGAGGAGAGCTTTGTACCAAATTTCCTAGGTTTTCACAGCTGCTGGAGCTATTAGTTGGCTACCCTCTCTGAAGCCTCCACCAGCTCTGGCACCTGGTCACCCCCCTCCCCGCCCAGGAACTCCACCTTAGACAGTGATCCAGACGCAAGCAGGTTAAACAAAGAGTGATTACCCCTCAGACTGGTTGCTTGGCCCCCCTACAATCTGTAGGCCAAGAGTCCTGAAGCAACCATGCAGCTGTGGTCAATGTGCCTCAGCCACTTCTCCCTCCTGTGGCAGAGGGCAGACCACCTTTCTGGATTCCCTGTTTCCAAAGTCTACACTGACCGCTTATTTTGGCTTTGGCATTTATGGGTTGATAATTCTGGAAATGACCATAGCTGCTGGTGATCTACTCTACTGACATCCCTCTAGCCATGGCTGGTTGGGACACCCTGAGGGTGAACTGGGTGCTCTCTTGTGGCTGGGCTCTGTTCCCAGCAGGCTGGATTGAACCCTTCCTGTTGGCCTGCCAGGCTGTCTTCAGTGGGAAATTTGTCTCTCTCTGTCACTTTGTGGTTCTGTAGCCCTAAAATTTGTTTAGAGTCATTTTTATAGGTATTTGAGGTGGTTATGGGGTCAATGGACAAGGTTTTCCTGCTTCTATCCTGCCATCTTGGCTCTGCTGCTATAGTGATAATCTTAAAACTGGACTGAGAAGACCAAGGAGAAATAGGGCTGGTGTTGCTTGAAAAAAATGGTAGCAGTGCAGGATTTGAAGGTTTGGAACATTCCATAAACAAGTAAAAGTTTTTAAAGTTAAAAAAATAACACTCACAAGGAAAATTTATTGCAGCATACTATGTAGGCGTTTCTATTGATCTGCCTAGAGGTTATATGGCTTTCAATGGGAAAGAAAATTTCACATAATCTCTCAGGATAGTAAATTATAGTTTACTCATAGAATTTTGTTCTAATGGCAAGCTCTAGAAAAGAAAAGGACTAGAATCCTATTTCTACATTAGGTCTGCTCCAATTTTATGCATGTCAAGTTTAAATTTTTTTTACATTTATGAGATCCTGTGGACCTATATAGCTTTAGAGGGGCAAAAAGCCTTTTAATTCATCTGATCCAACCCATTATATTACAGATAAAGAAACTGAGGCCAAGAGAGATTAATTAATTTACCCAAGTTCCCCTAGGTAACTAAGACAGTATTTGGACCCAGGTCTTCTGACTCCCAATCCAGCATGCTTTCCACCATAATATTGAAAGAATCAAAGGGGGGGTTTTACCAAGAGAAAGTCAGTATGATTCAGGAACACAGAAAGCCAAGGACTAAGCACCAAATCCTGAAAGCTGCAGACTAAGATTCAGCATAATGAGACTTGATCTATAAATTTCTGTTTATTCTGTCAATTTTAGTTTTTTAACAGTGGTCAGAATTTCATAAACATACATGGTTTTTCTGAAGTGACTTAACCAAGTTGCATTATTTTAACACCACTAATCATGAGAGAGAAAGTATGATAATGAATACAGTGGTGGCCTTAGCATGAGGAGAAATCAGAGTTGGAATCTTCCTTCTGCCATTTACTAGCCATGTAGTGTTTAACTTCTCAGAATATCTTTCTCATCATCTGTAAGATGAAGATAATACCAAAGGCACATAATGCACAGGGTTGGTATATGACTTAATGTAATGTTAATGGAATCTGAAGATCTTCCATGCCCCTTTTCATTGGCAAGTATGCAGGTACTTAGCACCTTGTTTCAAGTTAAGACCTTGTTTAAGCTATTTAATTAACACAGAATTAGATAACATCTTGGGAGGAAGTTGATAGTGTAACAGGAAGGGGCAGAACAGGGAGGAGCTATACCATATATAAGGAAGATAGATAGATAGAATTTCCTGGGGTGAGCATCTTGGAGGTAGGGCACCTGCTGCTGGACTGAATACTGAGAATTGAGAATAACTGAGAAGAGGACTCTTGTGGTGGCAGAGTCAAGAAGGAGAAAACTTGTGGTATCCCAGCACTCTGTTTGTCTGCCCTGTCTATGTTGATGTTTGTTTGTGATACTTTGTACAGAAGCTCTGGGACCTTACTGGAATCCCTGAAAGATAATTTTCTGGTTGTATGTTTACAGACGTACTGGAGGAGGGTCTTGGAAGTCCTGAGACTTTACTGATGATATGTGTTGACCTCTTGGACCTTGTTGGTGGGTCTGTATTGATTTCTATGTTGATGATTTGTGGTAAGTTCTCAGACCTTGTTGGTGGGTCTGAGTTGATTTCACAGACAGATAGGGAATTGATGATGGTGCTAGCAATGTGTATGAATATTATTGTTCCTCTGTCAAACTTTGTCTTCCCAGAAACAGGAACTGTGAAGGACTTGAGGTGGACTGGACACTGTGAACTTCAATATGGAATGTAAACTGGATGAAGAACTGGACAAGGAACTGGGACCTGCCTTCCTTGAACCCAGGTGACAGTTGGGGCTAGGACCATGGAAGAGGAACCATGGAAGCTGAGAGCCAGCCTTGAGTCAAGCTGAAAGAAGATTTTACTTGGATACTGTGTACTGACTGAGAAGATTATGATTTACTGTGACCTAGAGGTAGAGAACTTTGACTTTTATACTTTGTGATTGAATTGAGGATATTATGATTGACTAAATTAATGTAATTTGCTGAAAACTATATGACCACTTTGTTGAAAACTATGTGGGCATTATAGTGATAAGTTTTTGAGTTGTGACATGGTGAATGCAGTATTTTGATTTTCCATGAATGTTTTGCTCTGATTTGTTTTTGAATAAATAGAGAGCTCACTATACTATGTAACCAGAATCTTGAAAGCTGTTCACAGCTGCAGTCCTCTGGAAAGCTGCTCATGCATGGCTTTACACTTAAATAAAATCATTTCAGAGAATCCTGAAAAGAATTCCCTAAAATGAAGCAGAGTGGAGTGAGCAAGTACAGCAGAACAATACATAACCTAACAAAAATGTTAGAAAAAAACAACAACTTTGAAAGCCCTAAGAACTCCCATTATTGCAATGATCAACCATAATTCCAGAGGACTGATGATGGATCATCCTTTTGACCTCCTGTCAGAGTTAATGGATTCGATAAGCAACATGAGACATGCATTTTTGGACATGGACAATTTGAGAATTTCTTTTCCTTGACTGTTCATTCTTGACTATCCCTTTCTTACAAGGGTTTTCTTACTTTCTTTCCTTCCTTCCTTCCTTCCTTCCTTCCTTCCTTCCTTCCTTCCTTCCTTCCTTCCTTCCTTCCTTCCTTCCTTCCTTCCTTCCTTCCTTCTTCTTTCCTTCCTTCCTTCCTTCTTCTTTCCTTCCTTCCTTCCTTC
>NW_027185575.1:2199458-2227170 GCF_028583685.1 Petaurus breviceps papuanus
TCTCTCTCTCTCTCTCTCTCTCTCTCTCTCTCTCTCTCTCTCTCTGCCTCCCTCCTTTTTGATTTAGCTTAGCCCTGGAGAAGAGTTGAGAAATGCTTAATTTTTTTCAGAACTGTGTGTGGGGGTATGACTTTAAAATATTGCATCTACTCTCAGATTCTGTCAATATTTTAGCGTTTACCAAACTGATATTTTCCCACTTTGTGTTTTTTTTTTGTTACAAAGTATAGATTTGGGGCGTTAGGAAGAAAAATGAATATATTAAAAATTTAAATTATGTAAAATCAGAACATACCAACAAATTTTTCAAGTTTTCAATTGGACATATTTTAATGTTTAAAAAATTTTTAAATACAAAAAATGTTTATTTTAATCTTTCGCTCACTTCTCTCTACTAAAAAATTAACCTTATACCAATATGCCTTGTTAGGCAAAGCAAGTTTCCACATTATTCCTGTCCAAAAATGCTTATCTCAGTCTGCATATGGAGTCCATCACTTTCTTTCAGGAGATGGGTAACATTCTTCATCAACTATACTTGCTTATTAATTAGGGAATAGCTGTATGGATTCTGGTATATAAATGTGATTATTTTTTTCAAAATTATTTTTTTATTATTTACTTATTTTAAACACTTTTTCTTTTTAAATTTTGAGTTTAAATTCTCACCCTCTCTTCTACTGTCTCTCCCACACACTGAGAAGGCAAGCAATACGATATCAATTATATATGTGATATCATGCAAAACATCTCCATATTAGTCATATTTCAAAACAGCAAGATAAATAAAGAAAATGAGAAAAATATACTTTAATTTTCATTCAGAGTCCATCAGTTCTCTCTTTGCAGGTGGAAAGAATTTTTTCACTATGAATGATTTGGAATTGTCTTGGATCATTCTATTGATCAGAGTAGACAAATCTTTCATAGTTGATCATCATTACAATATTTCTGTTGTTTTGCACAAGGATCTCCCACTTTTCACTTCATTTTATATAATTTCATATTGATTTTCCCAGATTTTTCTGAAAGTACTCCCTTATCATTTCTTATGACACAATGGTACTCCTCCACAATTTGTTTAGCCATCCCTAAACTGATGAATATCCCTTCAATTTATATTTCTTTGTCACCAAGAAAAGAGTTGCTGTAAGTATTTTGTCCATATATATCTTTTTGTCTTGTTTCATTTATCTCTTTGAACTACAGACCTAGTAGAGGTATTGCTGGGTCAAAGGGTATGCACAGTTTTGTAGCCCTTTGAGCCTAGTTCCAAATTGTTCTCCAGAATGGTTGTACCAATTTACTACTCTATCAACAATTCATTAGTGTGTCTATATTTCCCTCATTCTTTCCAGCATTTATCATTTCTGATAGGTGTGAGGTGGTGCCTCAGTGTTTTAATTTACCTTTCTCTAATCATTAGTGATTTGGAGCATTTTCCTTTTCATATAACTATAGATAGCTTTGAATTCTTCTTCTGGAAACTGACTGCTGATATACTTTGACCATTTATCAATTGGGTAATAGCTCTTATTTTCATAAATTTAACTCAGTTCTATACTTGGTATGTACTTGAGAAATGAGGCCTTTACCAGAGAAACTTCCTGTGAAATTTATTTTATATTACTTCATTGTATTTGGTTCCTTTTAGCAAAATAGAATTTCCCTGAATATCCCTTTTAATTTGGTGTATTTTGCTTTTGCATTGTCTGAGATCATAATTACTATCCCTGTCTTTTTTTTAGTTTAGCCAAAGCATATTAGATTCTACTCCAGCCCTTTATTTTGACCCTCTGTGTGTCTTTCTGTTTGTGAATGGCTGTAGCAGAATCTGATAATCAGGGAAACTATGTATTTGCTATTTCTTCATGAATACCTCATGTATATCATTACATTTCTATATGCAGGTGAGTGTGTATATTCTTTAAATGAATTCTGATGAGAGTGAAGTTCAATCATTGCCCATCACACCCCCTTGCCATTTCCCCTCCACTGTAGAAGCTCTTCCTTGTGTGCCTCTATTATGTGAGAGAAATTTCCCAATTCTACCTCTTCCTTCCCCATTCACCAAATGCATCCATCTTTCTCATTTCTTCAATTTTCTTTTTGAGATTTTTCTACATAATCAACTCACATCCATGCCCTCTGCCTATGTAAACTTTTAGGAAAGGAGATGGTCATTTAATGAAATAAGGGACTTCCAGACTTTCCTGATGAAAAAGCCAGAGCTCAATGGAAAATCTGATCTCCAATTACAAGACTCGAGAAAGACATAAAAAGATAAACAAGGAAAACACACACTCACACATATACACATGCACACATGCACACCCATGCACACATGCACATAACTTGGGATGGAATAAGAGCACAATATTCACATCCCTATATGAGAAGCTGATAACTGTCAATATAGAAATTTATATGTTTATCATGATGTTTAAAGGGTTATACATCGATAGAGGATGTGGGTATAAATGAACTAACCTGGTGATTAAAAAAAAAAAACTTATAGACGGGGTCAAAGGGACTGCAATGGAATAAAAAGAAAGTATGAGACAGAAAAAGGTAAATTATGCCATAGGAAGAGACATAAAAACACACTATAGTAGAGGGGAAGGAAAGGAGAGGAACATCATTTGAACATTATTGTTATTGGTTCTGATTCAAAGAGGGATCAACATAATCAGTTACGTTTAAGATTCTAACATGAAAAGACATGAAAACTCATCAAATAGAGGGAAAGGAGAGAGGGAGAGGAGCACTGTATGAAATTTACTCTCACAGGTTTGGGGTCAAAGGGGGAATAACATAATCTGATAAGGATAAAAATCTATTGTGTCCTATAGGCAGTAGAAGGGTAAGGGAGGGATAAAAAGGGGGGAGGGAGGATTAGAAAGGATGAAAATAGTAGTAATGGGAGAGGATAGGTAAAGAAAGAGGGGTTACCAGAAGGGAACACTGAGGGAAGTGGTGGTCAAAAGGAAAACCCTCAAGGAGGGGAAGGGAGAAGGAAGAAACGAAACCATAAGCAGGGGGAGGGAATAGGATGGAGGGGAAGGGAAAGATAGTCATCATTATTGTGAATGAGAATGGGATGAACTCTCCCATAAAACAGAGGCTAGTAGATAGTAGAATGGATTAAAAACCATAATCCTACAATATGCTGTCTACAAGAAACATATTTGAAACAAAGGGATACCCACAGGGTAAAGGTAAAAGGATGGAGTAGAATATATTATGCCTCAGCTAAAGTACAAAAAAGCAGAAGTAGCAATCCTTATCTCAGATAAAGCTAAAGCAAAAATTGATATAAATAAAAGAGATAATGAAGGAAACTATATCCTGCTAAAAGGCACAATAGAGAATGAAGCAATACCATTACTTAACATATACGCACCAAGTGGTATAGAGTCCGAATTCCTAGAGGAGAAGTTAAAGGAATTAAAGGGAGAAATAGATAGCAAAACTATACTAGTGGGAGACCTTAATCTCCCCCTCTCTGATCTTGATAAATCTAACCTCAAAATAAATAAGAAAGAAATTAAGGAGGCAAATAGAATATTAGAGAGGCTAGATATAATAGATTTCTGGAGAAAACTGAATGGGGATAAAAAGGAATATACTTTCTTCTTGAGTATGTTCATGGCACATACTCAAAACTCGACCATGTCCTAGGGCATACAAACCTCACAATGCTGTGCAGTAAGGGAGAAATATTAGATGCATCCTTCTCAGACCATGATGCAAAAAAATATTATATGCAATAAAGGGCCATGGAAAGAGACTAAAAACTAATTGGAAATTCGACAATTTAATCCAAAAGAATGAGTGGGTCAAACAAGAAATTATAGAAACAATCAGTAATTTCATTCAAGAGAACGATAATAATGAGACAACATATCATTTGTGGGATGCATTAAAGGAAGTTCTTAGGGGAAGTTTTATATCTCTGAGTGCATACATGATTAAATTAGAGAAAAGGGAGGTCAATGAATTGGGCATGCAATTGAAAAACCTAGAAAAAGAATAAATTCAAAGTCCCCAATTAAACACTAAATTAGAAATATTGAAAACCAAATGAGAGATTAATAAAATTGAAATTAAGAAAACTATTGAATTAATAAATAAAAGTAAGAGCTGGTTTTATGAAAAAAAAAGAACAATAAAATTGATAGACCCTTAATCAATATGAGAATAAAAGAAGAAAACCAAATTATGAGTATCAAAAATGAAAAGGATGAATCTACCTCCAATGAAGAGGAAATCAAAACAATAATTAGGAATTATTTTTTCCCAATTGCATGCACATAAATTTGACAATCTTAGGGAAATGGATGTATGTTTACAAAAATACAAGTTGCCCAGATTTGCTGAAGAGGAAGTAAATTACTTAAATAACCCAATCCCAGAAAAAAAGAAATCAAACAAGCCAGCAGTAAAATCCCTAGGAAAAAGTCTCCAGGGCCAGATGGATTTACTAGTGAATTCTATGAAACATTTAAAGAAAAATTGATTCCAATACTCTACAAACTATTTGGGAAAATTAGTGAAGAAGGAGTACTACCAAATTCTTTTTATGACACAAATATGGTACTGATACCTAAATCAGGAAGAGATAAAACAGAGAAAGAAAATTATAGACCAATCTCCCTCATGAATATAGATGCAAAAATTTTAACTAAATTAATAGCAAAAAGACTATAGCAACTTATCTCAAGAATAATACACTTTGATTGGGTAGGATTTATTCCAGGAATGCAAGAATGGTTTAATATTAGGAAAACCATCAGTATAATTGATCCTATCAACCATAAAACTAGCAGAAACCACATGATCATCTCAATAGATGCAGAAAAAGCTTTTGACAAAATACATCATCCATTCCTATTAAAAACATTAGAAAGTATTGGAATAGATGGAGCCTTCCTTAAAATAATAGGTAGCATCTATTTAAAACCATCAGCAAATATTATATGTAATGGGGATAAGCTAGAAGCATTTCCAATAAGATCAGGCATGAAACAAAGGTGTCCAATATCACCCCTCTTACTCAATCTGGTACTAGAAATGTTAGTGGTAGCAATTACAGAAGAAAAAGAAATCAAAGGAATCAAATTAGGCAAAGAAGAGACCAAGCTATAACTCTTTGTAGATGATATGATGATATACTTAGAGAATCCTAGAGAATCAAGTAAAAAAATTGAGACAATAAATAAATTTGGCAAAGTTGCATTATATAAAATAAACCCATATAAGTCCTCGGCATTCCTATATATTTCCAATGAAATTCAACATCAAGATATAGAAAGAGAAATCCCATTTAAAGTTACTGTAGACATTATAAAATATTTGGGAATCTACCTGCCAAAACAAACCCAGGACCTATATGATCACAACTACAAAACACTTTTCAAACAAATAAAGTCAGATCTAACTAATTGGAAAAATATCAATTGCTCATGGCTGGGTCGAGCTAATATAATAAAAATGACAATTTTTCCTAAATTAAATTACATATTTAGTGCCATGTCAATCAATTTGCCATAAAACTACTTTATAGAGCTGGAAAAAAATAGTAACAAAATTCATTTGGAAGAATAAACGGTCCAGAATATCAAGGGAATTAACGAAAAGAAATGCTAGGGAAGGTGGACTAACTATACCAGATTTCAATGTGTAATATAAAGCAGCAGTCATCAAAGCTACTTGGTACTGGCTGTGGAATAGAGTAGTGGATCAATGGAATAGATTAGGCACACGAGATTCAGAAGTCAACGACTATAGTAATCTATTGTTTGATAAACCCCAAGACCCTGGTTTTTGATAAGAACTCACTATTTGATAAAAACTGCTGGAAAACTGGAATATAGTATGGCAGAAACTGGGCATAGACCATTATCTATTACCATATACCAAAATTAAGTCTAAATGGGTGCGTGATCTAGTTATAAAGATTGATACTGTTAGAAATGTCAGAAAACAAGGAATAGTTTGCCTGTCAGATTTGTGGAGAGGGAAAGACTTTATGACTAAACAAGAATTAGAGAGCATTATAGAATGCAAAATGGATAATCTTAATTACATTAAATTGAAAAGCTTCTGTACAAATGAAGCCAATGTAACCAAGATTAAGGAGGTGGGAAATTGGGAAATAATCTTTACAACCTATGTCTCTGATAAAAGACTCATTTCTAAAATATACAGAGAATTGTGTCAAATCTATAAGAACACAAGTCATTCCCCAATTGATAAATGTTCAAAGGATATGAACAGGCAGTTTTCAGAGAAAGAAATTAAAGATATCTCTAATGGCATAAAGAAATTCTTTAAATCGCTATTGATTAGAGAAATGCAAATCAAAAGAACTCCGAGGTACCACATCTCACAAGTCAGATTGGCTAAGATGATAAAACAGGAAAATGACAAATGCTGGAGAGGATGTGGGGAAATTGGAACACTAATGCATTGCTGGTGGAGTTGTGAACTGATTCAACCTTTCTGGAGAGCAATCTGGAATTATGCCCAAAGGTCTACAAATAATTTCATACCCTTTGACCCAGCAATACCACTTCTAGGGTTATATCCCAAAGAGATCATAGAAGTGGGAGATAAACCCATATGTACAAAAATATTTATAGCAGCTCTTTTTGTGGTAGCAAAGAATTGGAAATTAAGGGGGTGCCCATCAATTGGGAATGCTGAACTAGTTGTGGTACATGCATGTTATGGAATACTATAGTGCTATAAGAAACGAGGAGCAGATGGACTTCATATTTACCTGGAGAGGCCTATATGAACTGATGCTGAGTGAGAAGAGTAGAACCAGGAGAAATTTGTACACAATTACAGACACAACGTATGTGTGATGACCAACTTTGATAGACTGGACTCTTCTGAGCAATGTAGTGATATATATAAGTCAATCCCAAAAGACTCATCATAGAGAGAGATGTCTACATCCAGAGAAAGAAAGAAGTAGAAAGAACTGAGTTTGTATCCAGATTGAAGTAAACTACCTGATATTTTTCCTTTTCTTGTTTGGTTTTATTTCCTCTTTACCATTTTTCATTCCATCTGATACAATCCTTCTTTATAACCTGACAAATGTCTAATGTGAAAGTATTTACAGATCCTATACTTGACTGTATACCACCATGGGAGGTGGGGGAGAGGGGAGGGAGGGACCAGAATATGAAACTCAAGGAACTGTGGAATTGAATCTTGTAAACTAAAGCTAAACAAACAAATAAATAATTAAAAAAAGAAATTCTTCTCTTCAGTGAATTTATGTTTTTTCTTTTACAATTAGGCCCATTCTGTTTTTCAAGCTGTTGTTTCCTTCAATATTTTTTTGCATTCTTTTACCAAGCTGTTAATTCTCTTTTCATTTTTTTTTTTGCATGACTTTCATTCCTTTTTCCCATTTTTTCCTCTACCCCTCTTAATCTCTTTCTTTAACTCTTCCAGGAATTATTGTTGGGCTTGGGTCCAATTAGCATTTTTATTTGAGTTTTTGTTTGTAGCTGTTTTTACATTGTTGTCTTCTTCTGAGTTGATGTCTTGGTCCCCCCTGCCATCCTAGCAGCTTTGTATAGTCAAGTTATTTTTCTGTTGTTTGCTTATTTTTCCAGATTATTTTTTTTACTTTGAACTTATAATGGTAATGTAATTTTGAATTTTAAGATCCCTTTGTGTTGGCAAAAGTTGACAAAAACACTTAGTAGCTGATCAAGCCTCTGATTGGGGAAACAGAAGGTATGAACTCCTGTCTCCTGTTAACTGATGTAACAGGAAGGGGTTGGATGAAGGAAGCAGGTCATACTGTGTATATAAGAAAAGCCCCAGAGAGGCACAGTCATAATTTCCTTGAGAGAGAGAGATCTGGTGACAGAACAGCTACAGAAGAATGGAGAACTGAGTGAACCCAGGTGACCGTCTGAACATTGAACCCAGGTGACATTGAACCCAGGTGACAGTCTGGTGAATCCAGGTAGAATCTGGGACCATGGAAGAGGATCCAGGGAATCTGATAACAGGCCCCAAGTCAAGATGAAAAGACCTCTCCTTGTGTACTGAGTAATTATGGAATTATAATTTACTAGTGACCTAAGGGGTGGAGGATTTTGTGTATGATATTTAGTAAGACTTTGCTGAATAAGTGACTGATTGTACTTTGAGTACTTTGAGATATTGTTACTGATAAGTGACTGATTGAGTTAATACTTTGCCCCAAGAGTGGAAGACTTTGACTGTGTACTTTGAGACTATTGTTAAGTGACTGATTGAGTTAACTTAGTGATTATTTTTTGAGACTATGTTGTGAATATTATATTGTGATTTTCTGTGATAAATTGTAATATTGTGAATGCTGTACCTTGATTTCCTGTGGATGTTTTGCTTTGATTTGCTATGGAATAAATAGAGTGATCACTATACTGAGTAATCAGAATCCTAAAAGATGTTCATAGTAGCATTCTTCTGGAAAGCTTCTGTGCATGACATTACAGAACTTTATGTTAAAGTTGGACTCGTCTCACCTGTGGGTGGCATTGTTCCAAGCTTTAGGATTTTATGTACTTCTGCTTTCAGAGTTAGTTCTGTGGGTCTGCAAATTTTTGGGGCTTCTGAGGTGGTATGATCTTGGGAGAGGTATTATGGTTACCTATCCCCTGGTCAACATTCTGGTATTTATCTAGGAAGAGTCTCTGGTCTCCTACAACCTATAAGTTATAGTATTCTCTTTGCCTTGGAACTAAGGCTAGGGCTCCTGTTCCCTTGTGACTGACCCCCCAGTACTCCTCTCTGCCCTGTAATCTTGACTCAGAACTATGTATAGGAGATAGAGTGGCCAATCAGTGCCAGCTATACTCAATGCCAGAAAAGGGTGCTCTGTAATCTATTTCTGACCATTTGTCAGACCCCCTTATCATCTCTGGGCTGAAAACTACACAAACTTCTGCTGATGCTTGAGACCTCTGTTGCTGCCTCTGCGTGTGTGGATTTTGGACAGGCCTTCACACCAGTATCCCAAACTTTCCCTATCAACCCTCTAATTTTTCTTAGGCTAGAAAAAAAGTCTCACGCTGACATTTTGTTGGCTCTGACACTCCAAAATTTGATTTGATTTCTTATTTTAAAGTCGTTTGGAGGGGAACTTTGAGAGAGTTCAGCTGGGCTGCCTCTAATCCTCCATCTTGGCTCCTAGTCAATTTTTTTTTAAAAGAAAACTTTCCTTCTTTCCAAAGTCAGGTTGCAAGAAGAGAACTCATGGACAGGTTTTGAGCAAAGGCAGAGTATGACAGAAATAGCAGCATGGATTGATTGCCCCAGTCCGTGATTGAACATGAGAGTAAGTGTCTCAGATTGCCAGTGGAACCAGGACATAAACAACATTTACCGCATCTAACTAAGGGCTCTTGGAATTGGCTAAAAACATCAGCCAGCCGAGAATTACCAGAAGATGACAACCAGCCTGGACACATTATTTTCCTAATCCTTACAGTTGAACTTTATGTTCTTGAAGCCACTTGACCCTTCAAAACGGAAAAGATAATTGAATTTCAATCACATTATGGGCTGATTTGAAATTACATATAATGAGACATTTCAATATGGCATAGAGTGGATTTTTAAAAATTCCTGGCCTCATGTCTGTTTCTGTTGTAGTAGCAATTTCCATATGCTCTTTGGCCCTGCATTTCAAAGGGGGGATTTTGTCTAATGGAGATTAACATGGAGATCTTACTGTGACATGTGAGTCCAGTTGAAAAGGAGTAAAGAGAGTGAGGAGGCACTAAGCAGATCATTTTACTCTAAATACCACTAAGTTGAGATATGACTCATTTTGCAAGTCAGAAGAGGAATATTAATACCATCTATATTTAAGAGAAGGCCCATAATTGTTTTTTAAAAAGCTCATTTATGCGTAATCATGCATTCAAACAAAATGTAAGCTACTTGAGGGCAGAAATTATTTTATTTATGCTATAATTTATGTTGTATCTTAACCAGCACAGTGCCGGGCATACCATAGATGTTCAATCACATCAAATAGGACATAAATCGTAGTAGGCATGTTGAATTGAATCAAATAGCATCTAACACTCCCCCCTCAAAGAATCATGCAGTAGTCACATTGCCTCGTGGATGTTTTTTGGTTATTTCAATCATGTACAACTGTTCATTATCCCATTTGGTATTTTCTTGGCAAAGATCCTGGAGTGGTTTGTCATTTCTTTCTCCAGCTCATTTTACAGACGAGGAACTGAGGCAGAGAGGGTTAAATGGCTTTCACAGGGTCACACGGCTAAGAAATTTCTGAGGCTGGATTTGAACTCAAGATTTCTAATTCAAAGTCCCATGTTCTATCCACTGAGTCACCTAGTTGCCCTAATCCTCACAGATATCTCTAACTCTAGTTATCTATATCTATATCTATATATATGCATATTGCATATGCATATATATACAAATATATGTATAGATGTAGATATTTCTATATACATTCTGGATTGGGGGGAAATATATATATTTGTGTACACATATATATCCATGTTGTCATTATATATACCGTTCTCTTTCTTCTGCTTCCTTCCTTCCATATATATGAAGTTTCAGGGAAACCCGGACAGATTTGTATGAACGGAAGGGAGAAGAATTAGGGAAAGTGTGTATACAGGGGCTGGCCCTGCCCACTTTTGGAGGGAATGTCTGGATTGGTCTTGCTGCTGCTTCTTTGAGGGTACTGTGTGTTTGGCTTTTTCTAGGATCTAAGGGACAGGTCGGGTTGGAGATCTGCAAGCTTTCAGTGCTCCCCAAATGTACTAATCCAGGTAAATGTCTAATTTTTTGCCCTCCTGTATGAGCTCTGGAGACCCCTTACCTGGTTTGGGGTCTGAGCCAGCTGGGAAGCTCTGCAGGTTCAGAGGGACAGAAATTGAGACTTACCTTTTGCTCTATGGTGCCTGCCCCAGTTATTTTAGTGCATGATTGAGAGCTGCTGGCATAGAGAGATTCCTCAGCTCCTGGGATCAGAATACATGCACCTTCTACTTTGCTTTGTACACAGCTGAGGGCTTGAGACTGCTCCTTACCCCGGGATACCACCCCGGGCACAAATCCCCTTCTTGATCAGCATCAGATACAAGTCCTCTAATTGGGTAGTGAGTAACAAACAGAGCAGCCAATTGACATCTAGTCCTACACTCTACACAAGATTGCACCTCTGTTTTCTGGATATGTAACTACTTGTCCTGGCAAACAACCTCTTCCTGTTCTGGGCTATTGTATGGGACCCTTCCTAGGGAGACGCCTGTCTCTTAGTGTCCACAGACCTTTTTGTTGCTATACTGACCTGGCCTAGATAGAAAGTGCTTAATGGCATTTGTTATTGGATTTCCTAATCAGGATTCAGTCTAGTGCATTTTCTAGATGTGTGATTATTAGTAGGGTGAGATTAATTGTACTTCTTCCTACTGCTCTACTACATTGACTTGGTTTTCAAAGAGCTTATGATCAGATAGTATGGGGTTGAGAGTGAGAATGTACATACATCATAGGGATGCTTGGACATTGTAAGAAGTGCCAAGAAGAGACCTGGTGAAAATGTTATAAGGTCACAGAATCACAGAGTTGGAATTCACCTCAGTGGTCGCCTATCCAATCCATCTATGTAAGGATTCCCCACTATAACATAGAAGACAAATCATCTCACAGTCTCTGCTTTGAGAACTCCCCAAGGAGGGGAAATCCAAGACTTACTGAAGTACCCTAGTCTAGTCTGAAAGATCTGGGGTTTTTGCAAAGTATAAAGTTAGGAGAAGTCAGTAGGAATTCCCATTTAGAACAGCTCTAATTACTAGAAAGCCCCTTTTTTCCTGACTACAAAATAGTCTTGCCCATTTTGGAAGTGTTACATGTTATTCATGGTTCTATCCTCTGGGACTAAGCAGAGCAAATTTTATTGATCTATTCACACAGGTAGGCCTAGAGTACAGAAGACCAAAGTTCAAAGGTGATCTCAGGCGGTTGGTACCTGCGTGAACCTAGTCAAGACATTTGACTTCTGTTAGTTTCAGTTTTCTCATCTGTAAAATGGGATCAATGGTAGCACCCACCTCCTAGGGTTCTTGTGCAAGTTCAATGGGATAAAAATTATGGGTTGGTCTGAATATTAGCTATTATTAACTATCCTCCATTAGCTATTATTAACTGTCTGCCTTTCAAATACTTGAAGATCGCAATGTCCATCTCTTCTCCAACTAACCATAGCCTTTTTTTCTCCAGACTAAACATATCCACTTTCTTCATGTTATTTTCATATAATGTGGACTTAAGACTCCCTTGGACACTCTACAAATGATCAATTATCTTCTTAAGCCATGGCTACACAGAACCAAACAATATTCCAGATGAGGTCAGATGAGGGAGAGTACACCGGGAATATCATCTCCTTATGTTTGGAAGTTTTGCCCCTCAATACAGCCCAAGAGAATATTAGCTTAATTTGGTTGTTGGGAGTAGCTAGGTGGTGCCATAGTGCACAGAGTGCCAGGCCTGCAGTTAGGAAGATTTATCTTCCTGAGTTCAAATCTAGCCTCAGACACTTAATAGCAGTATGACCCTAGGTAAGTCACTCAATCATGTCTGCTTCAGTTTCCTCATTCATAAAATGAGCTGGAGAGGGAAATGACAAACCACTCCAGTATCCTTGCTAAGAAAACCCCAAATTGGGTCATGAAGAGTCAGACATGATTGGGAAAAAAAACTCATCAACAACAACAATCATACTTCTAACTCAAACACACAGATATTTTTAGAATTGCTGTCTAAACATATTATAAATTTGAAGCTGATTTTTTTTGTGTTCAAGTGTAAGATTTTATATTTACCCCTACTGAATTTCATCTTATTACATTTAGCTCAGTGCTCTATTTTTTTAAAAGAGAATTGATCACTCTGCTTTGAGGGACAGGAAGGATTCTGTGTCCCAATATGTAATAGAGAAGCTCAAAGATATACAAATTTTAAAGGTTCTTTAAAAAAAATTAGTCCTTGCTATAGGATTAACACAGTGCATTTAAATCTACAAACATTAGTTATCTATGTGATAATGATAGATATAGGGCATGGTGTTTCTTTCTACAGAGGCTTGCTCCGTTTGACATTTTTATCAGTGATTTGGATGAAGGCACAATTGTCATGCTTATCAAATCTGCTGATGGTATAAAACTGGAAAGGACAGCTAATGCTCTAGATGAGGGAAAGACGATTCAATAAGATCTTTACAGTGTAGACTAGTGAAGTGAATATAATAAGTGTTACTTAAATTTGGATAAATGTAAAGTTATTCATTTTTATTTAGATACATGCATATATCATGTATTTTATGTGTATATGTATATGTAGGTGTGGTTATATACATATGTATATATGTGCATACACAAACAGGATATGGGAAGCATAGCTAGGCAACATTTTTCTATGGAAAAAAAATGACCAGAGTTTTTAGTAGATTAAAAGGTCAATATGTTTCTTTAAAAAAAGTAACATGACAGCCAGAATGAAAGCTAATCTGATTTTAGTGTAACACCTGGTTGTGTCAAACCTCTGCAAGTCAGGAGTTGTTGCTGATTTCTCTTCCATTTCCTAGGCAGAAGGTGAAGCAGAGTTGGAGGTGAATAGTTCAGGCTTTTTCATGTAAAGGAAAAAGTCTAAGGTATTTGCAATATTAGTAGAATCAGGGCATTTTGAGAAAGGGTTATCAGCTTATGAAATATGCATAAGGGTAATGAGAAGGGGGAGATAGCATGGTACTTGATAATTTAGAGAAAACAGCACTTGACCTTGGAACTTCCATTGGCCAACCCAATGAGATATTGGATCACTCTCTGTGTCTGTCACTAAGCCCAGAATGTCACTATAGACTCTACAGGATTCCAGATAGGTGATTGTCAACCAGCACACAGTGACAGGGAGTAAACTGGATGGCAGGTAACTTCTGAGAATAAGCATATACAATACAATGGCTTTTGGGGGTTTCAGACTGTTTGTCCTATGTATAAAAGCAATACGATGAAGATGAGGAGTTCAAATTTCAGACTTGGCATCAAATCCTGTTTCTTCCACTTACTACCTATGTGACAACTGGTGAGTCACTTATACCCTCTGTGCCTCACTTTCCCCATCTATAAAATGAAAAGGTTGGACTAGATGATTTTTGATATCTTCTCTAGCTTTAGAATTATGATTTCATGAACCTTTTACCTTATTTGAAAATGTGGGTAGCTACAGTTCAGGAATTTTCAGACATATTGTTCATAGTACAAAAGAATAATGAATCTGTAGCTTTCCAATAATGATGGAGATAATTTAGTCCAATTTCTCCCTTTTTTTAGGGATCAGAAACCTGAGGTCCTTAAACTAGGCTAGAACCAACACTGGCTGAGCCACTGGAAATTGGGGGATCCTGAAAATTCTATTTACTGAAAGGACAATAAAAAATTGGAGTAACAAGGTCCTACTTGATCAGAGAGGTAGGGAAAGAGCTGGAGTAGCATGAATTCAGAAGACAACCATGGTGACTTACACGGAGATTTTACTCCAAGGATCTATCCTTGTTCTACTCCCTGAGCACGTACGTGACCACGGTCAGTCATTCTGCCTCAGTGTTGATACAAAGTAGGTGACTTTATAATCTTCACAATACGATGCACCCCTATCAACCATCCCACCCAAATTTCCACCAAATACCACCCTTCGCTTCCATCATGCCCTCTGTATTACCTGTTCCATAAGTAACACTTTGCTTCACCCTAAATAATCTTTTCCTCTCCCATTCCTTCCATCTACTAGCCATCATTGTAACCTAGCTCCCCTGATAACACAGCCTCTCTGACCACCCTTTCCAGTACTGAGTGCACTTTCACTTATTTCCCTTGGCTCACTGGTTAAGGTTCGGGTATTGGAATACTCCTTTCTCCCCATTGCCACTTCCAGGTTCTCCTGCTACCTCCACCACTCAGTAATATCTCCTCCTCTGAGATTCATTCTCATATCTACCACCCAATAAAATACTGGTAACTATTGTCAACAGACCATAGAGTTCTCAACAGACCATCATCACCCAGTGCTGAAACCATTAACCATTTACCTTAGGTTGAAATCAATTCATCTCTAGCCAGATTTCCAACTGAATAAAAGGTTTTGAATGCCATTAAGCTCCTCTCCTGTGGCAAAGTACCTAGTGCTGATTTTATTTCACCTGAGATTTACAATGTGGGGAGTCCATTGCTCATACAAAAGCTGACTGAAGTTTTCCAGATTATATACCAAGAAGAGCTTATCTTTCAGGAGTTCAAGGATACCTCTACTCTCCATCTCTATAAAAGTAAAGAAATAGATAGTCTTGTGACAATCACAGGGTAGAAGCAATCTCTCTCTTTTTCACTGCTGGCAAGATTCTTTCCAGGGTCCTCCTTAATAGGCTCATCCTTCACCTGGAACATGGTCATCTACCTGAGAGCCCATGTGGCTTCAGAAAGGGCCGAAGAAGAGTCAATATGATGTTTGCTGCCCATCAACTGCAAGAGAAGTGCCAGGAGCAGAACACAGGTCTGTATTTGTTTGTAGATCTGATCAAGGCCTTTGATACCCTTAGTCAACAGGGCTTATGGAAAATTATGTTAAAATTTGGTTTGTAGAAGTTTATCACCATTGTACATCAATTTCATAGGGGCATGCTTGCCCAGGTTCTAGATAATGGATGATACTCTTGCACTTTGCTAGTCACCAGTGGAGTGATATAAGGATGTTTGCTTGCTCCCATGCTTTTTAGTATGACTTTTTTTAGCAATGTTGTCTGACACCTTCAATGAAGATGAACATGGCATCAAGGTCAGCTACTGCACTGACGATAAATCATTTAGCTTGAAAGGTCTACAAGCCAAGAAAAAAATGGAGGGAGAGTTGGTGCCTGATTTTTTTGTTTGCAGATGATTGTGCAACTCAATGCAGCCTCTGAAGCTGAGATGCAACCAAGTATGGATCAGTTCTCTGCCACTTGTGATATTTTTGCCCTAACAATTAACACCAAGAGAACAGTCAGCACCACATCATCCATAAGTGGAACTATTGGTTACAGCAAATGGAGAAGTTATGAATGATATGGATAAGTTCACTTACCTTGGCAGTGTACTTTCCAGGGATGTACACATTGATGATGAAGTCGACCCATGCATTGCCAGAGCTAGTCCAGTGTTTGGGAGGCTCTGAAAGAAAGTGTGGGAGAGAAGAGGTATTAGACTGAAGACCAAACTGAAGGTCTACAGAGCCATGGTGCTGACCTCATTGTATGCCTGTGAAATCTGGACAGCCTACCAGCGCCATGCCAGGAAACTGAATCGCTTCCATTTGAATTGTCTTAGGAAGATATTGAAGATAACCTGGCAGGATAAGGTACCAGACACTGAGGTCGTTTCTTGAGCTAACCCGCCAGGCATTCAAACTCTACTGCAGATAGTGCAACTCGGATGGGCTGGCTATGTTGCTCAAATGGCAAATGTAGGCTTGCCAAAAAGAACTCACACAGGACAGGAGCTCACATAGTGGTCAGCAAAAGTGAAAGAAGGACACATTCAAGGTCTCTTTGAAGAACTTTGGAATTGATTGTGTGACATGGGAGACTGCCCTTTTTGGCATTCCCACACCAAAGAAGATGCTGTGCTCTATGAGAAAAGTAGAATTGAAGGAGATCCAAAGAAACAAGAGATGCACAAATTTAGAGAATCCACCTCAAATGTTCACATGGACTATTTGTGCCTGACATATGTTAGAGCATTTTGAGCTCATATAAGTCTGATTAGCCACAGTCATACACACTTGACCTTAACATACTGATGTTATTTTGGTCCTCTTCAATAACAAACGAATATGGCTCACAACTTTTCTCTCTTTGGCAACTCTTGCCTTCATCTTAGGGGACTTCAATATACACATAAACTTTACCTTTAACATCCTAAAAAATCAGTTCCTTAACTTCCTCATTTTCCATGACTTATATCTCCACCATACCTCAATTAGACACAAATATAGTTATACCCTTGATCTTGCTATCATCCTCAAATGTACCACCTCCACATTCAAGAATTCTGAAATCCCTTTATCTGGCCATAATCTATTGGCTTTTCACCTCTTCCTCTGACTTATCTTACCAAACCCTACTCTATGTCCATACCTTGATCTCTCAATTCCCTCTTATGTCATTTCTTCACACTAGCCACTTTCTTTTCTTTTCTCCATCTTGACCCCTTAGTAAACTAATTCATATTTTGTTTGCCTTAATTCTCTTATGACCCTATCTTCCCCCCTTTGTCTTTTCACTGATTACAGTCTGTCAAAACATAGCCCGAGATCATTTCCACCATATTTTGCCTTCATTACAACAAATGTTCTTCTTAAAGATGGTGGAAAAATCATGCAAGCATTCTGTTGGAGTCCATTATAAATTTATATTATACAACCTCAACTGGGTCCTTACTCCTGCTAGCATACTTGCATTATCAATTTACTACTCCACTATATGCAGTAGGTTTTCCAAACATTTTCATCCATCTTCAAAACTTTCATGACCACCCTTTTACCACAGCTGAGAACCTTGCCTCTTATTTTATAGAAAAATATTGAGCCCATTCATCATGAGCTCCCTCTTCTTCCCTCTTCCTTTCATATCATTCTTATGCCGTCTGGCACTGTCTCCTCTTTCCCCTCTGCTTCACAGGATGAGGTGGCCTTGATCTTTACCAAGACTACCTCTCTATTTGTTCAAGTGAACCTGCTCTATTCCATCTCCCCCAAAAGACTACCCCTTCTGTTATCCCCACTCCATCACTTATTTTCAATCTCTGTCTGCCTATTTGCTCACTCTGTCTACAACATGTACATGTCTCCCCCATTCTAAAAAATATACAAACTTTCACTTGATCCTTCCATCTCCACTAATTACTACCTTATAACTCTCTCCTGTCCTTTTTGGTTACACTCCTTGAAATGACCATATATAATAAGGGCCTCTGCTTTCTTTCCATCTCCCCTCTCCTTAACTCCTTACAATCTGATTTCTCACCTCATCATTCTATCGAATCTGTTGTCTCCAAAGTTAACATTAATCTCTTAATTGCCAGATCCGAAGGACTTTTCTCAGTCCTTAGTCTCCTCACCCCTTGTGTTGCTTTTGACATTGTTGATCACCCTGTCCTCCTTGATATGCTCTTCTCTCTAGGTTTTCAGGATACCGTTATCTCCTGTCTCTTCTCGTTATCTATCAGAGCATTCCCTCTCAGTCCCCTTTGCTGGCTCTTCATCCAGAGTGTCTTCTCTTCTAACTACAGGTGTCCTTCAGGGTTTTCTCCTGGGCTCTCTTCTCCTCTCCCTCAATACTTCTTCACTTGGTGATCTCATCAGCTCCTGTGTATTTAAGTGTCATCTATATGTGAACTACTCTCAAAACTCCCTACCCTGCTCCTATCCTATATGATGACCACCAATCTCACATCTCCAACTGTCTTTCTGACATCTTGAACAGGATATCCTGTTGGCCTCTTAAACTCAACATATTCAAGACCAAACTTCTGTTTCCCTCTAAAGCACCCCATCCTCCTACCTTTCCTACACTTTAGAGTGCATCATTCTCCAAGTCGCTCAGGTTTGCAGAGTAGGTGTTATTCTCAACTCTTCACTAACTTTCACCCTCCCCCCCCATGTCCAATCTCTTGCCAAGGCCTCTCAATTCCACCTTTGCAATAGCTCTTGAATTTTCTCCATTCTTCTGACACTATTCTATCACAGACCCTCGTCATCTCACACCTGGACTATCGCAGTGGCCAGCTGGTGAGTCTTTCTACTTCAAGTCTCTCCCCACCCCAATCCATTCTCCATTCAGTTAATGAAGTGACTTTCTTGAAGCACAAGTCTGACTACGTCATCCCTACTCAATAAACACCAGTGTTTCTCTATTGCCTCAAGGATTAAATACAAAATCCTTTGGTATTCAAAGTCTAGCACAACCTAGCCCCCTCCTACTTTTCCAGTCTTTTTATATCTGACTCCTTTTTATCTAGTGACACTGGCCTTTTTACTGTTCCATCATATCCAAAGGTTCCTTTCATCTATTTATGCTGTATTTGCTGGCCAAGGAATAACATACATTTGCATCCTCTGCAGAGTCAGATGTCCAGTTGCCCTTGTGTCTAGAGAGATGAAGACTAAGGCAAAAGTACAAGTACATCATTCTTCTTGTCCAGGGGGCTTGGCTACTTGATCACCATCAAGGCCCAGCTGCCACCCTTGATGAATGACTGCAGAGTGCTACAGTTCAGTGGATATTAATGTTGTAGATGATGGCATACTATCAAACTAATCTGAGTTGGGACCTAAGCATGCATTGGGGAAATGTGATCAAAGAGCCCTTTTCTTACGAATGGAATATAAATCAACAAACATTGAACATGATAAAATGTGAGATCTAGAGCTGGTAGGGGCCACAGAGGCCACCTCTCTCATTTTACAGGTGAAGAAGCTGAATGAAGCCCAGCAAAGTTAAATGGTTTTCCCAAAGTTGCCCATTATGTACAAGGGACTTTGCTAGGTTCTGGGATCTCAAAGATAAAATAAATGTTTCCTGCTTTACTGAACTTAGGTTCTCCTGAAATCTAATCTTAGCAACAATCAACTAAACAGGTTTCTGAAAAGTCATTCCACCTCTCCTCTCCTTGCTTTTGCAAAAACTATCCCCATACCTGGAATGCTTTGCTTCCTTACCCCTACCTAGATGACTACGTGGCACAGTGGATAGAACATTGGGCCTGAAATCAGGGAGACGTAGATTCAAGTCCAACCTCAGATACTAGTGGTATGACTCTGGGCAAGTCACTTAACCTGTCTGCCTCAGTTTCCTCAACTGTCAAATGGGGATAATAATAACACTTATCTCCTAGTATCATGAGGATCAAATGAGATAATTGTAGAGAATTTTATAAACCTCAAGGTGGTATGTAAATGATAGTTTTCATAATTACTATTATGTCATGGATACTCATGGGACATATGGATCATCCATTAGTTACACTCATTCTTACTGCATGACTGGTGTACCTCTTTTTCCATCCATGCTTCACTCCAATTACATCTTTACATCTCTATAACATCAGAGTTCCTGATTTTTCCTGGATTGTGTATGACCAAAGTTGACTGTCTTGTCTTTCTGCCACTGATGATTACCCTATTCTCTCAACCTTTCTTCTTTTTTGGGTTCTGTTTTGTAATGTAAGTAATAACATAAAACAAGAGAAAAATACAGATTTATTATTAAAATGGAAGGACTGCCATATTCTCTCTCTTTTTTTTTTTTTTTGCTTTTTGGAAGGCAATTGGGGTTAAGTGACTTGCCCAAGGTCAAACAGCTAGTTTTTGTGTTAAGTGTCTGAGGTGGGATTTGAACTCAGGTCCTCCTGACTCCATGGCCAGTGCTCTATTCACTGTGCCACCTAGCTGCCCACATGTTTTCTCTTATGATTAGCCTACTCTTATGATAAGAACTTGATGAGTGCTCATTGATTGAGTGAAGGAAGGAGGAATGAAAAAGCATTTGTTAAAATACATTATTTATTATATGCATTTATTAAAATACATTTTATATTTTATACTTTCCTAAGCATTGGGGAAATATCAGTGCAAAAATATGTTCTACCCTCAATATATTTTAATGGGAGGGGTCACACACATTTGATTCTGAAAATTATTGGGGTAGTGAGTGGAAATATAGAGAAATAAACAGAGAAAGGCTTTGCAGTGTTGATTATAGCACCACCACCATCATTATCCCCACCACCATTACTGCTATGACTACTACCTAACTCATTAGCTAGTTAGCATTTACAGAGCACTTTAGGCTTTTCAAAGTATTTTAAAAAATATTGCTTTATTTGATTTTCCCAACAGCTCTGGGAAATAGGTGCTGTTTTTTCAGCATTTTACAAATTGGGCAGATATAAATTAAGTGACTTGCTCAGGGTCACATGCTAGTAAAGTTATGAGACTGGATTTGAACTCAGACCTTACAGATTTCCAAATCCATCTGCTATTTATTGAGCCAATTAGCTGCCTCAGTATTTATTGACTAATAGTTTGATTGTAGAAAGATAAAAAATCAGTCTGGCACTGGTCAAGGCCCAATAGGCAAACAAAACAATCAAGACTGGTTTTAAGATAATTCCATTGATGAGATATTGCCATGCACCAATGGTGACCATTATCTCCAAAACAACAAAACTCTGGTCAACCCACAGAGCAATTGAGTTGGTTCTAACTAGTCTGTAGCCTATCAGGGCCAAAGTGTGGTATGGTGGAAAGGGGACTGGTTTTGGACTCAGAAGAATTAGATACAAATCCCAGCTTCAGTATTTATTGCAACTTTTCAAAAGTTGGAACTTCTCCAGGATTGTGGTTTCCTCATCTGGAAAATAAGGAGATTAGACTAATTAACATCTGGATTCCCTTTCAGATCTAAATCCATGACTTCATGACTTGAATATCAGAAGCATTATCAATGGTATTAACCAAAAGAAGTGTAGAAAAGAAGTTTGATGGACATAGTAGGAAGCATGAAGGATGACAGAACAACCAAAACATGTTGCACTGGTGCCATTGGGAACTAAAAAAAATATTGCTAAAAGATATAAAAGAAGGTTTCGAATTACTTTGATATGCAGTGCTTATGGGAGAATGTGAACAAGAGTCACATATGATGACAAGTTGTGGGTAGGTTGTCATCAGCTCCATTGAACAGAATATGCACATTTAGGAGGTTGTGAATCCATTGAAGTATTAAGGGGACATTTACTAAGTCTATTTTTGAGGTCGTGTAGTAGATACAGAGCTGAGCCTGGAATCTGGAAGACTCATCTTCATGAGTTCAAATCTGGCCTCAGACACTTACTACTTAAACACCAAATGGGGTTATGGAAAGTGAGATGCTACTGAATCAATAACAACAACAAAAACTGTGTATCTTCCATGTGTCCAAAAATACTAGAGGTGTGTTGGAACATAGATATGATAGCCCAGGAGACCTGGTGCCTAGTCTACTAGGTTCTTCCATACACTAGCTTCATATCTTTGAAGGATGATGCCTTCATTCCTTGGGCCTCAATTTTCTCTTTTATAACAGATCATTAATGCCAGCCCTGTGTAATGGCAAACAAAGTAGTACTTTGCTGCTTGTTTCAGCTATTCAAGTGCCTTTGAGCCTCACCTTTGATTGTGTCAAGTCTTTGTTGGAAACAGAATACATTGTGATGCCCTTAATAGGCCTGAGGCAGTTTGGGGACCTTCCCTGACCTTAATAGACCTAATGTCATCTCATGGAGCCCCCGGTGGCAGGAGCTTGCCAAAAGAGTGGAACAGGAAAGAGCAGAGCAGAGAAAAGCTCGAGCATAAGCTGGAACCATGTAGAACTGAGAGGGAGAATGCTTGTGATTTTGGCACTCTGTCCATTTCTTCTGTCTGTGTTGATGTTACTTTGTCAGAATGAAGAATTCTGTCTGGTGAAAGAGGACTTTACCAGAGGCCCTGGAAGAGGACTTTACTGCTGTTTACAGAATTACTGGGACTTTATTATTGGTCTGTTTTTGATTTCTTGAACAGAACCTTTGTCTGTTGGTGTGTGTTATTTTGTCAGACAGAAAGTGAATTGAGATGATAGTGCCAGCAATTTGTGTAAATATTTTTGTATCTCTGTTAAGTTTAATGTGTGTCAATATTGTTGTAGTTTTGTTAAGCTTTGTTTTCCTAGAAACAGAAACTGTGAAGGACTTGGAATGCAATAGTCCCCATAGGCTGAGATATAGAACGAGAGCAGAGAACTGCCTTTGTGTGAATCCAAGCAAGAGAGAGGTGAATCCAGGCAAGAGCTGGAATGTAGAAGAGGAGACATAGGGTTTGGAAGTCAGCCTCTTGTTAAGATGAAAGAAGACTGTACTTGGGTGCTCAGTGCTGACTAATGATATTGTAACTTACTGTGACCTGGGGGTGGATGTTTGTACTTTCTGCTACCTCTGAAGGATGATTGGTTTAAGTATGAGTACCCCTTAAGGATAATTGGCATAAGAATGATTGGAAGCCAGTCTGGAGTCAAGATGAAAGAAGACTGCTTGGGTACTCTATATTGATTGAAGAGATTTTGACTTACTGAATGATATGTTTTGTTGAAGATGATTTGTCCATCTTGGTAGTAAGTTGTTATGTTATATTGTTGTGGATGTTGTGCCCTAGTTTCTTGAATGTTTTGCTTTAATTTATTGCTGAATAAATAGAGAGTTCACTATGTGATTAGATCCTTAAAGTTATTCACAACAGCAATTCTCAGGTGAGCAGCTCTTGATTGGCTTTACACCCCATCAAAGTCATAGGGATCCAATGAGAACACAGGATTACACATTTTGAACTGAAATAGATTTTAGAGGCTATCTAGTTGAATCCCCTCATTTAGAGATGAGGAAACTGAGACCCAGAGAGGTTAAATGACTTAGTCAAGGTCACAGAAGTAGTAAATGGAAGAGGTCATATTTGAATTAGGGTCCTCTGAGTACAAATCAAAGAGTCAATCACTAAGCATCTATTAAGTGTCTACTATGTGTCTGGCACTGGAAGATACATGGACAAAAATGAAAGTCTCTAAATTCTCAATACTATGGAAATATAAAACATTATTACAATACAAAATATCATAAGGCAGGCCAAGCCAATACAGTGCTGGATCATGGTTCCATTTTGGAAGGCACTTTTCTCTAGGGGTAGGTGTGAAGGACAAGAAGAAGTAGAAAGATCTAGACTGTGTGCTGAGCAAGTACTAAGTACAGAAGCAAGCATAAGATGTGGGGCTCTGACTTCAGTAGTTGAGTGGTATCTCAGATCTAGGCTCTAATTCAAATTGAAGTCTACAGTGGAATAACAAGGGCATGAATCTCAGACCAAAAATGTTTGTAGTTCTGTCGCTCTTAAACTGTAGAGCTTTCCAGCTGGCCAATGGGAACTGATTTCAGCATCTGGAGTGTACTGGAGTTCTAATGAGAGGTAAGGCCACATATATGTTGCTCAGACCTGAAATCAGATAAAATACAGGAGTCAAGAAAAACACAAAAAGAAGAAAATACAGTGGATCAACCACAAAGGACTAAAAACAAATGAGCTGCTTACATTCTAATATAGGGAGATGATACATGTGTCTCCTGAGAAACCTATCATCGTCGGTGCTCAGAGAGGAACTCTAATAATACAGAAAGCCTAGGAGAAAAGGTTTTAAAGGAAGAAAGAAAAGGGATGATTTTAGAAATAAAATAGTAAGGGTTTTAAAAGAAGAAAGACATACATTAGAGGGGTAGAGGACATTGGGGAAATTATCTCACATAATTTGGGTGTCAAGTAGAAGACTACCCACATAAGGAAAAGTGGATGAAGGGAGGAAACAACAGTTGAACCCTATCTTTCTTTGAACAGGTTAAAGGAAAGACTATACATACTCTTGTCTACAGGAATACATATACTGAACGGGGAAACAGATGAAAAGGGTGAAGAAGGGGAGGGTAAAAGAGGAGGTAGACTAAGGGAAGGATTAGTTTTGAAGAAAACAAATTCTGACTAAGGAGAGTGGATCTCAAAGAAGGATTTAAAAGGAGAGAAAACAGAAAACCCTCTGATTTCATTCAGGATGAGGGAAAGAGAAGAGGGGTGGGTAGAAGATCTCATCAAACCTAGAGCTCTGGTGTTGAGCAAATGTATGCCTTGAACCACCTTCTTCTCCCTTATGATACTGATCACAATGAACAATTCATCATGACTCATAATGAATCATATAATTTACCTCCTGATAAAGAGTTCAGGGGGGCGGCCAGGTAGCACAGCGAATAAGAGCACCGGCTCCAGTATTGAGAAGAACTGGAGATTGAATCCCGGGCTCAGACACTTAGCACCCACCCAGAAACACCTGGCCGTGTAACCTTGAGCAAGTTACTTAACCCTAATTGCTTAGGGGTGGCCAGGTGGCTCAGTGAGTAAGAGCACCGGTTCCAGTGTCGGGATGACCTGGATCAAATCTGGGCTCAGATACTCAGCACCACACCCAGAAATAACTGGCCGTGTAACCTTGAGCAAGTTACTTAACCCCGATTGCTTTAAAAAAAAAAAAGAGTTCAAGGACTTACAGTGCAGATTGGGGTGTGAGTGTGTGTGTACATATATACACATACACATATGTGTATACTATATTTGTATAAATACATCTAATATTTGTATACACGTATGTACATGCACACATATGTAAATGCATGCATATACACACATGTATATATTCAGCATGTATATGTACATGTGTATATATATGACAAATGCAGGAATTCAGTTTGCTTTATTATGCATATTTGTTACAAAGTTTTTGTTTTTATGTCTTTTCAATGGAGAGTAGGGTGAGATGTGGGAGGGACAGAAGGTGCATAATCATTAATTATAAAAAGTCCAATTAAGTTATAAACATAATCATAAAACTGATTCTTTGTCTTTGAAGTGGTCTAGTTTAATTAGTCTGCCCCTCACTTTTTGAAACTAACAAATGAGGAACTGGGGAAGATGATCTCTAGGGTCTCTTCCAGCTTGACAGACTATAATTCTTTGATTCTAGTTAAGGAAGCTAGATGTGTAAGCATGAAAGGTAACAAGTAACATGGGGCAATCTCTTTTTTACTTCTAAAATGTGTGGTGTAATCAATGAGTGCCAAGAGAGTTGAATAGAAAGAGAGAAATGGAGAGACCAACATGGGCCAGACTAATCTCATAGGTTATTAGGTCTGCAAGAGACTGTGACTATCACCTGACCATTTTAAGAAGGAGATGAGACAGAGAATGGACAGGTCCCACATAAATACTACTTGAAAGTTTGTAAAGTACAGATGCTCTCCTTCTCTGTCTCCTTTGCTGGATTTTCAGCGTCTCTCAGGATTCTCTCCTAGGTCTACTCTTCTCTCTCTACTACTTCACTTGGTAATCTCATTAGCTCGCCATGGATTTAACTATCATCCTATGATGATGATTCTCAAATCTTCTTTCCTTACCCCAGTTTCTCTGTTGACCTCCAATCTCTAATCCCTAACTGCCTTTCAGATGTCTTGAACTAAATGTCCAGTATACATCTTAAGCTCAATATATTCAAAGTAGATCTCATTCTCTTTTCACCTAAACCTTCCCCTTTTACCTTCACAATTATTGTAGAGGGCAACACCATTCTTCCAGTCCCTCAGGTTTGCAACCTATGAGTCACCTTGGTTCCCTAATTATCTCTTACCCTTCATATCTAAGCTGTTGCTAAGGCCACCTGGATTTCACCTTTGCAACATCTCCTGAATATGTCCCCTTCTCTCCTCTTATACTACCACATGGTCCTGATGAAGACCCTCCTCACCTCAAGTCTTGATTATTGCAGAAACTGCTGGTGGGTCTACCTGCCTAAAGTCTCTCCCCATTCCAAACTGTCCTCCAATCAATCAGTAAAGTGACTTTCATGTCACCTCCCTACTGAATAAACTTCACTGGCTTCCTTTTACCCACAGGATCAAATACAAAACTCTTACTGGCATTTAAAGTCCTAGCCCCCTTTCTGTGTTTCCAGTCTTCTTACACCTTACTCCCCAAAATGAACTTTTCAGTCTAGTGACATTGGTCTCTGGGCTGTTCTGTGAACAAGGCCCTCCATTTCTCGGCTCTGGAAATTTTCTCTGACTGTCCCCATGCCTAGAATGCTCTCCGACTACTGTCCTCCCTGGCTTTCTTTCTTTTTTTTTGTACATCTTATGGGGATAATTATTCTCTTTTTATATTTTTCTTATTTAATCTTTTGCAAAATTTATCTTATTCTAAACTTAAGAAATAAATCAAACATTTCCATAAAAAAGTGGAATACAAAAAGTGAATTGCACCTGAAATTGCAGACTTGCTATTCCTTTCAAATATATAACAAAGTTATCATGCAAGTTTCTTGTTTTTATCCCCTCCCACTGGCTTCCTTTAAATAACGACTAAGATTATACCTTGTATAGGAAGCCTTCCCCAACCTATCTTATTCCCAGTGTTTTCACTTTAAAAAAATTGTCTATCCCATATATAGCCTTCTTTGTATATGTTTGTTTGCATGTTGTATCCCACATTAGATTGTGACCTCCTTGAAGACAGTAACTGTCTTTTGCCTCTTTTTGTATTCTCAGCACTTAGCACAGTATCTGACACATAGGCACTTAATAAATATTGATTGATTGATTGATAATCTATCTTAACCCTTACAACAGTCTTGTGAAGTAGGCACTATTATTCCCATTTTAAAGAAGAAGAAACTGAAGCTTAGAGGTTACCCACCTTGTCCAGGGAAGGTCACACAGCTAGGAATTATCTGAGGTGAGATTTGAATTCAAGACTTTCCTCATTCCAAGTTCTGTCCCCTCTACCCACACTGCCTCCTGGACAGAAGTGGGGGAGGAGGGGGTTTCAATCAAACCAGGGAAAAGAGGAATTGCTATTTCTTTTGGATGTAGACAGCAATACAGAGCTCTGCTTGACATGAAGTGAGTAGTAGTAGTAGTAGTAGTAGTAGTAGTAGTAGTAGTAGTAGTAG
>NW_027185575.1:2227180-2245725 GCF_028583685.1 Petaurus breviceps papuanus
TAGTAGTAGTAGTAGTAGTAGTAGTAGTAGTAGTAGTAGTAGTAGTAATACAGATAACAGTATCAAGTTATCCATTTTTTTCCTCACAATACCCCTGGAAGGTAGATGCTATTATAATTATCCCCATTTTATCTCCATCCTCATCTATAGATGAGGAGACTGAGGACTGAAAAGTTTAGGTGAGGGGTGGCTAGGTGGCACAGTGAATAGAGCACTGGCCCTGGAGTCAGGAGGACCTGAGTTTAAATTCTGCCTCAGATGCTTAATACTAGCCATGTGACCTTGGGCAAGTTACTTAACACCAATTGCCCTGTTTTCTCCCTCCAAAAAAAAAGTAAAAGAAAAGTTTGGGTGACTTTCCCAAAGTCACACAGCTAGTGAGTAGTGGGGCTAGATTTGAACTCAGAGTCTTCTAGATTCCAGAGCCATTCTCTCCACCACTGCTGCCTCTTGCTTTGGTTCTTAAGTTGGTCAACTCTCCTCTGCCCAATAAATTCTTCTAAGCCATAATCAATCAATCAACAAACATTTATTCAGCTTTGACTACTCTGCATGCAAGGCTCCAGAGATGCAAAGCCCAGAGTGATGCTATTCTTCTATTCCAAGAGCTTCCATTCTATCAGGGAGACATGCGAATCAGTCAGAATAGAAAAAGTGAATATAATTACTTAATGAGCCAACAGAAGGATGGTGATTGGACCAGAACTGTGATCGTATATGTGTAGGGAAGTCCCACATGAGAACACTATTCTCTCTAAAAATGCAGGCTGGCACTTTTCCTACAATATAAAGTCTTAGAGAGTTCCCCAGAGCACTGTAAGGTTATGGGATGTGCTCAGTGTCACAAGGGCAGTATGTGTTATGTGTTGGAGGCATGCTTGAACCAGAGTTGGTTTGGGTAGAGAGAGAGAAACAGAGATAGGAGAAAAAGGAGGGGGGTGGAGAGGAGAGAGACAGAGACACAGAGAGACACAGAGACAGAGAGTGACAGAGACACAGAGACAGATACAGAGAGGGATAGAAACAGAGACACAGAGACAGACAGAGATAGAGAAACAGAGACATACAAAGAGAAGAGATAGTGAGGTAGAGAGAGAAAGAGATACAGAGAGTATGGTCATAAATGAGTAATCAGGACAATCTCATTTACTTCTCCCATACTTGCCGCTCAGTCGACCAACTAAGGAAACATTGGAGGTAAGATAGAAATTCTGTGTCCTCTTTCCCTCTACACCCCTACCTACCATAAATGCCTGAAGAGTTTATCTCTCTCTACTATCCCCAATGACAAGCTTGGATTCAGCTGCTACAAATTATTGAGAGACAATTTATTCTCTTTCTTTTTTAAATCTTTGTTGAGGATTAGTTTATGTTGTTGCTAGGAGACTGTTACTCTGAATAATATGATAATTTCCTAGATTACTTTGTAATATCGCTTTCATTGTAGTTTTACTTTAAAAGATTGGATCATTTATTTTTAATAAATCTGGGTCCTAAACCAAAATTGTTGCTTATTTTTCTTCCATTAACCCTCTCACCCTTCTTCAGAAAACAGTATAGATTTTTTTGAGCACACAATCAACCAGTTAACAAATATTTGCTAAGTACCTACTATGTGTTAGGTAGTGTGTTAGATACTAGAGATATAAATGCAATGAATGAAAACAATCTCTTCTCACTAGGACCTTACATGTTAGCAGAAGTTTACATGGCATAGAATCATATAACTATAAAATTTTAATTATAGAATCTGTATTTATTTTGTATATTTATAGACATACTATGTATATGGACATATGTGTACACATACATGCACACCTCACAACACATGCATAAACACACACCACATGGGTATATGTGTATACATATATACATGCATACACATGCATGCATACATACATACATACATACATATATTATACATTTCTCTCACCATCGACAAGGTCCTTAAGGACAGAGATTGTTTTCCTTTTTGTATCTCCAGAGTCAATCATAGAACTTGGCAAATAGTAGTCATTTAATAAATGCTTATTGAAGGATTGGAAAAATTAAAAAGAAATCCGGTGAGCTTGCAGACTCTATTAGTTCTCTCCACAGCTGCTGTTTTCTCTTCTTGAAGACCTCTGATGACAAGTCAGCCACTCCCTCCTGAGGCACCCCACTTTACTTCTGGAATGCTTTATTAGAAATTAAAGATGGCCCTAGATCCTACATGGCATTGGATTATAAATTCTGGTATTTCTCAGTAAGATATAATTATAGTTTTAGCACGTTTTACAGATGAGGAAATTGAGGCTCCAAAATGTCAAGATGGCAACTTGTCCAAGCTAGACACAGCTAGAGAACCCTTCAAGTGTGTATCCGATGATTAAATATTATTCGACCCAGGGCTCATATAGGAAAGTTCAGAGGGAGTCTATATCAGACCAGATGCTAATTAATAAATTTTTTGTCCTCATTACTTCTTATTTGCACACTTTCTAAGTTGTAGAGGATTTGCAAATTGTATTCATTGAAAGAGCATTACCATAAAAAAGACAAAAAATTAAAAAAAATTGAGCTAAACACTTAACAGATGAACTCATTTTTTCAACTTTATTTTATTTTAAATTTATGTAATTAATTGGTGGAATTACAATTTCACCAATTACTTAGCTTTTACAATTTCCAGTTCTTTGCCACCACAAAGAAAGCTACCATAAATACTCTGGATTAGGACATATAGGTTCTTTTCCTTTTGCCCTAATCATCTTTATAAATCATCCTTGTAAACAGACCTGGAAGTCATATTGCTGAGCCAATGGGTGTAAACACCTTTATAACTCTTTGGGCATAATTCTAAACTACTCTTCAATATGGCTGGACCAGTTCACAACTCCACCAAAAACAAATTAGTGTTCTATTTTTTCAACATCCCCTCCAACACTTGTTGACATCCATCTCAATCATTTTAGCCAATCTGGTAGGTGTGAAATGATAACTCAAGGTTTTAATTTGTATCTCTACTATCAATAATGAACTAGATTATTTTTTTCACAGAAGAATTTGAATTTTTAGAAAGTTCAAGTCTCTCTCTCTCTCTCTCTCTCCTGTCTGTCTCTCCTCTGTCTCTGTCTGTCTGTCTGTCTGTGTCTCTCCTCATACACTCTCAGAGTGCTGGTCACGTAACTTCATTTTGGAAACAGACAAGAAACTAATAATTTCTGGCATCTATCCTTGGGCAGTCAGTGCCAAGGGCATTCTTTGGATGAACTCCTAGCCAATAAGAGAGGGAGAGGTATTGAAGTTCCTTAGTCATTTCCTCTGAGGTCAAAGGAATAAGAAAATGGAAACAAGAAAGTACGCTAAAAACTATTCTTTGTTAATTATGAACTGAGTTTTATAGGACCTTAAGAGGAAAGATAACATGTGGAGTGTTTCTAATCACCATAATTAGGGTCAGCATAGGAGCTACTTCTAAGGGGGTCAGGTCAGAATTGCAGAAAATCTCACATAAATTGTTTTTCTTGTCATTAAAAATCAACAAGATAGTTTTCCTTTTTCTTTCACAAACTTTAAATATCATTTTCCAATAGGCTTCCATGCCTTCCCTTCTGTTTGGGGAGAGAGAGACATCTGGTTTATACATGATATATACATCATATGTAAGCATATTGTTGCTAGCCCTGATTATCATATAATACATTATCAATGACATGCATGTATGAGTTAGAAAAGAGTTGGGATAATTATCTAGTGAGACCAAGGGTTTATACATGAATAGCTCTTATAAATGAATCAAATTGTTTATAAGATCTTCCTATGGGCTTGACACATAAAGTTCATAATGAATTAATACTTGTATTAACTTGTATTTTGCAAGATACTATCATATTTGATGTTCACATCAACCCTGTGAGGTAGGTACCATGGATACTCATTCTTATTTTATTCATGAAGAAACTAACTCAGAGGTCAAGTGACTTGCTCAGGTTCATGTAGTAGGTGTCTAAGGCAGGATTCAATCTCAGGTCTTCCTGACACCGAATCCAACAGTTCACCCATTAGCCCAAGCTGCCTCTTAGTACTAAGTGTTTGTGGATAAAAAAAACAGAAGATAGTCCCTTTCCTCAAGGAGCTTACATTCTAATAAGAGCAGAACAGTCGTCAGGGATGCTGGATAGAGATATTCAGTGACCTGTGACCAAGCCCTTTCCAGAAGTAAAAGTAGCACTAATTTGATAACTGATTTCAGATAACTGGGATGACTGGCTTGATGAGATATGAAGCATGGACTGGACCGGGGACAGCTAGATATAGCGGGATCTGTTCAACCATTCATTCACCAATAAGGATAGCTAAGTCCTAGGACATCATTCCAAAGTTGTACCAATGCTCATAGAACATTAAGAAATCTAGACGAAGGCCTCCGAGGCATTAGGTAGATCCTCTATTGAAGTTTAATGAGAGGAATCATGTATAAGATGGGAGAAATAGGAGATCTATTGTGATTTTAGACTGTGTTCATGAAGGCATGGTCTCCAGACCTAGAAAAGTGATGTTTCTGTTGTACTCTACCCTGGTGTAATGTAATGCCAAAAGAAAGGCAACTTCCCAGGTTCAAAATACCAGCATAGGTGCTCTCCATTTTATTCAGTGACCAACCAAGAACAGAGAAGGTCAAAACATGACATCATTCAAAATACAGCATTTACTAAGTGTGATTAAATAATCTCCAAGTACTACCCCACCCCAGGACCTTCCAATCATTCAATCAATTACAAAGTCTCTGTTCTAAATACTTCTCCACCCCTAGGCTATACCTTAATTAAGTCCACCACAAAGCCCCTCTTCTCAAATGGAGATTAGTTTCCAAACATAAGGTCAAAAGTTCCCCACCCCTGGATCACAATTGAATCTACCCCAGAGTTACATCAAGTTTAAACACAGCACTTAATACCCAAATGGAGGTCTTTTCTTCATCTTGACATGAGGCAAGTTCTCAGCAATCTTAGTTCCTGGGGAGACAAGGCTTAGCAAGGCCATAAGATACATTGCCAATCCCTTCATGAATTTATCCTCTGTCTGTAGAACAGTCCTAGAACCCCTGAACACATTAGCAAAGCCCTCTCCCAGGATTTCTGTAAACATACAACAAGAAAATCCTTCTTCAGGGCTTCTGAACCAACAGAAAGGCTCCCAGACCCCTGCAACAACAGCACTGTCCTTCACCAGTGGACAGTATTCATTCTCTTTCTGCAGGACAGTCTCAGGGCTTCTTAACCAAATGCCAGGTTCCAGGACTTCTTCAACAGGACAGTCTTTCACCAGTGGACAAATCTGGCAAAAGAACATCAAAACAGACAGACAAAGTACCAGCAAAACAGCCATGTCTCCTCAGTCCTTGGCAGCTCAGGGGGCAGGTCTCAAAAGTCCAGGGCAATTCAAAGTGGCCACCAGCAATTCTCTTAGTCTCTCTCTCTCCACGAGGTGCTGCTTCCAAAAAGATCTTCCGCCTCTCTCTTGTGTCTCCAAATCTACGTCACCAGCTCCTCCCAGTTCATGTCTCTCTTTTCAAGTCAACAAGTCCATCCCACAGGTGGGATTAACAAGCTCTGGTTTAACACAATCAATTTGAAAAACTAAGCCAATACAGGGGAATCTTTAAATGCCATTACTATCACACCTGGTTAAATGACATCAAGAGCAGAGGTGTCAAAGTCTTGGCCTGTCAGTCAAGCTTACCTGCAAAGCTTCTGAGTAGAGTCCAAACCAGATTTAAATGTAATTTAGAAATGTTTAACAAGTAAATAAAATATAATAAAGATAATATTAATTTGTGGTTTTCCAAGTCCATTTCTATTTGAGTTTGACCCCACCAGTTTAGAGTATTATACTTGATCATGGGCACAACATTTTAGGGGAAGGTAATGGTCAACTCATGAACATTGAAAAGAGATTTATCAGGATGGTGAATGTCCTGAAGATCATCCCTGTAGGCACAGGTGCCTGGAACTAGGGTGATTCAGTATGACAAAGAGATGGGGAGTTTGGTTAAGGTTATGAAGACAATCTTCTAATGTTTTAAGGATGACCATGTGGAAGAAGGATTAGATCTTTTTTGTTTGTCTCTAGAGGGCAGAGCTGAGACCAAAAATGGGGGAAGTTGTAATGGAAAATTTATTCTTGATGAAAAACCAAAAACAAGGAAATCAAACCTGAAGATGGAATGTGTTGATGAGAGGTGGTGATGTGTCTACAAGCAATGCCTGGAGGACAATTGACCAGTTTGGGGTACGCGTTGGACTAGATGCCATCTGAAGCCCCTTCCAACCCTAAGATTTTGTTACGCTCATGTATCTTCAATTTCTAGCTTCTGCTGCTTCCTTCCCATCTGCCCATAAATATGCTTATATTTTCTCAATCTTTAACACAAACAAACAAGCAAATGAATGGATGAATGAATGGCCCTCTTCCCTTAAACCTACATTATAATATCTGCCCTGTTTCTACCACTAAATGATTGCTAAATTTCTAGAAAAAAAAAGGATTTTTTTCCTATTCAATTTGTCCTTACCACCACCCTCTCTTCTACACCTTCTAGTCTGGATCCTCTCTGAAACACTTCATTGAAACTTCTTTCTGAGAGAAACCATTATTTATCTCTTATATTAATAACCAATTATTGAATTAGGACCATGGCTTTTTCAGAAGCTTGTAGTTGTTCAGTGTCTGAAGGATATTATTGATGAATAACATTGCTCAAGTCCCCAGGGTACATGCCTTTTGGTCCTGGGGGGAAGCTGTTACCACACCCAACTAGAGAACCTTACAAAGATTTTAAACTAAGGTGATGAATTCTAGCCCATTGTGTTCCACCCCCTACTCTGACTGGTTTGAGGGAGGGAAGTAGGGGTTAGGGGGATGGATCCTTTTGTCTAGATTACTCTAGATGGTGATATGGGTATAGATAAATCTCTTTGACCAAGACTGAGTGATCAGAGTCTAGTCCCCTCCAGCCCCTCATTATAATGTGTCCACCTCTCATTATAATATTCATTTTTCTCATTAATTTTTAACTTAGTAGAGTCACATGCCACCCTCAGAAGTACCCCACTTTTCTAAGGACTTAAAAGCATTGAGTGGGTTCCATGAGTGGTGTGGCATTTGAGAGTGTCACTGACTGACCCCTTTGTTAATTATTGCTAGCATGATTGATAAAAATGATTAATTACCCAGAAACTATGTCTCTCAAACTTTTTATCCATCTTATTTCTCAAAGGTTTGCCAATGACTTCCTAATACCTATGGAAATCTACGTTTTCTCTAGTTCTCAACCTTCGGTTTCTGTCCATTCATATTGGGCCAATAATGGCTTGCACAAAAGGAAGGGCAGAAAATATAAATGATACATAGGATCAGAAAAGGAGGTGATCCTGGGTATGTAGCAAGAACTAGAAAGATGAAATGACATCCCTTGTATTATAGCAGTATCTAAGAAATTTCAAATGACCCGAACTAATGGAACTATACCAAGCCTTCAGGGAGCATGGCAGGAAGACTTTAGAAGACTTATGAATAAACATGGAAAAGAATTGAATTTTATGAGGTGTGTCTGAGTCATAGTCAATAAAGGAGGAATCAGGGTCATACCACTTCTGGGTATATATCATAAAGAAATCAAAATTATAGAGAAAGACATTCTAGACATAAAAGTATTTATAAGTCTTGTTTTGTAGATAAGAGTTGGAAGCAACATGGTTGCTCATTAATTGAACACTTTATGAGAATGTGTGGTTAAGTTACAAGGGTGGTGGAATCTTTGGATATAGAACTACAAAAGACCTTAGAAATCATCCAGTTCAACCCTAATTTTATAGATAAGCAAACTAACGCTCAAAGAAGGAAAATGATTTTCTAGATCAATCAGTCAGCATTTTCGAAGCATTTATTATGTACCAGGCACTGTGCTAGGCTCTGGGAATATAAATACAAAGAGACAATTCATTGTATTCTTTTTTCTTTTTTGGTGGGGGGAAGATGAGAACAGCATATAAAAATGTGTGCAAAATAAGTTTGTGCTGAACTCATATGGAGAATAGATACAAAATAAAGAAGATAATAAAATATGAGATAGGGACGACAGAGGTAATTAGTGGCATCAGGAAATGTCTCAAATAGAAGGAGATATTAGAAATATGTTTTGAAAGAAAAGAGGGGAATAAAAGAGGCAAATACGAGAAGGAAGTGTGTTCTAGACACGTGGTACAGTCAGAGCAAAAGCATAGAGGTATGTGTGAAGAAGACAAAGAAACCCGTTTGTCTGGATTGCAGAATGAAAGGGTAGAATTTTATAAGATCACACTGAAAATAAACAATGACAAGATTCAAATCCATGTCTTCTGAATCCAGATCCAAATATCTTTCCACACTGCCCCCCAAATATATTCATTTTGATGAGGTTATAAATACATTGATTCATCCTCAACTTTCTTGAACCTTTTGATACAGTCTACTAGTGGATACTCTTTTGAAACTCCACTGACATTCAAGCTACCACACTTTCTCCTTTTTCTAATTGCTTCTTCTCTTGTCTTCTGACCTGGCTGTATCATCCTGTCTACAATACAATAAGCTGCTTTCCCCTCAGGTTCTGTCTTGGTCCTTCCTTTGTACACTTCCTTCCTAGGTCGAATTGAATTTAATTCTAGGCAGCTTACTGATTGAATTGCACTTGCCATTTGATTCCAGCTGGTTCTCTTCACAGTGTCGGCCAGGGAAATCAAAGGATGATTTCCCTTGAATCAGTCAAGGGTTGTGATTGGCTGATCAGGCCACTTGATGGACAGGGTGTCTATCATCAAAAGTTAACCATGCCACTTCTGTGATATTGGAGAACAGTATAGTTAAGGAAATTATAATAAAGTCTATGTCCCAAAAGGACAGCTAGGTGGCACAGTGATGCAATGGATTTGAAAACAGGAAGATTGATCTTTACAAGTTCAAATCTAACCTCAGACAGTTACTAGCTGTGTGACCCTGGGCAAGTAACTTAACTGTGTACCTCAGTTTCCTCATCTGTAAAATGAGTTGGGGAAGGAAATGGCAAAACCATTCTGGTATCTCTGCCAAGAAAACCCCAAATGGTGTCATGAAGAATAGGACATGACTGAAATTACACATGTCAAAAAAATGTGTCTTATTTTGCTTATTTGTTATATCAGTTTTTTTTTCTCTTTTTTTTTTTTGTTTTCTAGATGGAGGGAGATGGTTGGTGAGAGAAAAAAATGCATGATAATTAAAAGGATAAAATTTAATTAAAAATAAAAACAAAAATTAAAAAATCAAGCTATATATAATAAAGATCTATAGTTTTAGTATATCCTTTTATTTCTCTGTCTGCCTCAGTTTCCTCAACTATAAAATGGGGATAATAATAACACCTACCTCCCAGGGGTCTTTTTGAGGATCAAATGAGATACCATTTGTAAATCACTTTACATAGTCTCAGGCACACAGTAGGTGCTTAATAAATGTGCTTTCCCTTCCCTTATCTGGGTGCTCATTATTTCTCCCCATACATGGCAAACTCTTTGAAGCAAAAATTGCCTTATTTTTGTCTTTGTATCACAAATACGAACACAATGCTCTGCACATAATGCTTAAGAAATATTTATTGAGTTGAATTGAAGTTGATTCGCTTTATTGGTGAATGGACTTGAAAGGGTACAAGGAAAGATCTAGGTCTAGGAAAAAATGCGCTAATGAGGCAAGATAAGATTCAAGATAAGAGATAGCAATGCATCAAGCCCAAGACTCAGCACAGATCCCAAGTTCCTTCAGTCCTCTCTTCCTTGAAACAGGTCTGGTTTCATAGTGTGAAAGAGACCTATAGTTAGAGTCTATGTATCTCAAATTGTGAAAGTTCAAGGATAGAGAACAAACTAGATCATGGTAGTCTGGGGAAATTAATAATCATTAATTCATGTCCTTGTCACAGAGTAAATATTCACAGAGTAACACAATTTGAGAGTATGAGGGTTTCCCAGAGCTCACCCTGTCTAACCCAAACCTGAGTAAAAACCCCTTCTGTATCATCAACAAGTAGTTATTTTGTCTTTGCTTAAAGATCTCCAATTAGAGAGATCCTGCCTACCTCCAAACCAGATCATACTTTCTTCTTTTGGAAATCTATAATTGTTAGGAAAGTGCTTTTTTTGCATGCTTGTTTGTTTTCCTGAAAACAATTTGTCACTTTATAATTTTTACCCTTTGGTCCTCATTCTGCCTCTCTGGACCCTGACAATATGATTCAACTGTCTTCTCACCTTGGAAAATCTCTTTGCTGTGCTGACCCCCTTCTCCCATTAGTGAGCTCCCAACAGCCTTAGTTCATTTATTTACTTTATTTTCTCCCTTTTAATTCAGCTTTTCAAATACTTTAATATTGTTATCCTGTCCTACTCCAGCCCTATCTTCACCTTTTCCTAGACTTAAAATTCCCATTTCCCTCCATCAACGTCCATATGGCATGACATCAAGGCTCTTTATCTCCTTAGTTGGCCTCCTCTGAATGTTTTCCATCTTGTGAATGTCCTTAAAATATGGTACCCAGAACTCAACATATCACTCCAGCTGTGGTCTGACCAGGGGAGAATATAAAGGGACTTTCACCTCCTTATTCACTAGTTGTTAGCCAAACAGGCAACAACAGGTGTGATTTTCATAGTACTTTATGATGGTGGTGACAGTGAGTCACCTAAAATCAGATAGTTACAGTGGTTTCAGCAATGGGCCTTGAATATGAAAGATCTGAGTTCAAAGTTAACCTCAGACACCAGTTGTGTGGTCCTGGGCAAGATATTTAACTTCTGTCTGTCTTCATTTCCTTTTTTATAAAATGAGGATAATAATAGTGCCTACCACCTATGGTTGTGAAGATTAAATGAGAAAATATTTGTAAAGTGCTTTCTTTGCCCTAATTCCTTATATACATGCTAGCTAGAGGCTACCTCATTTTACAGAAGAAAAAACTGAAGCCCATAAAACTAAAGTGATTATAATTATAATGATTATACTTATAATTAAGTAATTATAAGCCTGTTCACACAGGCTTATTACTATTGCTGTTGCTGCTGCTGCTGCTACTACTACTACTACAACTACTTCTACTACTAGTGCTATTACTTCTATTATTACTACTATTGCTGTCATTATTTTTTATCATTAACAACAAGGGATGATTAATTGCTTGTATTTGATAGATACTCTATTAAGTTCTGGGGATATAAGAAAAAAACAGAAAACCATGGTCCCTGCCTTGGAGGAGCTCACATTCTTGTGGAGGAGCTGTCCAGACTTTCTGCTTAATGACTTCCCCGTCCTTTGCTTCATATGCTCAAACACGTGCAGAACCACCTCACATGTTATGATACTGCAGATCATTTTTTCCAAGATGCAAAGACTGAGGAATAAGTGCACCTTTTGTCCCAGTGTAGCAAGCAATGCATGAGCCTTAGAGAGAAGAGTTCCTTGCTTCAAACCCCTGCTCTGATATTTCTCATATGATTTTGTACAAACTCTTTGAGGGCACGGTCAAGAACAGTTCTTAGAATATAGCACTTCACAGAAGGTGGGTGAATCAAATCAGTCTTTTCTCTAGACCTCAATTTCCTCATTTTTAAAATGAAGGGGTTAGACTAGATCAGGGGTTCTTAATCTCCTTTATGTCTTAGGTCCCTTTAACAGTTTGGTGAAGTCTATGAACCCCTCTCAGAATGTTTTTGAAATGTAACAACAACAAAACAACATATGATTATAAGGGAAATCGATTATATTAAAATGCAGGCATCAAGTTTTTTTTTTTAAATAACAGGTCCTGTACCCCAGTTTGAGAATCCCTAAACTAAATGACCTCTAAGATTCCTCCCCCAACTCTAAAGCAATAAATTAAATATATATGTTGTAGATGATGATCATATGTGTATTCTCTGCATTTACATGCATATATTGAAACATACATAATTGACAAGTCCAGGCAAAGTCACCCACGGACCTAATTCCAAATCCAGTCACAGGTAACCATTTCCCTTTCTCATACTGTTTTTTATCTTTTGCAATAACATCATTGATTTTTGTTGGGCTCTCCCTGGGCTCATGTGCGTTAGTGCTTTTCTAACTTCCTCAGACAGATATGTGCTGGTTTCTGGATCTGAAAACATCCACAGCAATTTAAAAAGCATTATCTATAGATTAGCTTCTCTCCTTCACTTCCCCCCACTGCCCACCCAGCACAGGGCAAAGGAAAGTGAGGAAGTCTTTGAAAAATCATGTTTGACATTTTTAGAGGTTGGTTTGTTTTTTAAACCCAGAACTGAAGGTCTGTATCATCTTGCGTCTTCTTTAATCCTAGGAGAGCTGAGACTCAACATGTCTACTTAAAGTAAAATAAAAAAAAAAGACTACAACAGTCCTGTTTCCTTGATGAAACAGACAAGAAATATGGTGTTAGCTGTACCTTATTTCTCTTCAGATTCTCTACAGGGTAATCAGAGCCACCCAGAGGGTAAAGGATACCTGGGTTCAAATCCTGGCTTTGATACTCGTTAGATGGGTGACCAGGGGCAAGTCCCTTAATGTGTCTGAGCCATAGACAACTGATAGGATGATTGATTTAGAACTGGAAGACAAGTCAAGTCAACAAGCATTTATACAGCACTTACTGAATAGCAGGCTCTGTGTGCTCCCTGGAGGAGTTAACATTCTAAAGAATGTGAAACACCTTAGGGGCCACCCAACTCAGCATCCTCATTTTACAGTTGAAGAAACTGAGGCCCAGAGATCTGAACTGACTAGTCAAAATTCACAGGTCATAAATGACCAAGTTATTCTCTGAGACTATACAGATGAGATCCAATTTGTGTCGGGGTACCTAGGTCACACAGTGAATAGAGCACCAACCCTGGAGTCAGGAGGATCTGAGTTCAAATCCAACCTCAGACACTTAATACTTACTAGCTGTGTGACTCTGGGCAAGTCACTTATCCCCAACTGTCTTGACTTCTCCCCTCCAAAAAAAGACAAAAAAAGAAACTGAATCCCAGAGATCTGAACTAACTAGTCAATATTCACAGGTCATAAATGACAACGTTATTTTCTAAGACTATAAAGATGAGATTTGATTTGTGTTGGTAGAGGGTATCCCCGCTCTGGTGAAATCAAAGGTTCTTGGTGTTTTGGTTTTGGTCAGCAAGCTCCTAGATAGGCATGTTATCACAGAGTTGTAATGGTGTGGATAAAGCTAAATAGCAGGGCAGGTCCTATGTCCTGAAGAACTGGTGAAAGCCCATGTGGCAAGATCTGGAGGGAGCTCAAAGTCCTTTATGATAAGGATTGCCCACACTGGTTTTCCACATGCCTGACATCTCTGCCATTCTCTTGGCTTTGGGCTTTTTTCTTTTTTCCAATTTACGTATGTTACCTGGATATGCTCATGGCAACTTCCTTTTTGTCTTTGTATATGTGTGCATGCATATGTGTGTATGTATATATGTGTGTACATATACATGTGTGTTTATATGTGTGTACATATGTACATACTTACACAATATGTATATATGTATAGATATGCTATAAAAGGAAGTATGTTGCAGTAGTTTAAAAGCTATTCTCATATGTAAAATTCTATATGCATACTATATGTCTCTGTTTATATGTACACACAAATACATACATACACATGTGCAAATGCACATACATAACACACATATACACATTAATACACCTACACATACATAAGCATTGTGTTGCAGTATTTAAAGAGCTAGTCTCAAACCGAGCAAGACCTAGGTCCCAGTCTTATTTCTGATCCATGCCAGTCATGTTATCCTGTTTAGCACCTAATCTCTCAGGCTCTAGATAAGAGACTGAGTTGGAGAGAAGGCACCAATGTGCTTTGGGAGAAGATGTCTCATTGGTTCATTCTTTACACTGGATTCCTCTTTGACCTTGGCACATAGTAGGCATGAAATGAATATTTATTGATTGATCTGACAGTTCCCTATGTCAGTCAAATGATATGATAAATCTTTATTCCAATGCCCAGTGCCTAGCTCAGTTCTTTGCACATGTGAGGATGGAGTTGGGAGAAAGAGGGATGGCTTCAAGTTTTTGAAGGGCTCTCATGTAGAAGAGAGATTATATTTGCTCTGCTTGGTTGCAGAGGGCTGAAGTAGGAGCAGTGAATAGAAGGTATAGAGAGTCAGATTTAGGCTTGAGAGCAGGAAAAACATACTGAAAATGAGAGCTATCCTGGAATAGAATGTTCTGCTTCAGGAAATACTGGGTTTCTTCTCATTGGGTGTCTTCAAGCTGAACATGGAGAACTATGTGTTGCATATTTTTTGCTAGAGGATCTTTGTTCAGGTTCAGCCCTTGTGGATTAGGAGGTCTTTGCAAATCCCTTCCTACTCTCAGATTCTGTCACTTTTTGATTCTCTGACTGGAGGAATCAAGTAAATCACTGCTGCCTCCAACTATATTGAGTGGAAGTTTAAATTGTGGGTCTCTGCTGTTTTGCTTAGGATTTTAGTGGTCTAGGAATTGCCCAATGAGAAGCAGAACAGTGACTGCAATTTATAGTCTTGAGAGTTTTCTGGGTTGGGCAGGGAGAGGGAAAATGACTTGCCCAGGGCCTCACAGCTGGTATGTGTCAGAGGAAACACTGGAGGCTAAGACTTTTGCACTCCAAAGCTGTTTTATTTTTTTTTATCCACTCCACAGGGATGACTCCGGGATGACATTAGTGTTGCACTGTAATGGTTTCAAAGGACTTTATGGAACAAAATGATCAACAAGCCTTTACAGAAAACCTACTACATTCTAGGTACTGTGCTAAGCATTAGACATAGAAAAAAAAAGAAACAGTCCCTGCCTTGACTGAGCAATATGGTCAGTTGGAGGAGTATGCTATCTTCACAGTTTAAGAGGTCCACAATAGGAAGGGATAGGAAACAAACAGCTTATTTAATTGATATAGGGAACTCCTAAGTGAAGAAGCCCATTCTACCAATGCAGGTTGGCACCTTCTCTGCACAAAGGTGCCCTGCCTCCCTTGTCTTCTCTCATTCCTTCCTTCACTCCCTTTCCTTTGCTGTTTTTCATTCCTGTCCAATTCTTCATGACTCCATTTGGGGTTTTCTTGGCAAAGATACTGGAGTGATTTGTCATTTCATTCTCCAGCCCATTTTACAGATGAGAAAACTGAGGCAAACAGAGTTAAGTGACTCATCCAGGGTAACAACTAGTAAGGTCTGAGGCTGGATTTGAACTCAAGAAGATGAGGGTCATCCTTACTCCAGGTCTGGTGTTCTATCCCCTGTGTCACCTAGATTTCCATTCCTCTCAGCTCTAACTATTCCATAACCTATCCAGGATGATAAAAACATAAGAAGATCCTCCAGCTATGGGGCGCTCTCCCTGACTTGTTTTTCCTTTAGGTCTCAGCTTCTGGACTGCTCACAGGGTTTGGATGAGGTAGAAGTCAGCAACTCTGATCCTTCCAGTGAGGCCTGACTGTCTTGCCTAGCGCCTGCTACCTAAGACTCTCAAGGTCTTACTATTTGCCCTTTCTCTGTACCCTACATTACTTAGGCATTGTTACATATGATCTCTTGTCGTTCATCCTTCATTCTTGAAGAGGCCCAGTGATATCAATAGGGTGATGTCGTGACTTGTGAGTGCATCAGATGTAAGTGAGGTAGAGTTGAGCAAATTCACCAGCCTCACCCTCTCCTCCAGAGTCATCCAAGTCCAGTGGCAAGACAAAGGTCAAGACCACTGGCGATGGTTCCTATACATGATCAACTTACATAGAAGCCCCTACATGGAGTAGTGCATGGAGTGCTAGATTTGGAATCAAGAAGACTGAATTCACAGCCAGCCCCAGATACTCACTAGCTGTGTGACCCTGGGCAGTTACCTAAACTCTCTTAGCCTCATTTTCCTCATCTGTAAAATAAGAGTAATAAATACCACCCACTTCACAATGTTATATCAGCTGAGATAGCACACAGTGCTGTGCAGAGCTTACGGTGCTATATGAATGCTTGCTATTGCTGTTCTTATGTAGCCAAAGAACTTCTGGGCCTTGTCATCCATCCCATCACTGCACCCTTGGGCTTTTTTTGCCACCTATTATGCAACTGAACTTTTTTTGATATGTTCTGTCCTCTAATTAGAGTTAGAGCTACTGGAGAGTAGGCACTGTCTCAGTCTTTCCCTTTGTATCTCTGGTCCATAGAACATATTGTACTGTAAGTGTTTAATAAATGCTTATTCACTCACTATAGAATTAGAAATTCAGAGGACATAGGTCCTACAGGGAAATCCTGGGACCTGCAATAGTGCAGCCCAAACCAGAGCAAAATGCAATTGGGAAATATTTAACAATATTTAACAAAATACATAAGAATACAATGAAACATAGATAATGCTAATACATGGTTTTCTAAGTCAGTTCACAACTCCACAGGCATCCTTATGTACTGTTTAGTGACCTCATGTTTCTTTCTGAGTTCCAAATTGAGCATTGATTGGTTGAGTGCTTGCCCAGGGTCACACAGGAAATATGTTTCAGAGGCAGGACAAAATGAATACAAAATTATTTAGGTGACTGGGTTGGGAGGTAGAATACAGCTAGGTACTACAGTGATAGAACTGCAGGCTTGGAGTCAGGAAGACTTGAGTTCAAATCCAGCCTTCATACCCTTAGTAGCTGTGTGACCTGACCAAGTCACTTCAGCCTATTTGTCTCAGTTTCCTCATCTGTAAAATGAGCTGGAGGAGGAAATGGTAAACCACTCAGGTACCTTTGCCAAGAAAACTCAAATAGGCTTATGAAGAATTAGACATGACTGAACAGCAGCAATAACAGGGACTAAAAAGTGGGGTTTGTTCCCTATGTGATTTCAGCTACCTCTGACTTTTGCCGAGGTCTGGTCATGCCATGGAGTCACTGAAATTCAGAGTTAAATTACTGCAGTTGATCCATATTCATTCATGTTTGCCTTTGGAATTCATGTATGATTTTCCCTCTAGTGGTTTTAGCTTCCTGAATATATTTTGCCTCAATTAATATTAAAGTCTGGTGGCCTTGGCTTTGCAGAACTCAACATTGCCGTGAGGTTCCCAGATGCTTGATTTTAGAGCTATGCAATGTCAAGCAGAAGATGCCACACCTTCCAACCCTCACAAGTCTCAAAATGGTAATTGTGTGCAAAAAGGTGGCTGGTGGAGTATTGCTATATAAGCAACTCAACTATTCTAATGCAGTTAGACACTGCCCAGAATGCAGGGAAAGGGGCAATTTCCATTTGCCAAGGTTATAGTTGAAACGAGCCAGAACACATTGATTGCTAAGCTATGCAATGGATACACCAACAGTGCCCAGGAGTCACATTTTCCTAACCAGAAAGGAAGAAAGCCAATCCCTTTAGTTGAGAAAGAAAAATCCAGCCCCTTACATAGTCCTGGGGCACAATCAGAAAAGCACCAGGTTCCTTAGTGGGCACAAGCAGCTGGGATACAGTGCACAGCAGCTGTTAATATAAATAATTCACCGTTAATTGGTTCCACAGGCTCTCCTGAAACTGAGAAGCCAAGTTGCATAAGAGGATGACAACCTAATAGAAGTGATAATGATTGATCATTTGGTTCTATGCCATTCTTGTATAGGCTACAAGGAAGATCAGGCTGGGGCAGTGTGGAAAGGAAGCTAGGTGCGGGATCCGAGAACAGATTCAGATCCCATATTTGCCATTTATTATCCACATGAGCCTGGGCAAGGCATTACAAAAATGAATAAGTATTAAGCACCAACTGTGTGCCAGGCACTGTGCTAAATGCTAAAGATGCAAAGAAAGGCAAAGGATAGTTCTTGTCCTTGAGAAGATCACAACCTTCAGAAGAGACAATTGGAAAAAAAAGCAAACTAGATGCAAACAAGCAATAGACAGGATAAATAGGCAACATTAAATACTATAAAATGTGGGTATTACACTAGATGACCTCTAAGGTCTAAATGAATGAGGGATGACAGGGAAAGAAAATAAATGCTTGCCTATGGGGGGGAAAGAAAGAAATTTATAATTATTATTATTTTGGTAAAGGAAGTGTAACTACCTTCTCTGCCCTCAAGAAGTTCATGGTTTTGCAGGGGCATAAGATAGCAACATAGATAATTATTTAAGGAGAGAAAGCAGCTGGTCAGTGGGGATCCGGTTCTCACCATCTGCAGGGAGCTCTGCCTATTGCCAAGACCCTGGGGAGGTCCCCTCCTTTGGAATATAATATAGATCATTATATGGTGCATGAGAGAGGCACAAGACAGAATGCTATGTTCTGTCCCAGGGGAAGATCATGCTAATAAAAGAAATCAGGAAATGTTATATTATTTAAAGAATAAAAATAGAGGATGACCCAAAGCCTGGTAGGAAGATGAAAGGTGTGATTGATATAGGTAGCTTCCAACATATTAATAATCACGATTGGCATATCAGAAGAGGCAT
>NW_027185575.1:2245825-2260804 GCF_028583685.1 Petaurus breviceps papuanus
CTCTCTCTTTCTCTCTCTCTTTCTCTCTGTCTCTCTCTCTGTGTGTCTCTTTCTCTGTCTCTTTCTCCTTCTGTCTCTTCTCTCTGTCTCTCTGTCTGTCTCTTTGTTACACACACACACATACACACGTATGCACGCACACACACGCACACACATGCACATTGTGAGAGAAGCAGGCTTATTTGTGCCTTTCCATTGGCCATTCCCCCTTGCCTGGAATGTTCTCCCTCTTCATCTCTTCCCCTTTACTTCCCTGACTTGTTTCAAATCCACAAATTCCCACTTTCTGCAAGAACTTCTTTCTGATCTCCCTTAATGCTATTTGCCTCCCCTCTGAGTTTATCTTTAACTACTCTATATTTATCTTATACATGCTGGTGTATACTTATGCTATCTCCCTGATAGATTCTGAGCTATTTGAGGGAAGGGGCTATTTTGGCCTGTCTTTGTATCCCAACTGCATAGCACAGTGCCTGACAAATAATAGCTTAAGTGATCGATAAATATGTGTTGACTGATTGATCTATCAAAAGTGAGAAACAGGGGTGTCTAGGTGGCGCAGTGAATAGAGCAACCGCCCTGAAGTCAGGAGGATCTGAGTTCAAATCCAGCCTCAGACACTTAACACAAAAAAACTAGCTGTATGACCTTGGGCAAGTCACTTAACCCAAATTGTCCTCCCCAAAAAAAGCAAAAAAGAAGAAAGGTTACAGTGACTGACCTAAGGTCACACAAGTAGCAAATAACAAAAGCAGCATTTGAATTCAGGTCTTCTGATACCAAATCCACCATTCTTGGGGCAGCCAGGTAGCACAGCAAGTAAGAGCACCAGCCCCAGAGTTGGGATGACCTAGGATAGAATCTAGGCTCAGACACTTAGCACCCACCCAGAAACACCTGGCCGTGTAACCTTGAGCAAGTTACTTAACCCCAATTGCTTAGGGGCAGCCAGGTGGCTCAGCGAGTAAGAGCACTAGCCCCAGTGTTGGGATGACCTGGGGGATAGAATCTGGCCTCAGATACTTAGCCCCACACCCAGAAATAACTGGCCATGTAACCTTGAACAAATTACTTAACCCCAATTGCTTTAAAAAAAAAAGTGAGAAACAGATAGGTAGGCTGAGGGTCATGCTTCTATTCATCAAATAGAAGGTAGTTGCTAAAGAGGTGGATGATGTTTGGAGTCAGCTTGTCCAGAAACAATTCAGGGGGTAGAGGTTGTCCTAGACAAGAGGACTCTATTGACACAAAAGCAATGGGTTAGTCCTTAGGAGCACTAGCAGTTTGAGATAAGACAGGGACTTACTTTTATCCCCAAGTTCTGGGCACTCAGTTACAGTAGGGGGATGCTCCTATGTGGGAAGTTAACCACAGGGAAGAATGTTAGAAAAGGGGAGGCAGGAAAGGGGAAGCAGGTGTGTTGGACACTTTAAAAACAGTTCGGGACTGTGGTCACAAAACAGGGAAATTAACTTGCAAAATTCAAGGATATGGGTGCAAACATTAGGGGTTAATCACGATACACAGAAAATAACAAGATTTTCTTGTCAACAGATAAAGTCCCCTGTTCTGGGCAGATAGAGATTTAAGCAAGGTTCTCATTGTTATTACAGAGAAGTCAGACACATTAGGTGCTATTATTTTCTACCTTTTATGGTTGAAGAAAATGAGGTTAAGTGACTTGCCCAGGGTCAGTAGTTAAGTTTCTAAGACTGACTAGTAAGTTTCTAAGACTGGACTTGAACCAAAATCTTCCTAACTCCAGGCATAGCACTCTATCTACTGTGTCACCCCCAGAGAGCCAGAAGAAAGCCTCTCTGCTGTTGGACACAATTGCTATAAAATTTATTTGGGTATATATATATATATATATATATATACACACACACACGCATATATATATGTATATATGTATATGTGTATGTGTATATATATGTATGTATATGGATGCATGTTTATACATAGACATTTATGTGTGTGAATACTTGTGTATATGTACACACATGTCCACAAATCTACATAAATATATTTACACACATGTGTATGTGCATCATGCACGTATATCTATATACATACAAAAGTACACACAGACATATGTGCATGCATGCATGCACACAAATATAAAGAGATAAGAAGACAAAAATAAATGGGATTCTTTCCCAATATACCTGTTCCTCACACAGCACTCTACAGATCAAGAATATTCAATAGCTCTCTATTATCTAGCATGAAAAGTACATTTGTATAGATGAGATCAAAGATCTAGGTACCCATAATTCAAGAAGGGAGGAATAAACTAATTTCAAGGGGGAAAAAATCATTATAACTTTCTTTTAAAAAAAAGTCAAGATCAAAATAGAATCCCCAGGAACTCAGTTCACAGGAAATTTAATCTAAAAAAGAGTGGATAAATGTGTAGGTCTTAACTCTTCAGAGAAATCTAATCTTTGACAGCAATTTTCAGTTAAAGAAGTACTGATGTATTTAGAGATCTGAATAAGCTAAGTGTAAGATGTTTTCTCCCCTTTGTCCTACAAACAGTATTGAACTTAACTGGGCAAGCCTGCACTAGGTATATATGTTTAATAAAGCTGAATGGAGGTAAGATCATTCTGTGGGTCAGGCACATTTACCTAGCTCCGTGTGTGTGTGTGTGTGTGTGTGTGTGTGTATGTGTCCCAGTACTAAGGATCTATAGTCTGATAAGTGGGTGACCTTCCCAGGAGTCCTTTCCAGGTTTTTATCATTATTATCAGTATTGGCTTCTCAGTCATAACAATGTCGACCTGTTCTTGCACTTTGCACTCTGGTAGTACCCTCCATCCACGATGTTCATCTGCTTGGGGTACAGATAATTGGCACAGCCTCCCTCATGTAATAAAGTAAAAAGCCAGGGCTCATGGAAGATAATTCCTGAGACCAAACAGGGGGCCTTCTAGAGACCAGTAAAACAGCTGGAAAAATGAAGGTTTCACTCAGATGACCAATGTGTTTATTGATTCATGTCTTTGTTTTATCTAGTGTGAAATCATAGGATAGTTTTGGAAGGACCTTGGGAGCATGTATGTGTAGGGGAAAGAACACCAGACTCACAGTTTTTCAGAAGATGTGAGTTCAAGCCCTGCTTTCTAACACTTTATAAAGGTATGTGACCTTGAAAGAATCATTTGCTTTGTTCAAGCTTCAATTCTCTCCTATGTAATAATAAGAGTAATGTAGCTCCTAGTCCACAGTATCTGGGAGATTTTAAAGAGATACAGAGAGATGGACAATTCTACTTGCTACAAAGCAAGATGGTATAGTAGATTGACCACAGAAATCAGAGTCAGAAGGACCTGAATTCAAATCTTGTTTCATATACTTATTAGATTGTGACCCTGAGTAAGTCACCTAACCTCTCAGCCTCAATCAGTTTCCTCATCTGTAAAATAGGGATAATTGTTTTGAGGATTAAATGAGCTATCTTTTAAGTGTTATGTTAATAGCTCTTAACTCAGAGTTTGTCGTGAGGATCACATAAGATAGTATGTGTAAAGAATTTTAGAAATCTTAAAGCCCTACAAAAATACTACTACTACTACTATTATTATTCATACATGAAGGCAACATTTATTTTTTATTTTTTTTTAAAGCAATCGGGGTTAAGTAACTTGCTCAGGGTTACACGGCCAGGTGTTTCTGGGTGGGTGCTAAGTGTCTGAGCCCGGGATTCGATCTCCAGGTCTTCTCAACACTGGAGCTGGTGCTCTTATTCGCTGTGCTACCTGGCTGCCCCAGATGAAGGCAATATTTAGTGGTGATGGCAGCTAGGTGGTGCAGTGGATAAAGTTCTGGGCTTGGAATCATGAAGACTCATCTTCCTGAGTTCAAATTCAGCCTCACACCCTTCCTAGCAGTGTGACCGTGGGTAAGTCACTTAACCCTGGTTGCCTTAGTTTACTCATCTGTAAAATGAAGTGGACAAGGAAATGGCAAACTATTCCAGTATCTTTGCTAAGAAAACCCCAAAATGGAACCACAAAGAGTCAGATGCAACTGACCAGCAACACCACCAACATTGAGTAGGGGTAGATGTGCTATGACCTATACTTTTGAAAGATTGCTTTGGCAGCTGTCTAGAGTGTGACTTAGGACAGGTAAAGGTTTAAATAAGGAGACCACTTAGAAGACTGTTGAAATTGTTTGAGTGAGAGGTGATAAGGGTCTCAGCTAGAGTGTAACTGTGTGAATAGAAACAAGATGCCCTATGGCAGAAATCTTAGAGAGAAAGAAACTACATATTTATGGTTGTGTGTGTGTCTTAAAAGAGACTGGAGTTATATGTTATAGATATCTGCATATATGTAAGACGTAGCAGGTATAGTGGCAGAGAACCAACCTTGGAATTAGGAAGAAGTGAATACAACTTCTGCCTTTATTATATCATGATCATCACCTGACCTTAGGCTAGTCATTTAAACTCTCAAGGCCCATGGTAACAGTTCAAGACTATAAACTGAAGAGCAAGGCCTGAGTTTCTTTGGTAAAGGTTCAGAAATTCCCTATACTAATGAAACTATGGTCTGGGAACATACACACACACACACACACACACACACACACAGCAATTCTTACCACCATCACTACCACTTTGTGAGGTAATCATAAAGATGATTACCAATGTAAAGATAATTATTATCCCCTGTTGGAAATGGGGAAAACTAAATTTTGGTGAGCCTGAATGATTCATGTTCATGCTGCTAGTTAAAGGCTGGAGGTGGAATTCAAATCCAGGACCCTGATTTCATAACCAATGTTATGTCCTCTTTCCCCAGATTCCTGTTTTGGGGGTCATAATTTTAAGTCCAACTTTAACTTTGGTGTCTTTACAGAGGGATGACTGAATGTACACTCTCACTGAATTTGACTGGTCAATTCAGGTAAATGGTTGGTTTGACCATTGTTTTGCTTTTCCTGGGGCTGACTGGTTGGCTGTATGACCTGAGTCTTTTGTCTGAACTGTGTCCTTTTAGGCAGCTTATTGGGCATGCAGACCTGAGCATGGCTCAATGTCCTCTAAATGAAGAAGAATTGTCTCTCTTTCTCTTTTTTCCTCCTTCCAGGAGGAGGAGAGTAGACTAGATTGTCTCTAGGTGATTTCACCGTGCTTTTAATGATCCTTGAACATCTCCCAGACAAGGGCCTTTCCTTAACAACTTCCTTAACAATTTCCTTAACAACTAAGTTCTTCTGGTGAAATTGTTTGTCTGGGAGTCATGGACTAACACAATCTCTGAAGAATTTAAGTTGAGGGTCAAGGAAAGGACTGTGCAGAGGTGCCTATTGGGAGTATATCCTTTGTATTCCATTACCAATCAAGGGTTGTGGGATCCTCAGACAAGGGTCAAAATGTCAGTTAGCTTTGCTTAAAAGTTGTTTTTCATTCTAAGGAAGGTCTTGATGAGTGGGGTGGGGATCAAAGGAAAACAACTTTGGAGAAACAAAAGTGGGAGAGTGGAAAGATTCTGACTCTAGAGGTCAAGCATTTGGGTTCAAATTCTGCTTCTCATGTGTGCTGCTTGTATGACCTTGGGAAAGTCACTTTATTTCCATTGATCTCAGATTCACCTATAATATGGAGTTGGACAAGATAGCCTTTTACCCCTTCTAGCTCTCATCATCCAACAAAAGTTTTAAAAAATAAATACAAGAGAAAGAGATGTATATTTTTGACTTGGTCAGGGAATTTGTTTTGCTTCACTATGCATATTTTTATGAGACTTTTTCTTCTCCTTAAAAACTTTTCCCTAGTGGAGAAAAGGAACGTGGGGGTGAGAGAAAGTAAATCGTTGTTAGGTGAAAAATAAAATTTAAGCAATATTTAAATATAGGCATATATACACAGAGATAGATAGATAGATAGATAGATAGATAGATAGATAGATAGATAGATAGGTTTGCAAGAGAAGTGGCCTAAAGGATAGAATCACTAAAGTGTATGATCTCCTCTCTCACCCCCCAAAAGATAGAGTAATCATATAATTGGGCAGTTAGGTGGCACACTGAATATATAGAGTACCAGACCTGGAGACAGGAAGACCTGAGTTCAAATCTAGCCTCAGACACTTATTGACTGTGAGACCCTGGGTAAGTCACTTAACCCTGTTTGCTCTATTTCCAAATGAGCTAGAGAAAGAAATGGCAAACCACATTAGTATCTTTGCCAAGAAAACCCCAAAAGGAGTGACACAGCTTAAATGAGTGAGAAAATCATATAATTAAGGACCACAAATCACTGAAGAATGTTGTCCTCCATTGATAACCTCCAAATATAAAGAGAACTAGAGGAAGGAGTTTGGTACATTGAGTGCACTCCACCATGGTAGATCTATAAAACCATGAGCCAGAGGTACTCTAGAGGAAAGGCTTTGGATGGGTTGCCATCTTTATTGTTAGAGAGAATATCTACATGAAAAGGGTCATATATCTATCAAAATCTTGCAAAATTTTTGTTTTAAATTTGTTTTATCTAGAGCAAGGGTGGGAACCTGCAGCCTTAAGGTCACTTGTGGTCCTCTAGGTCCTCAAGTGCAGCCCTTTGACTGAACCCAAACTTTGCAGAACAAATCCCTTTGATAAAAGGATAGATTGGACCACAATAAGCCCCTGCCCAAGGTTCACTTAATGGTTATATTTTGGGCCCTCTAGCCTTAGAGTGAATGTCAATGATAATTTTTTTTTTGGAACAACAACCCAGAGGGTCTTTCCCATCCCTACTTGATTTTTTAAAACTTTTTTTATAATTAAAGGGGCCATCCCTTGACTCAGTTCTAAGCGAGTACTTGAAAAGACCTTAACCTAGAAGGGCCTGGGTTTCCCATTGCCTCCTGGGTCATCTCCAGTCATCCTGATGAATATCTGGTCACTGGATCTGGATGGCTTTGGAGAAGAGAGTGAGGCCAGTGACCTTTCACAGCCCTCTCTCCCTCAAATCCAAGTCACCTGCATCATTTCCCTGATGCCACTGTCCTCTTGAAAAAGCAAGGACAAACATAACCTGTTCTGTAAAACTTGGTCTCGGTCAAAAGGCTATACCCAAGGACGTGTTCCCCACCCCTGATCTAAAGGGTGATTGATGGTTATGAAATTATAGTGGTAGGTGCTGTTTCTTATACTTAGAATCTCATATTGTCATGATGTTCTGTTTCCCATCTGTGTACTTTTTTCACAGTCTGGATCCCATGTCTACTACACCCTTTCTCTGCCTTTTAGAGTATTTAACTTCACAATTGAACTCAAATGCGATCTTCTATGGGTGGCTTTTTCTTAGTCGCTTACCAGCTGGTGCTGTGTCCTGCTTAGAATTAAAATGGGGAATAAGACTGAAGCCTACTTCTTGTTTTAGGGAAACTCCCTTTACAAATGCAGGTGAGTTTCTTTTCCTCTTATAGATTTAGAAATCACCTAGGACACTGAGAAGTTAATTGAATTTGTCCAGGATCACATAAGCAGTATGGGAAAGAGGAGAGACTTGAATCAGGTCTTCCTGGCTCTGAGGCTAGCTTTCTATCCACTAAAACACATTGAGAGGACAGCTAGGTAGTACAGTGGAAATAGCACAGGCCCTGAATTCAAATTTGACTTTGGACACTTGATACTTTCTAGCTGTATGACCCTGGGCAAGTCACTTAACCCCAATTATCTCACTCATCATCATCGTTGTCATCATCAAGCAAACTGACCCTGAAAACCCTTTCTATTATTATTATTTTATATATATCTATACATGTACATTTATTGTTGTTGTTTTTTGTTTTGTTTTGTTTTTCCCCCCAGATGGAGTCCTTGAGACCAAGATGGTGCAGCAGAGAGAGAATGAGGATCTGAGGATCTAAATGAGGATCTAAAAAAGAGATATTAGTTCAAACACTACCCCAGATATTTACTAGCTGTGTGACCTTGGGCAATTCACTTAACCCCAGTTTACCTAAGTTTCTCCAACTTCAAAATGGAATAATTATATCACCTACCTCCCAGGGTAATTGTAAGGATCAAATGAGATGAACTTAGCCTGGTGCCTGGCACCTAATAGGCATGATATGAATTCTAGCTATATCCTACATAAATCATCAATAGTAAGCAATTAATAAATGCTTGATTGATTTAAAAAATGTATTTATTTTTAGTTTACAACATTCAGTTCCACAAGCTTTTGACTATTAAATTTTCTCTGCCTCTTTCCCCTTCCCTCTCCCCAAGATGGCATGCAATCTGATAAAAGTCTCTACATATATATTCCTATTAAACATATTTTCACATTAGTCATGTTGTACAGAAGAATTAGTACCAACGGGGAGGAACCATGAGAAAGGAAACAAAACAAAAAAGCGAGAGAACAAAGCGTATGCTTTGATCAGCATTCAGACTCCACAATTCTCTCTCTGGATGTGGATAGCATTTTCCATCACGAGCCTTTTGGAGTTGTCTTAGAACCTTGCACTTCTGTTCTTGATCGATTTAGAATGATTTTAGAACTGAGTCCCACCCCCTCATTTGACATAAGAATGAAGGAGACTGAGAGTTGGGAGTTGAGTTAGTTGAAGTCATAGTGTTATAGAGATGGTGAGGACTTTAGATTTCATCTAACTCAAAATTGTAATTGTAAGGCAAAGGAAACTCAAACCCAGAGAAGTTAGGTGACTCATAGAAGCCAGGGTTGGAAGGGACCTTTTACAATTCTCCACATTTTACAAGTGGAGAAAGAAGAAGCAATTTCCCCATCATAATAGAAGCATGAAGCTTATGAAATAAAACTTGAATGCAGGTCCTTTGACTCTAGAATTAATATTTGTTGCACTCTATCATCCTTTCTTCTCTAAGTCACATAGCTAATAAATAGAAGAATTAGAGTTTGAACTCGGTTCTGATGTTGCCAAATTCACTCCAAGCGCAACACTCTTTCCATTGTACTGTTCTGTGTCTTTGAATCCCCAGGCCTAATGCTGAGTAAATAGGCAAGATAATGATGAAGCATTGTGATTTGTTCATGTGGATCATTGGGAATTTAATCTCATTTTAGGTTTAAGCTAGACTGCCTAACAGATGAAAGTCATACAAGGCTGGCAATAGACACTTTCTAACCAAATAGTATTAGTGTTGCAGTGTTGACTTTGACTGAAATCCATTTTCTCCCTCCATGTCTCTGACTGGATGCTCTCACCGAATTAATGGAATGAAAGCCCAGATCCTCTGGCGACTGGTCTCATTAATTTTAATAAAGGGATGGCTACATTCTTATTCAAAATAGAATAACACGTTTTTATTAATTAGTGACATAGATTCCCCACAATATTTCTAACAGCACAATGCAAAATAGATAAATAAATAACTCAGGCTTCCTTTACCAAACCGTGAAGAAAAACTCTCCTCTCTTAATCAGTCTTACTGGTAGGAAGGAGTCCTGCTTCTGAAGGTGACCCCAGAACATTTCTGTTAATAAAGAACGCATTATAAACAGTAGGCTATTGTTATATTTCCAACCAGAGTTGGTTGTTGTTTGAAGGTGTAAGAGATCTCCGGGGAAGCTAGTGAAAATGAGTGAGAGAGAGAGAGAGAGAGAGAGAGAGAGAGAGAGAGAGAGAGAGAGGGAAAGGGAGAGAGAGAGGGAGAGGGAGAGGGAGAGAGAGAGAGAAAGAGAGGAGAGAGGGGAGAGAGATGAGAGACAGAGAAGAGAGACAGAAAGAGGAGAGAGAGAGACAGACAGAGAGAGAGGGGGGGAGAGATGAGAGAGAGGCAGAGAAGGGAGACAAAGAGAGGAGAGACAGAGAGGAGGGGAGAGAGACAGAAAGAGACAGAGAAGAGAGAGAGAGAGAGAGAGCGTGCTTGTCACCTGAGGGGGGATTGCCAACCTTTTCTCGAGTAATAATAAGTTCCCTATGACACTGGTCATTTTAAATGGAAAATAATATTCCTGGTCCTTAGGTTAATGCCAGGTGATGTTTGTGATTTGAGGCCATTGTCCTTGGCCAACATGCAGGAAAATTGCTTTACTTCTATGCCTCATCTTTTCGATGTTAATTTCCTTATCAGTGTGAATTTGGATTCCTGAGGAAGTTGTGCTGGGCAGAGTTCACCATGGAATCTTATTCAAGCAGGGGCATTAGCAAGGGAATGTACCAAGTGACTAGAAAATCATTTTGCTTGCAAAGGAGCCTGCTCAGGTTTCTCAGGCTGTACTGTCTTTGTTTGCTAGATAGTTCTGTGTCCTGTATGTTAATTATTTGAATTCATGAGTCAGGGGAAAAGTATTTAATTTGATCTGGCTTTAAGTCTCAGCTCTATGACTTATTCTAAGTAAGAGTGAGATTTGCAAGAGCAAATCACCTCACCTCTCTGGGTCTGTTTCCTCATCTATAAAATGGGGCAGTTGGCCAAAATGGCTTCATTGGTTCTTTCCAACTATAAATCTATGATCTTCTGACTAAGAGCATGAATGTCCTCTATAAAATGAAGGGGTTGAATTAGTTGGATTACTTCAAGGTCTAAATCTATGATCCTAGAAAGTATTGGGCTGCTAGATGGTACAGTGGATAGAGGACCAGGCCTGGAATTAGGAAGAATCCTCTTCCTGAGTTCAAATCTGGTCTCAGACACTTACTGGTTGTGTGACTCTGGGCAAGTCACATAACTTTGTTTGGCCTCAGTTTCCTCATCTGTAAAATGAGCTGAAGGAGGAAATGGCAAACCACTTCAGTATCTTTGCCAAAAACCAAAACAAACAAAAAAGCAAAAAAACAAACTCCCTAAAATAAAAGGGTTAGACATGACTAGAAACACAACTAAACAATAAGAAAGTATTGTGAAGAGAGGCCTCCCATATTCTTCAGTGTCCTGGCCACTAATGTTAGTCAGTTTCCCTTTGGACATTTTTTAGAGGGGAGGGAGAATTGTAAAGTATTGAAGCAAAGACTACAGCTGATCATTTTGTGTTCTGTAGAGACTCTACTCCAACCCAAATGTCATTTGAAGAGAGGCAATGTGTACAATTGAAAAAGGAGAGGATCAAGATGGATTAAGTTGGATGTCTTTGGTTCATATGTCAATTCTACAGCTCACAGCCTCTGTGATGTCAGTTGAGGAATTGACTTCATTTTCCTGGGCCTCAAACTGAGGCTTTGTTTGTAGAACAAAGGGATAGGATGGGGACCTCCAAAGTCTCCTCCAGCTCTAAATCTCCTTTCTGGGGGTGACTGGGAAAGGCAGAAAATGGAAGCTTAAACTGAGGGAAGGTGACAGAATGACATTTAGGGTGGGTTGGTTTGTTTTTTTGGGAGGGCTTTCATTCAGATGAATTGGCACACATTCTCAGCAACTCCAGTACTAAATTTTAACCTGTTGTCTTCCTCTCACCTCCTATTCCTTGGTTCTTTTATCCTCCTGTTGAAGACAATAAGCATTTATTATGAGTAATAATAATTATTATAGTCAACATTTATATAACATTATAAAATCTGCAAAGAATTTTACGTATCTTATCTCATTGGAGCATTACAATAACACTGACGTAGATGCTATCTCTCTTCCCATTTTATGAGGAAATGGAGCTTGAGAAAAGTTAAGTGTTCACAATCATACAGCTAATAAGTGCCAGGATTCAAACTTTTATTTTCTTGGCTATAAGGTGAGCACTTCATTGACTCTGACCCCTAATCCCCTACCATGTGCAAAGCCACTGTGCTAGGTATTGGGCCATATGCCCAATACCTAGCACAGTGGCTATCTTCAGTCCCTATCTTCAGGTAGCTTACATTCTACATGGGGTAACAACATATATACAGATAGGTAAATGCAAAATGTAGAAAAAGTATAACGTCATTGTGAGAATAGAGAGAGAACCTTGAAGAAATGAAGATGTACCAGGAAGGTTCTCCTTTTGGAGGGGACACACTGGTCTGTGCATATGGAAGAAGTTAGGGATTTCAAAGAGGAGGTGACAAAAGAGTTATTGTAAGGTCTACCCATACTTTTCACATATTAAATATTTTAAAAGAGATTTTTTGAATCCAAGTGCAAAACTTAACATTTAAGTGAATTACATTTCCTCTAGATTTGGACCCATGATTCTAGCCTTTTTGTATCAACAGTGCCTAGGACAATGCCTTGTGCTTATTCAATATTAATTGAATGAATCAAAAAAAGCCTTTGTTAAGAGGTAGTCCTTGAGTTGAGCCTGGAGGAGGTGTAAATGAGGAGAGAGAGCATAAAGGGACTAAGCCAGAGGTGGGGAACCCCAGGCCTAGGAGGCAATATCTAGCCCTCTAGGTCCTCAAGTGTGGTGACTGCACTTGAGGACCTAGAGGACCACATGTGGCCCCAAGGTCACAGGTTCCCTACCTTTGGACTAGGGGGTAACCAGTGCTATCCACAGAAATGGAGGAAGATGCATTTCTTATGAGGAAAGGTGGGCAAGGTCGTGGAATATTCAGATCTATATTAGGGATATCAGACTTTCTAGTCACATGGTTTCACAGAGTTATCAGACTTTAAGCATTTGACTGAGCATCGTCCTACTTGAAATCATCACTTTGGGAGATGAGTATTCCCTAAGTATCCTATCATTGCCTCTACACCTTCCTGTGTGTGTGTGTGTGTGTGTGGCTAAAATAGCATGTCTAGTTTATGCAGTAATACGTTTTGTCTTAGAAATGAGAAGCATCCTGGCACAGCAGAGAGATCCCTGGACTTGAAGTCAGAGAGTCTGGCTCAAATTCTGGCTTTGACATTGAATGCACAGTCATCATTAAGTTAAATAACCTCCCTGGATTTTGGTTTCTCGTCTGCAAAATAAAAAGTTTGGTCAATATTTATGATCCTATCATAGCTGTGGGCATGTGGGTTGTGGTTGTTATCCATAGTTGGCAGCCCCTGAAGCCTCCTATCTATATTGCTATCTGCTCATCTTTGGGGTGACTTAATTATTCCAATCATACTGGAAGATTTCAGCTCCCAAAAAATAGACCTCTACCATACAGTTACATTCAAATTCTCTCAATATCTTATGGTCAGTAATTATGCTGAAGGGGAATGTACTGCCTCTATTCACCATCTCAGCTCTTGAGCCCCCACCAGTACATATCTATCTACACAATCCAGCCATTCACAACAACAACACAGATTTTTTTAAACATAACTATTTACTTATCAATAAAGCAAAAGAAATAATACCACAAGTACTCATACAGAAAATTATTTAAAAATAAAAAGATGTCACAGTCCATGTTCATACCTAGGTCATATGTTTTAATCAATTTACTGTATAAGTATCTGTGGAAGAGAATGAACACTTACATGAGAGGAAAATCCATGTGTTCAGGGTATCTAATAAGTCTAGACTTCAGACTTTAATGTCATTGATCTATTAAGTAACATCAGAACCATATGACACCATTTCTCTGCTGTTTATCTGTAGGTCCTCACTGTTCTCCAACTGAGAAAATCCCATCCTCTATTATACTCTAGCTGATATAATATTTATAAGTCCTTTCAACTTACAATCACTCTTAAAAACACATTAGAAAAATGTCACACTCTTCATTTAAATAGTTATTCCTGTTAAGCTAGAGAACTACAAAGCCAATTTAAGGTGGTAATCTTTCGGTGATAAAGCCCAGTCAGCTCTATATTTACCAAAATGCTACATTGTCTCTTCAGAAGAAAACTCATAGCAATCAGCTCAAATTGACTTTCTGGACAAGACAAATTGTCCTCCTTAGTTTCAAATAAAGTTCTAGACATGGCATCAGGATGAGTAGTTGAAATAGCCCTACTACCGCTGCTGCTGCTGCTGCTGCTACTACTACTACTGCTGCTGCTGCTAACTACTACTATTCACTACTAGCTAGCATTTAATAACAAATTAAGACTTTCAAGGTGCCTTACATATGTTATTTCATTTGATCCTCATGACAATCTTGGAAAATAATTTTATCATTTTCATTTTACAAATGAAATAAAGTGAGACTGAGTGATATTAAATGACTTATTCAGCTAGCTAGTAGATGACTGAGGCAAGATTTGAATTCAAGAATTTATGCCTTAAGTTTAGTGTTCTAGCCATTATGCAATTTAACTGCGTCTTACTGGCTGTGTGACCCATAGCAAGTTGTATAAATCTTGTCTACCTAGGTTTCCTCATTTGGAAAATGAAGATAGTAGTTCCTGTCTCAGAGGGTCATTGTCATGATCAAATGAGAAAATATGAGCAAAATCCTTTGTAAAGTAGAAAGTACTATGCAGATATTAGCTATTATTAGTAGTCCTGTTATTATTATTATTGTTATTATGGCAAAGCAGCTACAGTACTTTTTCTTCTTTTTGTTTTTCTCTAAAGAACAATATTATCTTCTGAGAAATTGTATGTCTTTAGCTTTAGGGAGAGGTGAAAAGCAGTGTCTTAAATTAAAACTTCCTTTCAGTCAAACTGAGCTTCTGTCTAACCACTCAGGGATTAGGTAATTGAAGCCTTCTGTCAGATGACTGCTCCTGTTGCTGGTCTCTTCCTACATATAGTTCTGATACAGTTACCTTTATGACCTCTTCCTAGTTTTTCTACCATTATGTTCTTCAGTTTCTTTGCCTTGTTGTGAGTGTCATCCTCTGTCTCCTATTAAATGAGAGCCTTCTAGTATCCCAAGCTTCACCTTTCACTTAAAAAGCAACAAGTTTTCCTTATGAAACCAACAGTCATTTTTAATCATATCCCAGTCTCCAAATATTTATGATTTTTTATTTCATTAGTTTAAGTCTTGAATGCTATATGCAAATGAGCTGAGGGACCATGATGTCCCATAACTCTTACGTTTTTAATACAGTGCTTTATCTTTTTTTGTGTCCTTGAAACTCTTCCTTCCTTCCTTTCTTCTTTCTTTCCTTTCTTCTTTCTTTCCTTCCTTCTTTCCTTCCTTCCTTCCTTCCTTCCTTCCTTCCTTCCTTCCTTCCTTC
>NW_027185575.1:2260814-2292744 GCF_028583685.1 Petaurus breviceps papuanus
CTTCCTTCCTTCCTTCCTTCCTTCCTTCCTTCCTTCCTTCCTTCCTTTCTTTCTTCCTTCCTTCCTTTCTTTCTTTCTTTCTTTCTTTCTTTCTTTCTTTCTTTCTTTCTTTCTTTCTTTCTTTCTTTCTTTCTTTCTTTCTTTCTTTCTTTCTTTCTTTCTTTCTTTCTTTCTTTCTTCCATCCTTTCTTTGTTTTTTTTTTTTAAATTAAATAGTCCATCTCTGCCCTTTAAACCATCAACTGTTAAGGAAGGAAGTATCAGGTGACCCCGTTTATTAGGTAATTCGAGTCACTATGTTCATGCCATAGTTCATATTGTGTCCCAAACTGTTCAAATCTCATCTAAAAGCTGATTCTTCAAAAGCATATTTTAGGAGTTATTAAATTTAAATGCTTTTCTTTCTCTTTTTAGGCTCCAAAATAAACATCTATGACAGTGTCAATATCGTGTATCTCTTACAAATTGCTTTAACTAACTTCCTTTACATAAAGTATATATTTTTTTTTGCTTTTTTAAATTAAATTTTATGTTTAGTTTTGATTTATATCGTACATTTCCACAAGATTTTGAGTTACAAATTTTCTCCCCATCTTTCCCCTACCCACCACCCCAAAACAACGATACCACTGTTTACATATATGTGTGTGTGTGTAAACATTTGATTTTAAAACTTTGAATTCTAGATTCTTTCCATTCCTCTGTCATCACCCATTCTTACAGGGAAGATAAGGAATTCAATATAGGTTGTACATGTGTAGCTATTCAAAACATCTCCATAGAGGATATATTGTGGAAGACTGACTATATTTCCCTCCATCCTATACTGCCCAACACTTGTTCTATTCTTTACTTTGACCTTGTCCCTTTTCAAAAGTGTGTGCTTCCAACTTTCCTCCCCCCAAACTTCCCTCCTCTCCATCATGCCCCTTCTCATCTCCTTCCCCCCTACTCTCCTGTAGGGTGAGATACTCTATTTAGTGTGCATGGCATTCCCTCCCTAAGCCAAATTCAATGAGAATAAGGTTGACTCATTCCCTTTTCCCTTCCTCCTTCTTCCCCTCCATTATAACAGATTTCCCTTGCCTCTTCTATATGAGATAATTTACCCCATTGTGTCTCTCCCCAGCTCATCTCATTATATTCCTCTCTCACCTCTCAAATTCACCTTTTAAGTATCATCCCTTCCTATTTAATTGGTCCTATGCCCTTTGTCTATATATGCCTGTACACATATGTACATGCACTCACATATGCATTCATATACCCATATACCCTCCTATATAGAAATATATATGTATGTATACACATATATACACATTTCTATTCTCTTCAACTATTCTCATACTGAGAAAATTTTCATCAGTTACAATCATCATTTTTCCATGCAAGAATGTAAATAGTTCAACTTTGATAAGTTCCTTATGATTTATTTTCCCTGTTTACCTTCTCATTCTTTTCTTACTTCTTGTATCTGAATGTCAAATTTTCTCTTCAGCTCTGTTTTTTTTTTCTTAAAAAATGCTTGAAAGTCCTCTATTCCATTGAATGACCATATTTCCCCCTGAAACATGATACTCAGTTTTGTTGGGTAGGTGATTCTTGGTTTTAATCCCATCTCCTTTGATCTCTGGAATATCATATTCCAAGCCCTTCAATCTCTCAGAGTAGAAGCTGTTGCTGTCAGATCCTGTGTTATCCTTATTGTTTCAAATTATTTATTCTTGGCTGCTTGTAATATTTTCTCCTTGATCTGGGAACTCTGGAACTTGGCTATAATATTCCTAGGAGTTTTCTTTTTGGGATCTTTTTCAGGTGATCAATGGGTTCTTTCAACCTCTATTTTGCCCTCTGGTTCTAAAACATCAGGGCAATTTTCCTTGAAAATTTCTTGAAGGATGATTTATAGGTTCTTTTTTTGACCACAGCTTTCGGGTAGCCCAATAATTTTAAAATTGTCTCTCCTGTATCTATTTTCTAGGTCAAAAGTTTTTCCAATGAGATATTTCACATTGCCTTCTATTTTCTCAATTGTTTGGATTTTTTAATAGTATCTCGATTTCTCATATAGTCACTAGCTTCCATTTGCTCCAATCTAATTCTGAAGGAGTTATTCTCTTCAGTGAGCTTTTGAGATTCTTTTTCCATCTGGCAAATTTGACTTTTTAAGGCATCCTTCTCCTCATTGCCTTTTTGAGCCTCTTTTTCCATTTAAGTTAGTCTAATTTTTAAGGTATTATTTTCTTCAGTCAGGTTGTTGACCCTCTTTTCATGATTTTCTTACATCATTCTCATTTCTCTTCCCAATTTTTCCTCCACTCCTCTTATTTGGTTTTCAAAATCCTTCTTAAGCTCCTCCATGGCCTGTAACCAATTCATATTTTTCTTGGGAGATTTTGGCGTAGGAGTTCTGACTTCACTGTCTTTCTCCTGTTCCATGCTTTGATCCTTTTTGTCTCCAAAATAGCATTGTAAAGTTGGATTGTTGTGCTTGCTTTGCTTCCTTTGCTTGCTCATGTTGCCACTCAATTACTTGACTTTTGAGCTTTTTGCCACAGTAGAACTCTGCTTCCAGTGAGGAAAGCTATGTCCCAAATCTCTGGGATTTTCTCAGCAGCCAGAGCTATTAGTTGGCTGCCCTCTCTGAAGCTTCCACATGCTCTGGGTCATTGCTCACACACCCTAGAACCTCCATCCTAGACCACAATCCAGACCCAAGCAGGTTAAAGCAGGAGTGATTACCCCTGAGAATGGTTGCTTGGTCCCCCTACAGTCTGCAGGCCAGGAACTCTGCAGCAGCCACACAGTGGAGGCAGAAAGGCTGCAGTGCCTCCACCATTTCTCCCTCAGGGGGGAGGGGGCAGAGGCTCTACCGCAGTCCTGGACTCCCTGTTCCCAAAGTTCACACTGCTCTCTCACTTTGTCCTTAGCATCTATGAGTTGATAATTCTGGAAAGCACCACCTGTGGTGGTGATCCACTCTCCTGAAGACCCTCCAGCCAGTGACTGGGGGTGGCTGCCCTGAGGCTAAAACCTCGGGCTCATGCAGGGCTGTGCTCTGTTCCCAGGTACTACTCTGGCCCATTCCTGCTAGCCTTCCAGGCTGTCTTCAGTGGGAGGTTTGTTTGTCTCTATCACTTTGTGGGTTCTTTAGCTCTAAAGTTTTAGAGTCCTTTTTCACATGTATTCAAGGAGGTGGAAGCAGGAGCTGCACAGAAGTCCTGATTTTACTCCACCATCTTGGCTCCACCCCCCATTTTCAGGCTTTTTCAATGGTGAGCTACTTCATATTTTAAAAATCCTTCAAAAAACATTACATTATCCTGTGAAATCCTGGCTGTTTCACTACCTGAGTGACTTGGACAAATGATTTTTATCTCTCATGGGCTCAGTTTTCTCATCTATAAAAGGAAGGGGGATAGCCTCAGGAATCCATTTCCGATTTAGGTTTACAATCCAATGGTTCTATTGAAATCCTATTAATGACATTCACTGTGTAACCTTGGCCAAGTCATTTAACATCTCTAGGACTCAGTTTCCTAATCTATAAAGTAAAAAGGTTGAATAAAATGTCCTCTGAGTTTCCATGCAGCTGCAGATGTAAGATCCTATGATCTCAAGAAATGTTGGACCTCTGAAACTATGGTCAAAGAACACAAGGTGGGACTCAGTTTATCCATAGTGACATGTGTGGATTGGACTTGGTGATTGCTAGTAAGTATTTACTGCCTGGCTAAGGATTTTTCCAAATTTAATGCTATGAAACTAGAAAGTTACTTTATACTTTAAAAGACTCATTTCACCAGTATAGGATGGACTGCTCTAGGGACTAGTGGATGGTCTTTCTGAATTTTCATGCCCCCCCCAAAAAAAAACAACAACATCAACAAAATCACCCCATGGAGTCTGATTTATTGGTGAACTTCTATGAACTTGGAGAGGATCTGTGTATGTCAGACACATGGTGCATTCCATAATCTACCCAGGATGTTTTCCTTACTATTTGCTATTCCTTATTACTAACTACTATGATAGAACCTCCAGTATTTCCTGTAATTCTTTCTCCCAACAAACTTGCTAATCTCTACTGTTTCCTTCCCTGCCAATAGATTAAAAATGCTATCAGGATTCTAAATTTGGTGCCTGAGACAAAGTTCCAGTGACCCTATCCTGGTTAGGTCTGTGTTTTGTGTCCACTAAGTCTTTACAGAATTTGACATCGCTTGACAGTACTTTGAAGAGTGCAAACTTATTTCCATGCTACAGCTAGGCATCTGAGAATGATCCTGTGCTGGGGAGAAAAGAATGACCAAAACCCTTATAGGGACTTTTTTTTAAAAAATGGTGTGTGTGTGTGTGTGTGTGTGTGTGCATGCGACTAGGAATATTTTTGAAACTGAACAGCACAAACCAAGTCATGATGAGTGACTCAAACTTACCATCAAAGAGAATTGTTTTTTTTTTTAACTTTGGAAACAGGCTCCCATGAGATGATAGCTTAAGATACCACAAGGACACCACTTGGGAAAAGACATTGAAGAAATGGTATAGCAGAATGAGGCCAGATATAGGAGGAGCTTACCTGGAGTGTGGGAAGTGGGAACCAGGGAAAGGAAATGGCCCATTAAAATGCCATTTTTTTTAAATTTTGGTCACAGATCTAAGCTCAAGGGCAATCTAATTTTATAGATGAAGAAACTGAGGCCTGGGAACTGACTTGTCCAAGGTCTCATAGTATCAGAGGGATTGAGGGCTGTATCAGCAATGCCATATTCACAATGCCTATGGAAATTACAGATATGCTGATATAATTATCCATCAAAAAATACATCATGCTTGCCATATGGGGGAATAAGCTAGAAAATTTATTAAAATACCATAAGACTGAGTCCCCAAACCAGAAAGTGAAAGCCATCAGAGTACTTATGAAATTGGCACAGGTAGATAAAGTAGAAAGCACCCACATTCTCAAGCCTTTAAAAGAGAACAGGCTACCTCAGGCAAAGGTCCTCCTCTCCCCACTCACAGCAACCACCCAGCGTCTGGGAAGCGCGCTCCCAGCAGCTCCGGCCCCTGGCAGTCCTCAGCAGGAGTCCTTAGCAGAAATTCTGGCTGACTCAAAAAGGGCTTCACGCTGCCGCTGCCTCTGTTGCTGCTGCCGCCGTCGCCACCACTGCTAGCCACCGCAGGAACTCTAGCTTGGCTTCTGCTTCCTCTTGCTCCGCCCCTTCCTGCTACGTCAGCAAGTCCAATGGGGCATGGAAGATCTTCAAATCCCATAACCCTTACAAGGGCATAGAATAATAGGCCTAGAGCTGGAAGGGGATGAAAAAAATTTTAAGTCACCTCCCTTATAAACTGAGATACAGGAAGATTAGGCAACTTGCCCAATGTCACACAAGCTAGCAGGTGTTAGGAGTGATGTTTGAACCCAGGTTCTCTGATTCCTGGGATTGTATTTTTTTTCCCAAAGTATCATATTATCTCTCACATGATGACAGAATTATAAATTTTTTTTTGAGGGGGTGAGACAATTTGGGTTAAGTGACTCACCCAGGGTTACACAGTTAGTAAGTGTAAAGTGTGTGAGGCTGGATTTGAACTCAGGTTCTCCTGACTCCAAGACCACTCTATCCACTGAGCCACCTAATGGCCCCTAGAATTATAGAATTTGAGGGTTAAAAGGAACCCTAGTGCCTATTTAACCCAAAACACAAACAAAAGGAAATGCCCAGTTTAATACCTGAAAAAAAAAAAACACCACCTCTCCAGATGCTTTATTCTGCCTTTGGGTAGCTTGAATCATATGGAAAGGGTTTTGTTTTTTCCCTGGACATCAAACCTAAATATTCCTCTTGTCATTTTCTACCAGTTATCCTTCTTTCTGCCCTTTGGGGACAAATGGGACAAATGTAATCCCTCCTCTTCCATGACAGGACTTCAAATATTTCTGATAATTCTTCCTCCAAACTAGCTGCTCATCTCTACTGTTTCTGCCTTGCCAGTGGGTTACAGGTGCCATGAGGATTCTAAATTTGATGTCTTGGGACAAAACCCCAGTCACCCTATCCTAGTTATTTTTCTGTAGGTTTTGCATCCATATGTATTTGTGCTTCCACAAATGAAGGGAAGGGAATGGCTGATGCTTCTCAGTATTTCCATTCTATAGTAGCAGCCTTTGCTTGTAGGGATAACCTTCTGAAGTACCGGTGTGACTGTCATTTTCTTACAAAAATTTGTTGCCTATAGCTCAAGCAAGAGCAGAGCTGTAAGTGTGTGATTGTGACCACCTCTCGGGGTTGGAGCAATTTTGCTTTTTGATGATTTTAAAAGCCATTTGCTTTGAGTTTGCTGCTAAATGGGAGACTCCAGGCTCTGGTATAATTGCTTCCATTGGATTCGGGGCTGAAGGCCAAGTTTGATTCCTCGGGCTTCCGCCATTTTTCTTCATTTTCTCTGAGACAACCAGCAATATGTCGTTGCTTCGTTAAGGCAATCAATATTATGTAAGGCACTGAGAACTGAAACAAGACTTAAATAGATTTTGGAAGGCTGTTTTGTGTTGACTATGGAGTGGGAGGAGGAGGAGAGGCAGGGGAACAGAGCCATTTCCCAATTGTTACTGTCAGCTTTGTACACAGTCTGAATGGAGTTTCAAGGAATATTTCCAGTGCCTTATGTTATGTGATTTCACAAACCTATTCATCAAGGGAATTGAGTACTTTCATGAAGCAACTGGGAAAACGTATGGGGCTGGGATTCCTGAGGCTTTGTCATAGTCTGTGCTGTGTCTTTATGTAACTGGACCAGCCATGTTTTTGCCCACACTCCAATACTCTTTTGGGATTACACTTTTATTAACTGCTTGAAGGAGAAGTTATACAGATGCTTGAAGGTAAGAACTGTTTTTTTTTCCCCTTTATCCCAAGTGACTAGCTTCATGCCTGACACAGAGTAGTCATTTAATAAATATTTGATGACCATTTGATTTCAAGAGCTATGGGACCAAATAGGCAGCTTATTTTCAACAAAAGAATTCAGTGGTGAGCATGTGTAGTTCCTGCGGTTAGAGCAGACATTTTTGTATTTGGGGAAAGTAGCCAGGAGAGGTGGGATTGCCATCACCTAGAGTTGAGGAATGACCTGAAACAGTGTCCCTGTTTGGAACTGACTGGGCGGGTGACAAAACATATACCACTATGTTGTGGTTGACACTCTCTAAATTCCTTCCTCTTGGACAAAATATGGGTGGTCCTGTTGAGGTTTGGGCTTTAGTGGTGCTAGAGACCCTAAAATACCAACATGCCAGGTCCTGCCAAATGAATTCAACTCAAGCCTTCTCACAGCCAAAGTAAAGCAAAATTTATGAAAGATTTGCCATAATGGGTAGACTCTTAAGGAGCCTAAGTATTTGTGATGCTACTATTCACAAGCAGGCCAGAGCAATCTGACACAGACTGAGTCTACACTAGATTGAATCTCAGTGCCTTCATGGAGGTAAGATGGATCTTATATACAGAGAGACTGTGTCCAAGGGTCTACAGGTGGTCTAGAGGAGGGTTTGGGGAGGGTCTTGAGGAGGAGTCTAAGGAGGATCTTGACTACAGAGGTGAGACTCTAGGAATGGGATTAAGGGTGGGAAATAGCTGAAGGCTACCAGGAAATGACAGACAATGGCCCTCAGGCTAGTTTGAGGGTAACAAGTTTGGGTACAGATATTTTGATATGATCAAGGGTGGGAAGTAGCTGGACAATGGAGGGCTATGCTACATTAAGAATAACAAAGATTTGGGCCTAGCTGTAATGAAAGGTGTATGGCCTCAGGCAAATGCCGCATCAAGTCTGAAGATTCAAGGAGCTTACCAGAGCCTAAACCCCATCAGCCCCACCTTAGTTATATCTCTGGGTTTGAGAAGAAGACATTTCCTGACTCTGGATAGCTAGTTATGAGCATCTTATATTAGTTCTTTAAGGTCTACTAAGTGCTTTCTACACAAGGAGCTTGGGAGAACAATAATTTACTATTGTTCTTTCCAGTTTACAGATAAGGAAACTAAGGCATAGAAGATTTAAGTGACTTGCTTATGGTCACACAGCTGGTAAATGACAGAGCCAGGACTGGAACTCATATCTTCAGATCAATGTTTTGCTCCCCCCCCCCCCCCCCCCACACACACACACACACACACACACACACACACACACACGCACACTATTTCATTTATTCAAAAAGAAAATAGACAACCTTCTCTCCTGGGTGCCTTCAATTTTCACCAGTGACAGATTGGATTGTGTTGTTCTGGGAGTTGGCTTTCTCCTACTTATTTCTATAAATATCAGTAATGACCATCATTTCCCACAGTAAATTTAAAAGAATATAAAGTGAATTTCTCAGTCAATGTGATTCCAGAGTTAGTTGTTAACAACTTAATGTTCAATTATAATTCAGCTAATGAATCTTCTTAGGCTATCATCTGAAGAAATACACTTTTTTTTTCTTTTTGACAATCAGTGTTGCTAATACCTTTTGGTTTTATGCCACAGTTATTTCTTGGTAACTGTTTGGTTATTATTAAACCCTTCTTTGTAATGAATAAAATGAGAGAAATGATTATTAATAATTAATGACGGTGAGATTTATATTTCCCCCTTTTTCTTCATCCTCATTTTAAGACCTTTGTCTCTGAAGGTTGAGTTAACTTTACTCCTCTATCCAGACCCCACCCATGTTGGGCAACCTGTAATGTTAATGGGATTTAAGATCTTCCCCACCCATTAATAGGTCTCATGTGGAGCCTATTAAGGGGAGCTTGCTTAAGGGAAGCTTACTTGTAGGAAGGTTTTCACACATTTTGCTAATTTCTAACTAGGCACTGATTCATGAGGGTTATGATGCCTTCTGACTCTGAGAAGTGTATATGTACTCTGAGTTGGTGTTTTGCTTTGGGGGCTTACTTATGAGAAAGATCTTGTCATTCTCCGGCCAAAATTCTGAGTGACCTTATATTAAGAGCACCCCAAGTGCTTAGATGTAATGTCTATCTTGATCTAGAGATGTATGTAAAGTGTATAGTTGATTCTGTTTGTCTTTATTTCTTTGTTATATTTTCTCTGTTTGTATTTTCTCTGAACATCAGGGTGCTGACTTTTTCCTTGAACTGGTGAATGTAATAAAAAAAAATTGCTGACCCCCTTACCTTTCCTTGTAAAGCAGATCTAAGAAGCTGTGCTAGCAGCCTTCCTGTGTGGGCCAGTGTGGTTGCTGCTATGCAGCCATTGTACTATACTCAGGGTTGGGTGGTGATAAATTCTTGCCATGGATTGCCCAGGGTTGGCGGTAACTTAAGAAAAAAAAATGACATAATCAAATTTCAGGTCCATCCCCCTCATTGTAATATAATTTTTCTTAGTTATTAACCCATCAGAGTTGATTGCCACCCTCAGGAGCACTCTTTTTCCAATGGGCATATAAGCCATGAACTTGCTGTCATCACTGTCTTTGGTCTAAGACAGAGGTTCCCAAATACTTGGTTTCTCTCTCCTTTAAAAAAAATCAAAATGGGGTGGCCAGGTGGCTCCGCGAGTAAGACCACTGGCCCCAGTGTCGGGATGATCTGGGGATCGAATCCGGGCTCAGATACTTAGCACTACACCCAGAAATAACTGGCCGTGTAACTTTGAGCAAGTTACTTAACTCCAATTGCTTTAAAAAAAATGAAAATTACTCAATAACACCTTGTAATATATACATTCTTTAACCCTTTACCTTTTTTTTGGAAATTTATGTCATTTCAGAAATATATAATATATATATACATATTTAAATAACACATCTTGAATTTAATAATTTATTATAAATTTGTGATTTTTTTCTTGCATTGAAATTTTGATGATGATATACTGCATCATGTAACTGAATAGTATCATATTGTAAATAAGTCATTACACACACATATTCCTGCAGATGCATGCGGGACGTCCCAACAATGTGGGTCACACTTGCCTACCAACACTTGCTTGTTAAGACTTGTCAGTAGACTTGAGAACTGATCAGTTATAATTTTGCATTTTGTGTGTTTATTTGGAAAATAAAGTAACCATTATGACTTTAACTCTATTACAGCACAAATGAAAAATGTATGAACTGTTTCTTAAAATTGTCTTCTCTCTTTATGCTTGTATTGCCACCTTATTTTTTTAAATTTATTATTTGTTTATTTATTTTTAGTTTTTAACATTCACTTTTATCAGATTTTAAGTTCTATATTTGCCTCCTTTCCTCCCCTCCTCCTCAAGATGTCATGAAATCTGATAAGGCTATACATGCATGATCATATTAAACATATTTCCACATTAGTCATGTTATGAAAGAAGAATAAGAACAAAAGGGAAAAACTATGAGAAAGAAAAAAATAACAGCAAAAGAAAGAGAAAATGGTCTGATTCAATCTGCATTCAGACTCCATAGTTCTTTCTCTGGATGTGGATAGCATTTTCCATCATGAGTCTTTGGAATTATCTTACATCATTTCATTGCTCAGAGAAGCTAAGTCTAATACAGTTGGTCATTGCATAATTTTACTGTTACTGTTTATAGTGTTCTTCTGGTTCTGCTCACTTTCCAGGCTTTTCTGAAATCCACACGAGCATCATTTCTTATGGAACAATAGTATTCCATTACATTCATAGACCACAACTTGTTTAGGCATTCCCCAATTGATGGGTGTTCCTTCAATTTCCAATTCTTTGCCACCACAAAAAGAGCTGCTCTAAATATTTTTGTACATGTGGGTCCTTTTCCCTTTTTTGTAATCTTTTTGGGATACCAACCTACCATTGCTGGATCAAAGGGTATGTACAATTTTATAGTCCTTTGAGCATATTTCTAATTGTTCTCCAGAATTGTTGGATTATTTCACAACTCCACCAACAATGCATTAGTGTTACAATTTTCCCACAGCATCTCCAACACTTATCATTTTCCTGTTTTGTCATGTTAGGTGTGATATGATACATCAGAGTTATTTAAGTTGCATTTCTCTATTCAATAATGATTTAGAACATTTTTCATATGACTATAGATAGCTTTCATCCCCCCATTTTTTTCAATGCCCTCCCAATTGTACTCAAAACTACTCCCATCTTCCTGGATTATTCCAGTACCCCGCCCCCTCCTGAGGGTGATACTAACCATTTTGGGAACCTATAGTTAACACAGAGATAGCCAAATGGCCATTCTTTTATTAATAAGCATGCTGGCATTATTAATAAAATGATTAAATTACCCAGAAATTATGTCTCTCAAAACTTTTTAAATGACACAAAACCTATCATGAAGACAACTGCATTCTGACTATATATGGCACATTCCACAAGTACAGTTTCTACCTTTCTACTGGAAAGCATGAGAAACAAGCCTTTTCCATAGGTAGCAACATCCTAGCACAAACATAGTTCCTTAGTGTAGTAACTAATACAATTTCCACTGATAGAGAAATCAAGGAGTTAATATATAACATTGTCAGCAATCCGCAAAACTGCTGAGCCTTAAAAAAGTGAGAAATGTTGGTAAATATCCTGGAACTAGGAAGGAAATCTCCCTAGCACTCTCTATGCGCCCATTCTAGGTTTATTCTGCTTTTCCATCAGAGATAATTACCTCTCAGAGTTGCTTTTGTGCAAAATACTTTACTTATAATTACAGTGAAAGTAAGTTGCTAAATGAAACAAGATCTCCCCTTCCCCCCACCATTAAATCAAGTTTTCACTGGGAAGGTAAACAGTATATTTATTTTAAATTCCACTTAAACTAAACAGGTTTTTTTTTTCATTTGCAAAATCCCATAGAGAAATATTTCAATATTTTTGAAAGGGATAGTAGATGAAAGTAATGACTATTAGTAAAGGAGCCTTAAAATCTGTATGTCACAAATAATGATAATAATAAACAACATTTTTATTACACGTTATGGCTTGCAAAGCTTATTGCATTTAACCTTAAGAGGATATACTATTATTATCTTCATCTTATAGATGAGAAAATGGGAATTGAGAGAGATTGTGTCTTATCTGGTCTGTGCCTTATATAGCTAGTATCGGAGGCTGAATTTGAATTCAGGTCTTCATGATTTCCAGTCTGATGCTCTTCAAATTATGCCACTTAACTGCCAAGAAAGATGAGGCAAAGGAAAAGGTATCTGGAAATTTCATAGGGGTAGCTAATATGCAAATTCAGAAAATTTCTTTTCCAATCTGGTTTGTTTTAATTTTTATTTTCAGTTGAGTCTGTAGAGGGTCTGGACCCATGAGATAATTTGTGTATTGAGAGACATGGAGGAAAAATATATTTATATAGTACCTACTATGTGCAAGGCACTGTGATAAACATATTTTTTGACAAGATCATTTCATTTGGTCCTCATGGCAAACCTTCTAAGCAGGTGATATTATTATCCCATTTTTATTTTTTTTTAATTTATTTAGTCATTCATTCATTCATTTGCTTGTTTATTAGTTTATTCATTTTTGTTTTGCAGGGGGGAAGGCAGGGCAGTTGGGGTTAAGTGACTTGCCCAAGGTCACATAGCTAGTAAGTGTTAAGTGTCTGAGGCCAGATTTGAACCTAGGTCCTCCTAACTCCAGGGCCCACACTCTATTCACTGTACCACCTAGCCACCCCATTATCCCATTTTTAGAGTTTAGGAAACTGAGACAGAGGTCAAATGACTTATTCAGGGTCACATAGCTAGTAAATGTTTGAGGTTGGATATGAACTCAGGTCTTCATGACTTTAGGCCCAGCTCTTTATCCACTGCACCAGAATTCTTGGTATGAAAATTCCTTCAACCAAAGCAGATTTTCAACTTACTTGTAAATGATAACCTTAAAGAGTTGCCTGGTGGCACAGACAGGTTAAAATTACTTGTCTGTTGGTCACACAGCTAGTTTGAATCAGAAGCAGGATATTCATTTAATTCTTTCTAACTCTCAGGCAGGCCCACTCTCTGTTCCATCCTGCTGCCTCAACCAAGCTCCCTAGATGGCATTTATGAAGTGTTTTGAGGTACACAAAACTCTCTAAAGTAGGTCCATAGGGCATTATTACCATAGTTTACAGATTGGGAAACTGAGGCTCATAGAGCAATCTCCTCCTCTCCCTCACCCACATTAAACAGCTAGTAAGTCTAGGAGACAGGTTTTAAACAGTTTGACACAATGGAAGAGTCCTGGGTTAAGAGTCAGAGGAAATGGATTTTTTTCCCCATCTGACATTCATGCTGGCTCTGTGACATTGGATAAGTCACTTCTCTGGACTTCAGTTTCCTAACCTATAAAATGAAGGTGTTGGAGAAGTGGATCTCAAAGACCCCTTCCTGCTTTAAGTCTATTTGATATGGTGACTCCCAGTCTAATGCACGACAAGCTCTCAGAGGATCCCGTGCTCAGTGGAAATCTTCAAATAGAGGACAACAGGTCAATACTAAGAAAGAGAAGGGCCAAGGTCTGGCATTCTGCTCAGGCTGGAGATGAATGCTCAGGACCACGCAAAGGACTGCTGTATTGAAGCCATATTTTATGTGACATGAAAAAAAAAAGAATGGGACCGTAACATGGGGTGGATAGGATGGTGCTAGTGAACTTTGGAGGCATCTAGGTGGCCCATTGGACCGAATGTTGGACATGGACTCAGGAAGACTTCCATTTATATGCTTTGGGAACTTTCTAGCTGAGTGACCCAGGGCCAGTCATCTGCCTCAGTTTCCTCAACATATGGTTATCATAATAGCCCTGCTTCCCAGAGTTGTTAGGAAGAACAAATGAGAGGACATATGTAAAGTGCTTTGGGAATCCTAAAAAGTTATATGATTGAACACATTATATTTCAAAAAATGGGGTTTAGGACCTCAAAGGTGACCTATTTGAACCTACATCTGCAAAAGGATACTTTGTAAGAAGGCATACCCAACATGATACCTCTGGCTTTTGTCTGAGCTCTTCAAGAGGAGAGGGATTCACCATCTTCAGAAGCAGCCTATTTCATTGATGGAGAACTCTCATGGCCAAGACTTTTCCTTGAATCAAGTCTATGTATGCCTTTTAGCAATCTTCACCCACTACTCTTAGTTCTCTCTCCCCAACTTCATGGTGGGCAAGCAGAACCACAAGGCTAATAATACCTCTTCCAGATAACTGTCAAGGGCCATCTCCAGTTATCCTGGTCTATATCTTACCACTGGACCCAGATGACTCCAGAGAATAAAATGAGGCTGGTGACTGCACAGCCCTCCCTCACTTAAATCCAATTCATGTGCAAGTCTTGGCATCACCTTCCTGATGTCCTGGTTTTATTCGAGAATGAAGAACAAATAACAATAACCACAACAAAAGTCAAGTATTGTGTTGCCTTTTCTCCATTCTGGACTTTGACAGTTCCTTCTGATGACCAAGCTGCACAAATTAGAGACCTTTCACTATCCTGATGGTCCACCTTTGAACCTTTTTCCTCACATCCATTGCCTATGGCAATTAGGAGGCACAGTGGATAGAGAGCTGGGTCTTATGTCAGTAAGACATGAGTTCGAATCCAGTGTGAGACATTCATTATATATGTGACCCTGGGCAAGTCACTTCTCCTCTGTCTGCCTCAGTTTCCTCATCTGTAAAATGGGGCTAATAATCGTACCTATGGATGTTGTGAGGATAAAAGGAGATCGTATTCACAAAGTGCTTTGCAAGCTTCAAAGTGGTTATTATTTTATTATCACCATTATTTTTAGAATCAAGGGCTATGGACTAATGGCTATGGACATGAACCGACAAGGGCAGGATCCAGCAGGACAAAGGTTACTTTGTCTGGAGCCTAGGACCTCATTACCTTATCTCTCCCCTTTCCCTTATTTAGGTAAGTAATTTCTGAGTGGCATCTTGGTGGGGTGGGTAGATTATTAGACTTGGAGTCTGGGTGACCTTGGGTTCAGATCCTACCTCTGATACTTAGGCCATCCATTAACTTCTTTGTCACTCAAACTCCTCTCCAGGACTTCTCCACTGAGTATTAGATAGGTTGCATTCAGCATCCCTGGCTTCCTGACATGACATCATTATTACTCATTTTGTCCCCAGAAAGCTTTCCCTTTCAATTCAACATTGACTTTCTGTTATTTAGTCATTCTTCAGTTGGGTGGGAATCTTTACAACCCTGTTTTTTCTTGGACAAAGATACAGGAGTAGTTTACCATTTCCTTCTCTAGTTCACTTTACACATGAGGAAACTGAAGCCAACAGGATTAAGTGATTTACCCAGGGTCACACAACTAATAATTGTCTGAGTCTGGATTTGAACTCAGGTCTTCCTGATTCCGGGCCTTGTGTTCTTTCTACTGAGCTACCTAGCTGCTTAAAATTGACTCAGGGCTTGCTATATAACAAGGAGAGAGAGGCAGTAAGGTATAGTAGATAGAGAACCAGTTTTGGAGGTGAGAACATCTGGGTTCAAGTACTACATTTCTGCATAACTGTAGTCAAGTCACTCAACCTGTTGATAATCCAGACAACTCTATATGACCTTGATTTAGAGATATTTGCATTGGTAGGATGACATTGCTCACCAGACATTATTATAATGTAATATATTAATATATTATAATAATGAATTAATTATATAATTAACAGAATATTAATGTTCATTAACATATAATATTATATATCTGTATGTATACATACATATACATGCATGTGCACAGGGTCTTGGAGATCATCAAATTCAACCTTCTCATATTTTATGTCAGGTAACTGATGCCCAAAGAGCAGATGTCACAGATCAAGAGTTGAAAGGGTCCTTAGACACCATCTTGTCCACTGATTTTATTTTACAGATATGGAAACTGAGACCTAGGAAATTCAGATGGTTTGTGCAAAGTCATACAGATGGTGTCATAAGCAGAATTTGAACCTAGGCCTTCAGACTCAATAAGTAGTGTTCTTTGCAGTATATCACACTTCTTTTTATTTCTTTTGTCCTCTACTCACTCCTCCCCCAAAGGGTTAGGCACTTGGAATATAAGGGGTCCTCCAAACTCCCAGGATGTATAGAGATACCTCCTAGTTCTTCTAGTGAGGAAGAGGCATCTCTTTGCATGTTAAATAATGGTTTAATAAAGTGAAAATCTACCTGCCACATTGAAATGCTGCCATTTAGAGATGCTGCATTCCATGGAGCAAATTCACTTTTCCCCTTTCAACAAAATTATAAAGCATATCCCGATGTCTTTTTACACAATAACATTTCCCCTCAATGTAATGCACCAGGGAACTTTCATAAAATATAATTTGGAGTGTTATCTTCTTAAAAATGATACATGCATTCAGGCATCACCAGGCTGTGCCTTCACGTTCAACAAGCACCCCTCCCCCTGCTCTGCTCTCTTCCTTCCTGATGCAGAACCAGGATTCTATTGTGCCTTGGTGCTGGAAGCATCTGGGCCTGAAGGAGCCCTCCCTCCCTGGGGGGTAGTTCTGTCTTATGGTGGGTGTTTTATTGCTCTGTAAAAGAAACAGGAAACCAAGGACCACCTGCTCCAAGCAAGGACTATCTCCTGGACCTGAGCAGTTTTTTTTATAGTCTTTTTTTTTAATGGAATTTCATCCTTTGTGTCTTGAGAGCAGAATAGATATAGAATTTGGTATTTAGTATGTCATACTTAAGGCCATTGTCCCCTGCGGCATTATGGATTCAGGGAATATGATGGTTTAAAAAAGCAAGGTTCTATGAGCAGAGTTCAAAGTCTGGCAAGTACCATTGAGGTTGAAAGACTTGGTGATGTAGAAAGAGCACATTGTATAGGGTAGAGAGTGCTGGACTCAGAAGAAGGAAGACCTGAATTCAAATTCTTCCTTAGGTATTTACTAGTTCTATATGTGTGACCCTGGCCATTCAGTTCAATGCCCTCTGAGGTCCTTTCCAGATCTAAATCTATGATACTGTGACTGGGTAGGTTGGTTGGTCATAGAACTTCCTGATTAATTTGAGAGAAGTTCATCACTAAGATAACCACAAGGTCATGAAGAAAAAATAGTGACTTAGAATCAGGCAAACATGGATCTCCATCCCCCCCTCTGAAAAGTATTAGCTGGGTAACCCAGTGCAAGTTGCTTTCCCTTTCTGAATTTCAGTTTCTTCTTCTATGGGTAATAATACCAATAGTAATCACCTCACAGGATTATTGGAAGAACCAAAACAGAAACTGTATGTAAAATGCCTTGAGAATTGGAAGACCCCTTCCAAATATCCAAGATGTTGGTGAGGATAATGGATGATGGTAGGAAAAAAAAAAAAAAGGTTAGAGGATGAAGAGGATGAGGGCGATGGCTGGTGGAGAAGAAAGAGAATTTCAATGAAGAAAGGGTGAGAATGGTAACTTACATGGTATTAGGGTATTATGGTTAGAATTGGCAGGAATACCCACAGTGTTAGTAGTTCTTCCCCCCTCTGCTATTACTTTGCATCAACGTAAATTTGTTTTGTAAAGATCTCCAAATGTACCTGTTATCTCCCCTGGCTAGATTATCTGAGGGCAGGGAATACTTGTAGGGATAGCATGTATCTAAATCGCCAAGTGCTGGGGGTGGCAGCACCCCAGCCACCCAACCGCAGTCAGCTTTTACAGTCATCATTCTGAGAAGCATCCCCTTTGGGAGCCTTGGACTGACTTACAAGCTATGTCTTCTTTACGTGCTGTAGACGTAGCTACTGAAGACCCTGAAAAGAAAGGTCTTGTCATTCAATTCCTTGGCATTGTTAAATGGTTCAGCATCAGCAAATAATAGGAATTTATCAATGTTATTCCATTATAGAACCCTAAGGCCTTTTCATCCGACTTGAAACTGAAACTTTCTATGTGTTCGGTCTCTCCATATTGAAATATAAGTTCATTGAGAGCAGGGTCTCTTTTTTCCCCTCCTATTTTTATCTATAATACTTAGCATAATGCTTTGAACATTTTGTTGTTGTGGTTTAGTTGTGTCTGCTTCATGACCCCAATTTGGAGTTTTCTTGGCAGAGATACTGGAGTTGTTTGCTATTTCCTTCTTTAGCTCATTTTTTAGATGAGGAAACTGAGGCAAACAGGGTTAAGTGACTTGCCTAGCATCCCATAGCTGGTAAGTGTCTGAGGTCAGATTTGAACTCAGGAAAATGAGTGTCCCTTACTTCAGGTCCAGAATTTTGCCCACTGTACAACCTAGCTAAGCTGTTTTGCACATAGTAAGCAGTTAATGCTTTTTCACTCACTCATTCATTTATCCATTCACAGAGCCTGAAAGCTAGCAGACCTTTAATAATTATTTGTTGATAGATTGAAAAATACAGAACATGGTTTTCCATGGCTTTAAAAGTCATCAGAATGCATCTTTGTCCTCTGATTTCAATGCTTTTACAGGATATCAGTGTCAGAACTGTCAAATGAGACTCTCCACTCTTTGGCAGAGCAGTCTCTAATATTCATGCCACGCACACACCAGAGGAACAGGGAGGAAAATGGAGCTCCTAGCTTCATGGTCCTCTGGGCTCCTCAGCACATTTCCTTTAAGCCATTAGTCCTGGGACAGATTCTCCGTCGATCCAACATGCCATCCCTCAGGGCCATTGCTGCCGCCGTTTCAATCTTCTCTTGAAAATTAGTCTGGTGCATAATTTCCCAACAACATCAGATAAGGAAAATGGGCATTGTCTTGTCAAAGCTGTGATGCTAAGTATCGCTTGAGTTTGTCCAGCCCTGCCAGAGGGACTCCGAGGAGCAATGTTTCAAAGGCAAAAGCATGCTGTGTCTAGTGAATTCTAAATGGCCAAGGCCAGGACAAAGCTTTCTATCCTGCTGTTCAGTTGTGGGGACAAAACACTTTGCATGGAACTCAGTCCTTAAGTTGAATGATAGCTGATACTTTCATAGTGCTTTCAAGTTTGCAAAGTACTTCATACACTTGATCGCATTGAATGCTCACAATAACTTTTAATAGACATTGTTGACATTCTGATCACTTAAGCAATTGGTTGGTATAATGCATTTAGTCTTGTACCCGGAGTAAAGAACTGTTATTATGTCATTTTTTTTTCAGCAGTATCCTACTCCTGGGGACCCCATTTGGGTTTTCTTGGCAAAGATCTTGGAGTGATTTGACATTTCCTTCTCCAGCTCATTTTATAGCTGAGGAAACTGAGGCCAATTGGGTTAAGTGACTTGCCCGGAGTCACATAGCCAGTGAATACCAGAGGTTGCTTTTATTAAAGATCTCAGTTTTTGATCCTTTAAAACTATTGATTAGTTGGAATAGTTTTGACCCATTTTTCATTTACTAAGTATTTAAGTGGCAATTATGTTTAAAACTCTATTCTAATAGGGTTCTTAAGGTTGAAAGATTAAAAATAATAAATAATCCCTGCTTTCTATGAGCTAATATTTTCCTGAGGAGGTTTGTGGTGTTATACAACACATATAAAAATAAGTAATTACAAGGTAAGGCGAGAAAACTAGCCTGCTGGGGTCATCAAGAGATTAATTGCTTGAATTGGGCGAAGGGAAGTGATTTAGCAGAGAAAGATGAGAAGGAAGGCATCATAGGACTGACATGATGTCTCTATCTTGGCCCCCTCTTTCTTTAACATTGTACCAGTAGCCAGTGTAAAGGAATGATGACCTGGGAACAAGGCCCACACAGGGCTGGGATGTTGGGGACTAGTTTAGGATGGTTAGAGGCAATTAAACTGGAAGGCCTCATTGAAGCGGGCCACCAAATTACCGAAAGGCCTCAAGATCAAGTCATAAGAGAATAGGGTAAAGAAACCGAAATGCTGAATAGAATGGAAGTCCCTTGAGCGCAGGGGCTCTCTTTTACCTCTTTTTGTATCCACAGCCCTTTACATGGCACCTAACACATAGTAGGTGCTTAGTAAATATTGATTATTGATAGGGAGTGTCTTATTTTTGTATCTGTGCTCCTTAAAAAAGACAAAGTTGCCAACTGCTTTGCAGCAGCATTTGCAATTTCCACTCATTGCCTGGGTGGCTAGGTGGTGCCATAGTGCATAGAGAATCAGGCCTGGAATCAGGAAGACTCATCTTCCTGAGATCAAATCTGGCCACAGATGCTTACTAACTGTGTGACCCTGGGTAAATCACTTAATCCTGTTTGCCTCAGTTTCCTAATCTATAAAATGAGCTAGAGAAGGAAATAGCAAACCACTCCAGTATCTCTGCCAAGAAAACTCCAAATGGGGTCATGAAGTGGACACAATTGAATAACAGTAACCAAATGTCCACAGCTTGGCTATGAAATCTAGAATTCTCCCTCAACCCTTCTAATAGAAGCATTGGAGAGAGAGTATAGGTATTGGATTATACAATGATATAATTAAACATGAAATATGAAAGGCCATTTGAAGTCCTTGATGGATGAGATGAAGGTTTATAAGTGTCAGGGACCTGAAGCCGTGCTTTTAAACAAGAAAACACACATGCAAATATTCTCTCCCTTCATCCCACCACTGAGATATATTTCCCAGAGGAATGGGAGAGAACAGTAATAAAAGCTTTTGCTTGTTAATGAAACTCCCACTGGTTTCCCCAGCTTTGGTGACAAAAGAATCACTCATTAGGTAGGCAGTCCCTCTTTACACAAGTCAGTCCAGCTTCAGGAATACCTAGCCCTCGCCTTGAGTTGCCATCAAACTCCAGCAGCCTATTATCAGGCTTGAGGCGAGAGGAACACATGGGAGCCCCAGCAGGTCCTGATTTTGAAATGTAATGAGAATGAACCTTTTGCAACATACCACATCCTTTTTTTGCTACAGAAAGGAAGAGGACCTTGCATGTAATAGGTATTCATTATTCAGTCATTCCTAGGATAAGAGGACATAATGGAAGCCTGGATAAATAATTGCGTAAGTTCTTCTGTTTGCTGACTGCTACAACATTATGCAAAAGGTTGGATTAATCCTTTCATCAGAGCTAAAAAGGAAATACAGTTTTGAAAGGTCACCCCCTTATTACCCAATACATCAATGGCTTAATTCTGGCAATTATTGTTAGAAGGGGAAAGATGCTATATACAACACAGGATGGGTTTTATCAGGATGTTGGCCGCCTTTAAACAGCACATGTTCACATCACCAGCTGCTTTTCTTTTTAGGCAGAGTGATCGATAAGTCATTCAACAAGTATTTATTAATTTCCTAGTGTGTGCTGAGGGTGGGGTTAGCTAGATCCTGAGGATAGAATTACAAAGAGTGAAGTAATTCCTACTTCTGAGGAGCTTATACAAGAGGTGCCATAGTATGGTAGAAATAGCCCATGAACACTTCACCTTGATGGGTCTCAGTGATCACATCTGAAAAATGGTGAGATTGGATCAGATCCTCTCACCTTTAAATCTGACACACTATGAAATTCTAGAGATCTGTTGGTTCCCTGAGATATACAAAGCTGAAAGTTGAGCCAGATTGACCTATTGTTAATAACAAATTATAGAAATTATTTCTCTTTCCAATTTTAAATTGGTCATGCTATCAATTTCCATAGATCTGCTTTTTTCCTGAGATACACAAGGAAAGAAAATCATGTAAAATTTGCCTATTATTATCAGTTATATAAGTAAATAATACACAAATGACTAAAATAACTTTAAGTAAATCTGGTGCAGCATACATCATAGCCTCACATATCTGAAATAGAGGATAGGTCTATATAAATTCATAGATTCACAAATTTAGAATTACAAACCTCATATAATCCAATCCCTTCCCCCCATTTTACAAATGAGAAAACTGCCCAGAGAAGTTCAATTATTTACTACGTGTTGAACCAAGATTAAGTGGCAGAGTGGGGATTTGAACTCAAATCTGCTTCTCATTCCACTATACTATGCCTCTTCTCAGGCTGCTTAACCTAAAGAAATAATTTAACTTACTATTTCAATAGCTGTCAGTATAATCAACAACAATAACAATAATAATTCCATAACCCTTGAAATTTTGCAGTGTTTTCTTACATGTTATGCCATTTGAGCCTTAATACAAACCATCCCCATTTTACAAATGAGTACAGTGAGGCGTAGAGAGATTAAGTGTTTATTGAACATTCAATCATAAAGGATATATTTTCACTCACCAAATTATCTTAAGGTAATAAATGTAACTCAGCTTGAAATGTTAATTAACATTTAATCATTAATTTAAAATACAAAATTTAAAAATGCAATATGAAATGCCAAATTTTTTTTCAAATGGTAAGATATGACTTAGCATACCCCATGGTCACCTTTACACTCAAATATAGGTTGAATATGTTTTGTTATTGTTATTGTTATTCAGGCATTTCAGCTTTGTCTGACTCTCTGTGACCCCATTTGGGGTTTTCTTGACTTAGATACTGGAGTAGTTCGCCATTTTCTTCTCCAGCTCATTTTAAAGATGAGGGAACTGAAGCAAAGAGGGTTAAGTGACTTGCCCAGGGTCACCCAGCTATTAAGTGTCTGAGTTCACATTTGAACTCAGAAGATGAACCTTCCTGATTCTATGTCTGGTACTCTATCCACTGAACCATCCAACTGCCCTTGAATAATGCTTACTGAATTAAATTAGAAGTGATTCAAAACCTGTTGGCTTAAATAAGCTAAGGTTATTTGTATTAGTCTGACTTTTCCAAATTCTCAGTCTTTCTTTTTTATTCTGACTGCTGCTGTCATCAGAGAGATAAGTAGATTTTAAAACACAAGGGTCTCACCTACCCATAAACAATGATTTTTTCCAATTATTTAAATGATTTTACTTGTATAAAACATTTTTTAAAAAATAATTTGACCTAGGACTTCCGTGTACCAAGACAACAGTAAGAAGTAAGTTGCTCTCATTCTCCTTTACTAACCTTGAAAAACCCAGAAAATACCATGCCAAGGAAAAACCTGGAATAATGGAGCCAGCAAAAAGACAGGGTGTAACAGTTTTTTTTTAGCTTGGGGGGTTAGGGAGATAAACAAGAAAGGATCTTCTTGCTGTGACTGAAGGGGACCAATACAGGACAAGAGATGTCCCAGCAAGCCAGAAGCAAGTCCCATCTCAGCAAACCAGAAGGAGATCCTGAATCCCAGAGTGTTGGAGATGGCAATTACCAACACCGGGACCCTGTATCCCTTTGCTCAGCCAAGGGAATTAGAAGACACCAGCACAAAGAACCATTACTTGCACTGTGATAAACATCCAGCAGAGGCTGAGCCGACAGGTGCTCTAGCTCAGCCCCTGGGGAGGAAGAGACCTTCAGCAGCCAGACCACCCCTCCTCCATACCTCACCCAGCAAGCTTCATTGTAACCCTGGGGAAATGCAAAAAGACCTCACCACAACCAGCATCAGTTCAGCACCAGGTAAGCAGCTTCCAGCTGCCAGAATCTGAGGCCCCAATACAAAAAGCCAGTAACTGGGTCTCTAGCCCCTAGCACAAGGAGAATGGGACAGAGGACCCTGTGCCCCAGAAATAGAGAACAAATCTAAAAGCCAGGAGAAAGACAAACACAATGAGTAAAAAGCAACTTAAAAACAGCAAAGACCATAGATTCTTACTATGGGGGCAAGAAAAATCAAAACACAAATTCAGAAGAGGTCAGCATCGTTACTACACCCGTATCTGAAACCTTAAAAGGGAATATGAAATGGTCTCAAGCTCAAAAAGCTTTCTTGGAAGAGCTCAGGAAGAATTTTGAAAGTCAAATTAGAGAGGTAGAAGAAAAATTGAACAATTCTTTTTAAAATACAATTGACAAAATGGAAAAAAAAATCACTGAAGAAAACAACTCTTTAAAAAAGTAAAATCAGAGGGCAGCTAGGTGGCACAGTGAATATAACACTGGCCCTGGAGTCATGAGGACCTGAGTTCAAATCTGTCCTCAGACTCTTAACACAAAAACTAGCCGTGTGAGTTTGGCCAAGTCACTAAACCCCAATTGCCTTCCAAAAGGCGAAAAAAAAAATTAAATAAAAAAAGTAAAATTGGCCAAATGGTAAATACTAACTGAAAAAAATCAATTTGTTGAAAATTAAAATTGGGCAAGCAGAAGCTATGAGACATCAAGAATCATTCAAACGAAATTTAAAAGAATGAAAAAAAAATCAATGATATGTAAAATACCTCTTTGGAAAAAACAACTGACCTGGAAAACAGATCTAGGAGAGATAATTTAAGAAAAATTTTGCTTATATATTTTCTGGATTTGTTTTGGCAGATGTGCCTCCAGGTATTTTATACTGTTTAAAATTATTTTAAATGGGGTATCTTTTACTATCTATTCTTGCAGGATTTTGTTTGTGATATATAGGGATTCTGATGATTAATATGCATTTATTTTATATCTTGCTACTTTATTAAAATTATTAAAAGCCAAAAATCTAAAAGGACAAGTGTCCAAGAGTTGTGTGGTCTCCTAGACCCAATGCAATACGGAAAGAACTATCTCACCGAACTCCCATTGAAAATAGTAAATGATGAGAGGGGTGGCCAGGTAGCACATCGAGTAAGACCACTGGCTCCAGTGTCAAGAAGACCTGGAGATCGCATCCCGGGCTGAGGCACTTAGCACCCACCCAGAACCACCTGGCCGTGTAACCTTGAGCAAGTTACTTAACCCCAATTGCTTAGGGGCGGCCAGGTGGCTCAGCGAGTAAGAGCACCGGCTCCAGTGTCGGGATGACCTGGATCAAATCTGGGCTCAGATACTCAGCACCACACTGTAAGGGTTATGGGATTTAAAGATCTTCCATGCCCCATTGGACTTGCTGACGTAGCAAGAAGGGGAAGAGCAAGAGGAAGCGGAAGCCAAGCTAGAGTTCCTGCGGTAGCTGGCTTTGGTGGTGACGGCGGCAGCAGCAGCAGAGGCAGCAGCGGTGGCAGCGCGAAGCCCTTTTTGAGTCAGCCAGAATTTCTGCTAAGGACTCCTGCTGAGGACTGCCAGGGGCTGGAGCTGCTGGGAGCGCGGTTCCCGGACGCTGGGAGGTTGCTGTGAGTGGGGAGAGGAGGACCTTTGCCTGGTTCTATGGGTATTGCTTTCAAACATCTTTCCAAATCTCCAAGTTCTCCCTCTTTTAGCCTTGGTTCCCAGTTTTCACAGGGCCCTGTGCTTTTAGCCCATTCTCTGGCTAGAGAGGAATAAGGCAAATCCTCCCATCCTGGAATAGCCATTTCTCCCTCTAAAGCCCCACTGCTTCCAAATAGAGGCCTGAAATTTTGTGATCCCATCCTCATCGCCAAAGGTATCAGCAATGCCATATTCACAATGCCTATGGAGATTACAAATATGCTGATATAATTATCCATCACAAAATACATCATGCTTGCCATATGGGGGAATAAACTAGAAAATTTATTAAGATACCAAAAGACTGAGTTCCAAAACCAGAAAGTGAAAGCCATCAAAATAGAACAAGAAGGATAGTGTCATATATTCACTGATTCATGGGCGGTAGCTAATGGGTTAGCTACATAGATGTCCATGTGGGAAAATGAAAATTGGGAAATTCATGGTAAACAAGTCTGGGGCAAAGAATTATGGGAAGATATCTGGAACACGTCTTTGGTCACTGACTTGTCAGTTTTTCATGTAGATGCTCACGTGGCCCCCACCACACCAGAACGTGAGTACAATGCTCATGCTGATCGACTGGCAAAGATTGCTACTGAATATATTGTCCCTACTTTGACAACAAATGATGATCCGGTATTAGCAAAATGGGTCCACCAAACAGCAGGCCATTTGGGGGTCCAGGCCACACACCAGTGGGCACAAGATCGCGGTATTAGTATCTCTCATTCACTGTTAAAACAGATAGCAGGAGAATGTCCTATATGTCAATTGGAAAAGAAGCGAACTGTTCCTCAGGTAGTAACTGGAGAGATAGCAAGAGGAAAAGTCCCAGCCCAAATCTGGCAAATAGATTATATTGGTCCACTACCACTGGATAAAAGATGCAGATTTATATGTACTTGTGTTGACACCTATTCAGGTGTACTAGTAGCTTGTCCTTATAAGAATGCAACCCAGAAAAACACTTGTAAAACTCTAGATCTCATAAGTCTATATTATGGAACCCCAATGCAGATTCAAAGTGACAATGGGTCACATTTCAAAGGCAATGAAATGAAGAAGTATTGTATACTAAATAATATGGAATGGATATATCATATTCCATATTATCCAGAAGCATCTGGGTTAATTGAAAGAATGAATGGATTACTGAAAGAACCGTTGAGGAAGTTAAGTTCCAATAATTCATATCAACATTGGAAGGATAATTTGTTCATGGCTTTGCGTAATTTGAATAATAGACCATTGGGAGGAAGTACACCTCTAGCCAGAATGATGACCCCCAATCTGCAAATTAGAAAACAACAAACACACAAGATCCCAAATATTGAGTATTGGACCTTGAGGACAGATATCCCAGCACCGTACCCAGGACCACCTTGTTCGGTGGGGTATGATTTACATTGTTTAGAGGACTTTTGGTTGGACAGAAAAGAAATAAGGAAAATCTCCACTGGGATATGCATAAGAATCCCTAAAAATCACTTTGGACAGATTTTACCCAAATCAGGATTAGCAGCTCAAGGAATACATGTATTGGCTGGAGTAATAGATTCTAATTATCAAGGAGAAATTGTTGTAACATTTCAGAATTTAGGTGAAGGGCCCATACAGATTCACAAGAATGATAGGATAGTTCAAGTGATTATTGTTCATTGTAAAACAATGCCACTTGTAGAAACTGACCCTCCTTCCAAAATAACTGTCACAGGAACTGAAGGATTTGGTTCTACTGATAGAATAAAATCAGGAGCTAAAGTATGGGTAAAACGGAAGCCAGATGATGTTCCAAAGGCTGCAGAGATTATAGCATATGGGAGGGACAACACTGTAACTATTGTTTATTCTGGAGAAGATGATTACAAAATTGTACCCTTAAGTCATTTATTCTACCCTGAATGAGGCTACAATAGTCTGGTTATTGTCTCTTTGCTTCTTCTTGATTTTTTATTTGTTCACCTTGTTTGTTAGATTTGTTTCCACAGGCTTGGTACCCTCCATCTGTAGATGCCTGATAGCTTAAGCTAGATGTCACCTCCTGTCTGCAACTGTGATGGACCCTTGGACCTGGCATCAAGCATATTAAGAACTGACCTCTCAAATTGGACCCCTTAGGACAGGAACAGCTCTACATCCGATTTCAGCAGCAAGTAGCCATAGAAGAAGAGATCTTCACCCCTTACCACAAGATTTTGGGGCCCCATTTGTTCAGGGTGGGGAGAATGATGAGGAGCTTGTGCTCAAGCCCCACCCTAAAATATGGTTTTCTGTATTTATTGTGTGCTATTCTTGTTATATTGTTGTGAAATTTTGTTGACACCAGTTATTCCTACTGTATTTTTGCCAAGTAAGGGACATGAAAGATCTTGGGGCCGAATGTAAGGGTTATGGGGTTTAAAGATCTTCCATGCCCCATTGGACTTGCTGACATAGCAGGAAGGGGCGGAGCAAGAGGAAGGGGAAGCCAAGCTAGAGTTCCTGCAGTGGCTGGTGTTGGTGGCGACGGCGGCAGCAGCAGCAGAGGCAGCGGCGGTAGCAGCGCAAAGCCCTTTTTGAGTCAGCCACAATTTCTGCTAAGGACTCCTGCTGAGGACTGCCAGGGGCCGGAGCTGCTGGGAGCGCTCTTCCAGGACACTGGGTGGTTGCTGTGAGTGGGGAGAGGAGGACCTTTGCCTGAGGTAGCCTGTTCTGTGTTAAAGGCTTGAAAATGTGGGTGCTTTATACTTCATCTACCTGTGCCAATATCATAACTACTCTGATGGCTTTCACTTTCTGGTTTTGGGACTCAGTCTTTTGGTATCTTAATAAATTTTCTAGTTTATTTCCCCATATGGCAAGCATGATGTATTTTGTGATGGATAATTATATCAGCATATTTGTAATCTCCATAGGCCTTGTGAATATGGCATTGCTGATACACACACACCCAGAAATATCTGGTCGTGTAACCTTGAGCAAGTTACTTAATCCCGAATGCTTTAAAAAAAAAAAAAGAAAATAGTAAATGATAAGTGCCATGTCTTGAAAGATAATACCTATTGATCAAAGCCTTCCTGGTTTCATGATGTTTTCAGTCTTCTTCAGCCATCACCTTCTCCTCTTATTGCTGCTGGGCCCTGGGGAGCAAAACCCGCATTGAAGTCAAAAGACCCAACCTCCAGCCCATTGATTGACTGCTTTAAGCCTGTGTTTTATGCTTGGCCTGCTTCATCTCTAACATCTTTTTACAGTGGTTCTCATTTTAAATAGCTCCTTTCTAGTTGTACATTAGAATGTCCTCAGGCACATGTCTTAAAGCTATCTGGGCCCCTGCTTCCTTTTCATTCTTATTGCAAAAGATCTGGGAAACTGCAATGAAAAAACAAAAGGAAAAGCAAAAATCATCCAGCTATCATTTAAACTGTAGCTGCTCAGAGGGAGGATGCATTTCATAGCTCTTGGGGCTACTTTCCCAAAGCCACTCTCTCTGGCAGACTGGTTCGCTGGAGCTTGGCTACTATACATCCCTTTCAGAGTCTACAGGTAGTCATGAGGGGTACCTCAGTGGGCAAAATAGAAGGGAAGGGAATAGGCATTAATTAATTAATTAAACCTACTATGTGCCTGGAACTTTACTAAGTATTTTTACAAATATCTCATTTGATCCTCACAGCAATCTTTTTAGGTAAATATTATTATCATCCCCATTTTACACTTTTGGAAACTGAGGCAAGCAGAGATTAACTTGCACAAGGTCACATAGCTAGGAAGTGTCTAAGAGGCTAATTTTGAATTCTGGCCTTCCTGACTCCAGGCCCACCATTTTGTGCACTATGGTGCCCCTAGCTGTCTAGATGGTCTGTATGGAATTTTTTTCTTTTTTTTTCCTTTTTGGAGGGGGGAAGGTAGGACAATCGGGGTTAAATGATTTGCCCAAGGTCACACGGCTAGTTTTTTGTATTAAGTGTCTGAGGCTGGATTTGAACTCAGGTCCTTCTGACTCCAGGGCTGGTACTCTATTCACTGCATCACCTAGCCACCCCCAATTTAATATTATAATAATTACTTTCAAAGACTTTCCTTGATAGAACTTTCATATTTATTCTAACGAAAATGATTGGTTGACTTTAAATAGAAGTATTCCCACCTGTTTAATGTAACAGGGTTTAAAATTTTGACTGATTTTAAGGTGGGCTGGAAAGACTTGACTAATTTACTCAACCTTCACCCTTAGGATTTCATAGATAAAATCATCATTATTCAGAATGAAATCAAAGACTTTGCTGTTTGATTTGAGCATTATATTCTACATGTCAAATTACTGAGAATTTTATTTGTCTTTTCACTAAGCCCAAATTTGCTTCTCTTCCCTTTCTGTCTCATGCTCCCAATTTGTCCTCCAGGGCAAAGTGCAGCTTTCTTTCACATAGCAACCCTTCAAATACTAGAAGAGAGTTTCATGTCCCGCCATGAGCCATCTCTTCTCCATGCAAATGATGCCAAATTCTTTCCAACTAATCCTCATGTGTCATGAATTAGAGATTCCTCTCCATGCTACATACTCACCTTATTCTTTTTTCATGTTTCAGCCAAAACGATTATCTCACTAAATACTGCATGTCCCACATTTTCCCTGTCTTGTAAAGTATGTTCAGACAATTATTTTCACTTCTATTACCCTCTGCTTACCTTTGCTGGTCACAAATCTTCCTCATTCTACAATGTCCATCTCCTTCATGAAGCCTTCCTGCTTCTACCCAGCATGATGTGATGTGATCTTTTCTTACTCTTAGCTATCAGAGAAGCTTGTTCCTACTTTCCTTAGGACATTTATCACCTTCTGCCTTGGCCCACAACTATCTCTGTCCCTCTATTATCTTCCCAAATAGATTATAAGCTTCAAACAGGTTCTAGCACATTGTTTTTCATGTTTTTGTTTTAATTTTTATTGTTCTGTTTGGTTTTTAAAGCACCTCCTCTTCCAAAGATGCCCATCTGCCCTTCTCTATCGAGTGAGTAAATAATTGTGCAGTGGGCTTTGGGGCTAGATCTGTGATTTCATTGGTATAGAAATTCCTTCCATCAGAAGAGTTCTATATCTGTTCTACAAGGAAAGATGAACAGCTTAGTCCTACAAAATTGCCTTGAGCAGGGATGTTAAACACAAATAGAAATAGGTTCACTAAAGCATAGATAAGGATCCCAGAGTGTCCCTATTGATTTAGAAGGCCACATTTTATAATTATCTGTGGTCTGTTGTATTTTTATTTATCTTGTTAAATATATTTTCATATTTAATATTAAATTATATTTTTCACCTGATTGGGGCTATGGGAGGAGGGGTTTTGCAGAGTTTGACCTCTGACCTAGTGACTTGGGTAAGGTCACATAGCCCTTATGGGCAAAAGCAGATCTTGAACCCAGGGCTTCCTGTCTTTGAGATCCTCGCTCTCTCCCTCCCTCTCTCTCTTTCCCTCTCTTTTCTCTGTCCCTGCCTCTCTTTCTCTTTGTCTCTTTCTCTCCCTCCCTCCCTCGCTCCCTCTCTCTCTGTCCTTTCTCTGTCTCTGTTTCTCTGTCTTTGTCTCTGTCTCCAATCTCTCTCTCTCTCCCTCTCTCCCTCCCATTATGCAATACTGCCTTTATTATCTTTTCTAAAAAAGGAAGAAAAATAAAACAAAGCAGAAGAGGAGGGTGTTAATGATGAGGTAGAGGGCCAAAGCTGATAAGATCTTCCAGGATGATGAGGCTATCCCAATAATAAGCTGCCTAGGCCATGGCTGAGAAGCCAGAAACATGTAAGAGTAATGCAGGCAGGTGAGAAATGAGGGGTGACTGTGACTTAAGTGACTTACCCAGGATCACAGGCTAGTAATTGTCGGAGTCAGATTTGAACTCATCTTCCTGACTCTATCCCTGCATTCCATCTACTGGGCCCCCTAATTTCCCTCCTTGATAGGAAGGAGTAGAACCAGAATTTGAACCCAGACCCCCAACTCCAAATCCAATCTTTCCCTGCTAGATCATTCTGCCTCTACCGGATCTTCTATACATTTCTGTTTGCTAGATAATCTCAGGCTAGCAGTAAGTCTGATAGCCACCTACACACTCATACACTGTGAGCGGCATCTGGAATAACAGCTACTTAGTTAAAGGTCTAAATTTCCCTTCTGTTTGATAACATAGCACAAAGTGTTTTAGAAACATAATCCAGGGTTGAAGTAATGGCATGCCAGTTAAAATAAAACAGGGATCTGCTTAGAACTGCTTCTCATCCTGGTTTAGTGACTGTGCCCCATTCCATTTCATTCAGCATGTACAGTATGGCATGCAGAAACAAAAAAATACAGATCTCTTCAGTTCAACCAAAATTTAATTCAGCAAGGAGGTACAGGAGGTGGAGTTCTGGGCTCAGAGTCCAGAAGATCTGAGTTCAAATCTAGTCTCAGACACTTAGTAGTTATCTTCCTCACTTTCCCTATCTGTAGAATGGGGATAATAACAGTGCCTACCTCCCAGGGTTGTTGTGAGAATAGAAGCTCTTGTAAATTTAAAATGCTGTGTAAATGCTAGCTATTTTTGTTATTATGACTATGTTCAAAGTCATGCATTGAACAATTGCCTACCAAAGGATACTGGAGAGACTGCCCAATCATTTCACAAGCATTTATTAAGCATTACTTTGTGCCAGAGAGGAAAGCAGGTACAAGAGATAGAGAGCCAGATCAAAGCCATCAATATTTAACTATATAAGTGACCCTGGTGTATCAGCAATGCCATATTCACAATGCCTATGGAGATTACAAATATGCTGATATAATTATCCATCACAA
>NW_027185575.1:2297744-2310586 GCF_028583685.1 Petaurus breviceps papuanus
TGGGTTTGGAGTCAGAAAGCCTTGAGTTCAAATTTGACTTCAGACACTTACTAGCTGTATGACCTTGGGAACTAACTTAGTCTCTGTCTGCCTCAGTTTCTTCATCTGTAAAATGGTGGTAATAATAGCACCTACCTTCCAGGGTTGCCATAAGGGTCAAATGAGATAAGCATTATAAAGGGCTTAGCACAGTGCCTGGCACATAGTAAATGCCATATGAATCTTAGCCTTTATTATTAATATTTGGGATCAGGCAATCCTCTGGAATCTGTCTTTCAGCCTATCAGCTCCCTCCAACTCTTCATCCCAGATGAGATTAAGTGTTTTGGGTTTTTCTTTTTGGTCTTTTTTTCCCCATATGCTTTCTGTTAAACTAGTCCCAGACTATCTATGCCCATGGTTTCATATGTTAACAACCATGGATTCTTTCACTTTTTTACTTTTTATTTCCTTTAAAGACCATTTCTAAAACTTAATAATAAATTTAAAAATAGATTTTTAAAAAGTAAAAGAAAAGAAAGGGAGGAGGCACCTTCTCATTTCTCTCCTTTGGGACCAAGCTTTGGTCATTATAGTTTCATTGCACAAAAAATGACAAAAAATTAAAACCACTTATATTTTTCTTTTCATAATAACTTCATTTCAAATACATACTTTTTCCCATCTGTTACTCATAAAACTAGTCTGTACAGGAAGAATAAAGGAAAGGTAGAAACTAATGCCCAGTTCAGATAAGCTAACCAATATAAAAATATACTCAAGAAGACATGCAATGTTCCATACTTACAGTATCTCACTTCTGCAAAGAAAAGAGAGTGGTGCATTTATTCCCTTATCTCTCTCTCTCTCTCTCTCTCTCTCTCTCTCTCTCTCTCTCTCTAGCTTTTTGGAGGGGGGAAGGTAGGGCAATTGGGGTTAAGTGACTTGTCCAAGGTCACATGGCTAGTTTTTTTGTGTTAAGTGTCTGAGGCCAGATCCAAACTCAGGTCCTCCTGACTGCAGGGCCAATGCTCTATTCACTGTTCCACCTAGCCACCCCAGCCCCTTATCTCTTTTATGGGGCTAAGTGAGCTCATTATAATTAGATGGTGTTCAGGTCTTCAACAGCCACTTTTTAACTACCTACTATGGCTTTGGTGTCAAGGGATTGTAGTTCAATTCTCAGATATATGACTTGCTAGTTGTGAGCTCTTAGGCAAGTCAATTAACTTTTTGAGATATCAATTTCTTCATCTGCAAAATCAAGCATGATATTAGATGACCTCTATTTTCTAATTATAAAACTAAGTATGTATGGTCCTTGTGCAAAATGTTGGGGAGGGAATATGCCTGAGCCAGGAGGGAGAGCACATAAGAAATTTTAGGTCTCAGAAAAAATTTGACGGATTTCTGAAGTCTTCTTACCAATAGAATTTACTTGGCACTAAGATGTTGGGTCACTGCTCCCATCCTTAGAGCCCTGGACTGCTTGATATTTCACAAGTGAACCAATTCTATTTTAGGTGCTTAAAATACTTCCCTTGAAAAATTGAAAGGGGAGGCATTCAATTTTTTCTTACAGATTTACATTTATCAGAAATGCTGTTCTAAATAAGTGACTTTGTAGTAACCAATCAATATTCACAATAGGAAGGGAGAGAGAAAGAAGGAAAGAAATAAAGACAGACAAAGAGACATATAGGCAGGCAAGCAGGCTGGTAAACAAATAAATAATAAGAGAGAGACAAAGACAGAGAGATAGGAAAAGAGAGATAAGGAGCTGTGGAGAAACATTGAAAGAGACAAAGAAACACAGAGAGTCAGAGAAAGTCTCTATACTTACATATCCAAATAAGATTTCTTAAAAGATATTCTTTATAGTTCAAGAAGTTTTCATGAAGTTTAGAGGCAGGATGTGTAATGGGAATGGGAATTTGAAGATATTCCCTGCCCCTTGTATTGGCAAGCTAACAGATACTTAGTACTTACTTTCAAGTTCACAATTGTGTCAAGTATTAAGACTCAGAACTTGGGAATCCCACAGTGGAATGGACTTGCTGACATAACAGGAAAGGGCAGAATAAGGGGGAGCTAATACCATATATAAGGAAAAGCCTGAGAGAGGCCAGAACTTCTGGGAGCAAGCATCTGGAGGCTGGGCTGCTACTGCTTGAGAGAGAGAAGAGAACTGAAAACTGAGAAGAACTGAGAAGAGAAATGAGAACTGAGGACTGAACAGAGAAGTGAAAAATTAGAGGAGAGGAGAACTGGGATGAGGCATGGCTGTGGTGTTGGTACTTTGTCTGTTTTGATGTTACTTTGTCAGATTTATCTGCTGATAGAGGATGGTGCTGTTGTTACAGAAGCCCTGGGACCTTGCTGCTGGTTCAGAAGACCTGAAAGAGGATTTTCTTGTATGTTTACAGAAATCCTGAAGGGGGGTCTTGATGATGATTTTAGAGGTCCAGGGACTATACTGATGATTTGTGTTGATTCCTCAGACCTTTTTATTGGGTCTATATTGGTTTCACAGGCAGAAAGTGAGCTGGTAAGGATGCTGGTAATGTGGATGAATGTTATTGTGGATGAATGTTATTGTGGCTTTGTTAAGCTTTGTCTTCCCAGAAAAAGAAACTGTGAAAGACTTGAGATGGACCAGACACTGTGAGCTTAAATATGGAATAGGAAGTGAACAAGAAGCTGGACAAAGAACTGAGAGCTGTCTGCCTTTGAACCCAAGAAGCAGTTAGATAGATTCCCAGGAGTTGAGACCATGGAAGAGGAACCATGGAAGCTGAAAGCCTGCCTTGAGTCAAGATGAAAAGACCTCTCCTTGGGTATTTAAAGCAAATTAAGAAAATCATGACTCACTGTAGGTTATGGGGGGAGAACTCTGACCTTTATATTTAGATGATTGGGTGAAGGACTTCTCCAATGAACAAGAAAGAGGACTTTTTGATTGAAGAGATTAAGACAATGTGACCTAGGGGTGGAGGACTTTGACTTTTGTACTTTGTGTCAATTAAGGAGTTTTGCCTCCTTAAGGATGATTCAGTTAAGGACTTACTAAATGCCGGTTATCTTTGTTTATAACTATGTATCCACTTTGATGAAAACCATATGGCCATTTTAGTGATAAATTGTTATGCCATAACATTGTGAATGCTGTACTTTGATTTTATGTGAATGTTTTGCCTCAATTTATTACTGAATAAATAAAGAGTTCACCATACTGTGTAATCAGAACCTTGAAAGTTGTTCACAACAGCAATCCTCTGGAAAACTGCTAGTGTTTGGCTTTACAGGATGCTATTTATATGTTTTATTTTAAAATTTCAGATTATCATGTGGAAGGTAGCAGCACCAAAAATGGTTTTGGAGTTTCTCCATTTGACAGGATAAAAGATTCCACTTCTTTCATGTTCCTGGGGTCTTTCCTCACTGAATCTGACTTCCAAGGATTTCTCTGTCAGTGGTTGGAGGCAATGCAAGTGTATTCTCTGTTATCTCTTCTCCCAGAACCATGCTTTGAAACTTTGAGAACTGTTATAGTTTGATGGAGTAAAAGGAGGAGAAAAGGAAGTTGGGAGAGATCCCGGATGATACTGTAACTGCCTTCTTGGCTTTGTTCCTAAGGAGACAGGGCTCTGAGAAACTTTTCCATAGCTAAAGATGTCTGCTTATGAGTGAGCAGAAAATGATAACTCTATGTATGATTGTAAACATTTTCTAGCAAGCAATATCCATTTATATTCACAAAAGAAAGATGGCATTGAAAGTTACAAAGATCCTAAATGATATGATCTTATCTACATCACTAGATGATTTAGAACCTCAGCAAATCACATGATATAGAATGAAATGTGGTAGTCATTATTTAGCTGGTCCAGTCCATTATCAACATGACAAATGACAACCTTTACACTTTCATGTGACACCGTAGGGATTTTCGTAGTCTAAAAGCACAGAGATGATAGAAATGATGCATAGGTACCAAAGTATATGAAAAAGAAAATGATGCTAAGACACATATTTCATGAAGCAATGGGAAGAGGAATCTAGGGAGGTGCAGTGGAGAGAGCACTGGACCTAGAGTTAGGAAGACTCATCCTCCTGAATTCAAATCCAGCCTCAGACACTTAGTAGCTGTGTTACCCTGGATGAGTCACAACCAATATTAGCCTCAGTTTTCTCATCTGTAAAAATGGGCATAGTTATAGCACCTTCCCCACAGTGGTTGTGAGGATCAAATATAAGATATGTTCTGCCAGTCTTAGCACAGGGCCTGGTTCATAGTAGGTGATATAGAAATGTTAGATGAAGATTATGATGATGATGATGGTGATGATGATGAAAAGAAGCAGATGGGGCCATAGTGGATAGAGCACTGGACCTGGAGTCAGCAGCACCTAAGTTCAAATCTTATCTCAGAAATTTTCTAGTTGTGTGATCTTGGGAAAATCACTCAATATTTATATGCCTCAGTTTTCTCCTCTGTAATATGGGGATAATAATACCCCCTTCCTCACAAAGTTGTGAGGAGGATAAAATGAAATATTTATAGTGCTTTACAAACCTTAAAGCACTATCTAAATACTAAATGGAAAATATTGACCTTGGAGTCAGAAGTCTGAGATTGCACTAATCTTTGTGACACTTCCAAATTATGTAAGACTACATGGTAGGATTGATAACCTAATTTGGAGTTAAAAGATCTAGTTCAGTCAGCCTTAGATATTTATTATCTGTAAAATCATGAGAAGTGACTTTTCTTCTTCCCTGCTGAACATTGATATTTAATAGAATTGAGACTTTTTCAAAGCCTTGGTTAACACATTCTTAAAATGGGAATATTGTACTATCTCCTTATGGGAACATTGTGAGAAAAATGCTTGCAAACCTTAAAATACAAATGTGAATTGTAATTTTTATATGACCTAAGGCAAATGACTTAGTTTCTCTTAACCAGTGCCCCCTTGTGTAAAATGGGTACCCTGATATTTGAATCAGCATGGTATAAAGGATAGAATGCTGGGCATTAGAGTTGGAGATAACTTTGAATCCTGTCTCAGAAACTTTGTGTCCCTGTGAACCTGTCAAGGATTGTAATAGCTTCACCTGTAAAATGGGTATAATGATACTTTTACAACCCACCTCACAGAGTGGTTGTGTGGAAATTGCTTTATAAAACCTAAAATATTCTCTGTATCTAGACCTATATATCACCACACAATGACTACTGTGTCTGGGGAGTCTGAGGCATTTACCCATTTCCTCTAGATCAAAGTTTCTTAATTCTTTTGGTGTCATGGACCCCTTTATCGGTCTGGGAAATCTATGGACCCCTTCTCAGAATAATATTTTTAAATGCATAAAACATAGTACACAGGATTACAAATGAAGCTGATTATGTTCACATAAGGATGCCATTTTTTCTATTATTAAAACATTAAAGATTTTGGAAAATTGCTGAATTGTCAATTTACCTTCCTCTCAGGATGAAACATCTTCCTCAGAGTCCATGCCTTCTGATAGGTCAGGTTACAGGTTTACCTGCAGCCCTAAGGCCACATGTGGCTCTCTCTAGGTCCTCAAGTGTGACCCTTTGACCAAATTCAATGTTCACAGAACAAGTCCCCTTAATAAAAGGATTTATTCTGTAAAACTTGGATGCAGTCAAAGGGCCACATTTAAGGACCTTAAAGGTTATAGGTGGCCTCAAGGCTGCAGATTCCCCACCCCTGGCTTGACTCATCCTCCTTTCAGGGGCCACATTTTCTCCAAGTACCACCTAATAGCTATAAAGTATTGTCACTATTAAAACTAAGCTTGTACTGACTGTGGAACCCAGATGTTCCCAAACTAGTCACCCATGAAAGGTCAAATTCTCATGATCACTGTTTGCTTATATATGCAAGTAAAACTTAAGTTTGTTTATATCCCTGACCTCTTGGGCAGTCTGGCAAAGTCTATGGTTCTCTTCTCAGAATCATATTTTTTTAATGCATAAAATAAAATACAGAGATATATAAAGGAAACCACTTATCTTGAAGGACAATTATGAAAATGCTAAAAACAACAAGTATCCAGGATCCCAGGCTAAGAAACTCTGATCTATGCATAAGCAAACTTAGAAAGCAAAAGAAAAAGTAGCCAGAGGCTGGAGGCCTAGGTTGGAGGTGACCTGTGTAGAGCATGCATCCTCTCATTGCACCTATCTGGCTCACAGGAAGTCCAAGAAAGTCCATGATACATGCCTCTGTTGCAGCTTTGATTTCCACCCCTATTCTGAAGTTCCCTTGTACAGGTGATGGGTGGGACAATCCCACTCCTTCCATTTTTCCTAGGAAATTGAGGCTGAGAGAGGTTAAATGGTTTGCCATTTCTTGCATTACTCCCAAATTCAGGTGTGCAGAGGATCTTCTTCAATCAGGTTCCACCTAAAAGTAGCTGTGGCAGGGTTATTTCCTTTTCATTCTCCTTCCGTGAAGCTGAGGTCCCAGCTGACAGCTGAGTTGCTGTGCTGACTTTAAAGAAGTTTCTCGATTTCTTTATTCCTGTCCTTGCACCTGGTTACCTTGGCTTGGCTGATCAATATTCAACAGTGACATTTTATAGCAGACTTAGGTGCTCATTTTATGTCATTAAGATCACTCAGGTTTACTGTCAGTAGGAGAAGAATATCTCTCTGTGTAAAATACAATCTGTTTCTATCACTTCTTATATAATAATATCTGTAACATGGATAGCAAATACTGTGTTATTTGTGTTTTGGACACCCCAAATATTTCCTTAGTATTTAATTTGATGACATCTTTACCCATTGTTGAAAATTATTTTTATTGATATTTTCACTTTATAAGACCTGCTTTTTACCAATGTATATATGTCACTCTATAACAATGAATAAAAAAGAGGAAGAAAATTGTTCAGCAAAACCAATGAGTGTATTGAAAAAAATTTGAAATTATGTGCAGTGTTCCATACCAATGATCATTCAATCTTTGCAAAGAAGTGGGAGGAGGTTTCATCTCATATTTCTTCTTTGAAAGCAAGTTTAGTCTGCAAGTTTTCACAACTTTCTGTTTCAATTATTTGTTGCTATTCTTATTTCCACTTAAATAATTGAGGTCATTGTGTATATTGTCTGCTTACTCATTTTGCATCAGTTTACATAAGTCTTACTATGCTTTTTTGTATTCACTATATTATCTTTTTTATTGATACACAATATTGTTCAGTCATTTCATTCACATTTGGTCTTTGACACCTAAGATACTAGAGTGGTTTTCCAATTTCTTCTCCCACTTATTTTACAGCTGAGGAAATTGAGGTCAACAGGGTTAAGTGACTTACACAGGGTCACCCAGCTAATAAGTATCTGAAGCTGGGTTTGAGCTGAGGCGTTCCTGACTCCAAGCATTGTACTCCATCCACTGAGCCACCTAGGTGCCCAGTATATTTGGAGTACCATGACTTGTTTAACCATTCCCTCAAATTATAAGTACTACTTTGTTTCTAGTTCTTTGCTACTACAAAAACTGTTATAAATATATAGGTATTTATGGCTCTATTTTTTGTCACTGAACTCTTTGAGGTATATTCTGGGAGGTACAAAAAAATCACTGAAGAAAATAACTTTTTTAAAAAAAAACAAAATTGGCCAAATGGAAAAAGAGGTGCAAAAGCTCACTAAAGAAAATAATGCCTTAAAAATTAGAATTGGGCAAGTGGAAACTAATGACTCTGTGAGACATCAGGAAACAATAAAAACAGATTTAAAAGAATGGAAAAGTAGAGGAGGAAATATGAGTATTCACAACTGACTTAGAAAACAGATTGAGAGATAATTTAAGAATTATTAGGCTACCTGAAGTTCACCATAAAAATGAGCCTAGACATAAAATTTCAAGAAATTATCAAAGTAAACTAACCCAATATCTTAGATCCTGAGGGTAAAATATAAGTTGAAAGAATTCATCAATCATCTTTTGAAAGAGATCCCAAAATGTAAACTCCCAGGAATATTATAGCCAAATTCCAGAGTTCCCACATCAAGGAGAAAATATGGCAAGTAGACAGAAAGAAATAATTCAAATATCATAGAGTCACAGTTAGGAAATTTATCAGCTTTCAAGTTAAAATAGCAGAGAGCTTGGAATGTAGTATTCTGGAAAGCAAAGGTGCTAGGAGTACAACCAAGAATAACCTACTCAGAAAGACTGAGCATCATCTTTTCAGTTGAAAAAAAATGGATATTTAATGAAATAAAGTACTTTCAAGCATTCCTGTTGAACAGATGAGAGCAAAATAAAAAATCTGATATTCAAACACAGGACTCAAGAGAAGCATAAAAAGGTAAACATGAAAAGTTAGACCTAAAAGACTCAATAAAGTTAAGTTGTTTATATTCATTTATGGGAAAATGATACATGCTGATATGTGTAACTCCTAAGAATTTTATCATTATTAAAGCAGTTAGAAGGAGTCTATGTAGACAGAAGGTGGAGATCTGATTATGTTGGGATGATCTCCCCCCCCAAAAAAGTTAAAGGGAGAGGAAAGAGAATGAATTGAGATAAAGGGGAAAGAAGTAAAATAGAGAAAACTTTCTCCCATAAAAGAGACAACTAAGGAAGCGATTTTATAGAGGATGGAATAGTGAGGGGTGGGGTTGGTTAGCCAACAGTGTTTGAACCTCACTGTCATAGGAATTAGTTCAAAGAGGGTTGGAGAATTTATATATATATATATAAAGAAGACAGGGGTCAGAAGCAAAATTGACTTTTAAGGAAAAAGAATAAAAAGAGAAAGAAGGATAAATGGAAGAAAGTAAGATCGAGAGAAATACGGAGTAATCGTAACTGTGAATGTGAATGGGATGAGCTCACCCATCAAACCTAAGCAGGTAGCAAAATGAATTAGAAACCAGAATTCAACAATATGTTGTTAATAAGACACATTTGAAACAGAAAGATACACACAGAGTTACAATGAAGGGCTGGAACAGAATTAATTATGCTTCAACTGAAGTAAAAAGTCAAGATTGGCAATCATGATCTCAAATAAAGCAAAAGTAAAAATAGACTCAATTAAAGAGATAATCAGAGAAACTATATCTTGATAAAATATACTATAGCAGATGAAGTAATATAAAAAAATACAGCAAGGTTTTTTTTTGGTTAAGGCCTCATATCTCAAGTACATATGGAACTGAATGAAATTTAAAAAAAAATAAGAAGTATTCCTCAATTGATAGATAGTTAAAATATATGAATAGGTAATTTCCAGAAGAAGAAATCAAAGCTATTTATAATCATATGAAAAATGCTCTAAATCACTATGATATTAAAGAAATGAAAATTAGGACAAGTTTGAAGTGCTATAATGGTAATGAGAATTTGAGCTGTACAAGTGCCACCTCACAACTATCAGAAATGACAAAAATAGAGGGGATGAGGAGAAATAGGTATGCCAAAAAACTGTTAGTCCAACCATTCTAGAGAATAATTTCGAACTATGCCCCAAAGGTATATGCCCCAAACTGTGCGTGCTCTTTGACCTAGCATACAATTATTAGGTCTATATCATAATGAGGTCAAAGGAGAAAGAAAAGGACCTATATGTGTACAAAAATATTTGTAGCAAGTCTTTTTGTGATAACAAGGAAATGGATATTGAGGGTCATCAATTGGGTTATGACTGAACAAGTTGTGGCATATGGTTGTGATCAAATACTTTCATGATGAAAACATGCTACCCAACATCAGAGAGAGAACTGAGTGCAGACTGAAGTATAATTTTCTTGGTTTTTTGCCCTTTTTTGTGGCATAAGTAATATGCAAATATGTTTTGCATGATTTCACATGTATAATTAATTGATATCATTTTGCTTTCCTTCTCAGGGAGTTGGGGAAGGGTGAGAGGGTGAGAGAGAATTTGGCATTCAGAATTTAAAAAGAGAAGAATGTTAAAAAGAATAAATCATAAATTAAAAGAGTGAGACATATATTTGAGAACACAACCAATATGGACTTTATTTAGCCTAACTACATTTGTTACATAGATTTTATTTTTCTTTCTTTCTTCCTTTTTGCCAGTGGGACTGGGTGTGAAAAGTGGGATGGGTAGAAGGTAGAGAGAAAAAAAATAGAAAAAGCACGAAAGAGCAAAATTAAGACATCTTTTTTTATGCAGAGAAGAGTACAGAAGGGAGCCCAGATGTGAGACAGGAGGTCATGAAAGAGATTGAGGCTAGATAAATAGATCTGAGAATCATCAACATACAGATGAAAACTGAATTCTTGAGAGATAAGATCACCAAACAAGACCATATAGAGGGAGAAGAAAAGAGAAGAGTACCCAACCCAGAGCCTTGAGGGACTCCCATGATTAGTAGGTTTGACCTGGATAACTATCTAGCAAAAGACATCGAGAAAGAGGATCTGACAGGAAGAAAACCAGGAGAAAGTATCACGAAAAACAAACAAACAAAAATAGAAACAAAAACAAGACACTAGAGAAAAAAAGAGTATCGAGGAGAATAATGTTATTGATGGGGCCAAAGGCTGTAGAGAGATCTAGTAGAATGAACAGTGTGGAAAGGTCTTTAGATTTGGCGATTGAGAGGTTGTCGGTAAATTCAGAGGGAGCCATATTAAGTCAGAAACCAGACTGCAGAGAATTAGAGGGGAGGAAGGGGTAGCACTGATGGTAACTGGCCTTCTCAGGGACCTCAGCCATGAAAGTGAGGAAAGATATAGGACAGAGATGGTTGGATAAAGGTGATAGTTTTACAAGGATGGGGAGATACAGGTATGTTTGTAGGCAGCATGCATTGTATTGATTTAAATGTGAATATTTTGAATCTGCCCTGTGGAAACTCTTTGAGAGCAAGGACTAAATCAGTTTTGCACTTTTGTTCCCTTTGCTTGCTAATAGAATCATAGATATAAATGCCATAAGGGACCTGAAAAGTCAACCAGCATAATCCTTTCATTTTACTGATTTTATTGGCTTAGCACAGTGCCTGGGTCATCACAGGTTCTTCATAAATGCTTGTTAACCTGATTTGACTTACAGATAAGGAAATATACACATGGAGGTTTAGTGATTTGCTTAAGTTAGTATAGCTAATAAGTAATTGAGGCAGGATCTGCACCCAGGTCTTCTCGATCCCAAGATCAGTGCACTATCTACATGTTCCATGCAGCCTCTAGTCAGAATTGAAAAAATGCTTTTTCATTTATTTTTGGCCACTGAGCTTAGAAGAGGGAAGAATATTCTTCAGTCTAAGTCTTATCAACCACATAACATAGATAAATCTATAGATAAATGGATGGTCGGTGAATGGATAGATAGATAGACAGACAGACAGACAGACAGACAGACAGACAGACAGACAGACAGACAGATAGATAGATAGATAGATAGATAGATAGATAGATAGATAGATAGATAGATAGATGACACAATGAAAACATCAGGTAACTTTGACTCCAAAACCATTCTGCATATGGTTTATTTTTTGCATATTTACTTGGTTAAAAAAAGAAAGAAAAGACAAGAAAAAACAGAATGAAACAATCACCCATCCAAACATCAGCATTGTCTCTCAGAGCCCAAATTGTTGACATGTTCTGGCATTCTTCAGGCTTCTGTAAAACAAGAATATCATTTTTTTTTTACTGTTTAGAACATCAGACATAAAGGCAATTTTGAGCTGCCAGAGTGTGAGATTTTGACTTTCTGTTAACATTCATCTGTCCCCAAGGTACGTTTCCTCACGACTGTGAAAGTGCTTGGATTGATCTCTGGCAGTGAAGACACAGCATGTCCTTAATTTGCCTGTTGCAGAACAAATGAGGAGCCCTGGGCTCAACCATCAGAAAGATGGGTGGGCTTGCAAAAGAACACCCTTTGCTTTAGGACAAACTGTAGGTTCATTCAGAAAGTCCAGGGGGAGTAGCATTGGGCACTCTTACTAGCTGGATAATATTGACTCTGTGTCCCTCTTCTGACATTGCATATAATGTCAGATTTCTTTTAGGTATTGACCAGGTACAGTTCACTTAGAGAACCACTGAGATTGCTTCCATTTCTGAAATATGAAACAAACAAAGGATATTTCAAGGTGGGGGGCATGGGAAGTGATCAGCATATAAGCATTAGCTGAGCACCTAGGGAATTTATAGGTTTGTGTTACGGGATAATAACATGCATACTCCTAGTCTGGTAGGGGAGATGGTGCATTCTCCCATATTAGTAGCATTAAGTGTCTTATGGACAGGATGTGGACACTTTACAGACAGATGTGGACACTTATCTGCTGGCAGACAGACTGCCCTGCCTGTTTACAAATGACCAGATGATCCCTGTTTAAACTCTGAGAATGATTTCAAACCAGGCAGAAGCAAACACATGAGAGGGCATCCATAGTAACACAAGTAATGTGTTGGCTTAACTTGAATTGAATAAAATAAACAAAACACAGAGCCTATTAAAGATTTCTTGCTAGGCATCCGGGCTTTTCTCTGAAGCCATATGAAGCACATTTGGTCAGGGAACATCTGGCTGTGACAAATGACCAATGTGTAACAGGAATCTCCCTGAAGGAACCAGCACTTTTGGAAACCCTTGTTAACAAGAGAGCCGGCTGTGTGGTTGCCTTTGCTTCAGACCTCTCTAATTTGCTCCTCCAACTCAGCAGTCCACTGACTGTCATTTGTCCCATTTTAATCTCTCTCTTCTGAGTGAGAACTAACATCAGCAAACACAGGTCATATGATTTCAATTGAAATATGGCATAGGAGGTCTCTGCCTAAGATGGATTTTCTCTTTGCAATTTGCAACATCTCCCCCCC
>NW_027185575.1:2310596-2346741 GCF_028583685.1 Petaurus breviceps papuanus
CCCCCCCACCCCAACCCAATTATCCTAAAATCCTGAGTCCTGGGGTTGAGATTGGGTGGGGGATGGGGTGGAGGTGGGGAAGGACATTAGTTGATGAAGTTCCTAAAATAGAGAGGTAATGTGACCCTGGAGCAAGAGTACTGGACATGAAGTCAGGAAGAAGCTGGATCCATCTCCTGCCTCTGGAACCAATCGGATGTGTGAAATTGGCAACTAGATATAATAACTTCCCCTCAGTTTCTTCCTCTGCAGATGGGGGATGAAAAGCCCTTTTTAAGAGACTTTAAGAGGAATCTAGGCAGTGCAGTGAGTGCAGCGGTGGGGAACCTGGGACGTCAAGGTCACACGTGTCCTTCTAGGTGTTTGGGTGCAACCTTTTGACTGAGTCCAAGTTTTACAGAACAAATCCTTTTATTAAGGGGATTTGTCCTGTGAAGTTTGGATTCAGTAAAAAGGTCACATTTGGGGCATAGATGGCTACATGTGACCTCAAAGCTGCATGTTCCCACCCCTGGTAGAACATTAGACCTACAATCATGAGGAACTGAGTTCAAATCTAGTCTTAGAAAGTTACTAGCTGTGTGATTCTAGACAAGTCATTTAAGCTTGGAATGTCTTAGTTTTCTCATCTGGAAAATGGGATAATAATATCTACATCCCAGATAAAATGAGATCACATATATAAAACTCTTTGAAAACCTTAAAACATATTATAAATACTTGCTATTATTAGACATAGTAATAACAGCTAACATTTGTTTATATAGCTCTTTAAGGTGTTTCACAAATCTTATATTTGTTTGACTTACATATAATACTGTCAAACCTTTCCAAAGTGCTGATTTGTTTCCTGCAAATGGCTTTTTTCTTTGTTATTTTTTTCTTTCTTATTTCCTTGTTATTTGTTATAAGGGATGACTCTGGAAAGGAGGGGACAGAGAGACATAGTGAGAAATGTAGGGGATGTAAAAACAGAAGATATCAATAAAATTATTTTAAAATTCATACCCCTTTGAAACATTAATTTTGCTGAATTGACTTTCCCTTTTCTTTTTTTTTTATTCTTTGTTATAAGAGACTGTACTCAGGGAGAAGGCAGAGGAAGATGGATTAGGAAATGTAGGTGATGTAAAACAAGATATGTCAATAAAATTTTATTTTTTAAAAAAGCAAAAGGGAGATGATAACAATAATTGTATTCCTTACCCTGCAGGGCTGTTGTGAGGATAAAATGAGATGAGGTGTTTGATATACTTTAAAAATGTGTCAGCTAATTATAATTAGCCTTAGAGGAAGACAGTTATTATCCAGTTACAACCAGCTTGGTCCCACACTTTCACCAGCTGAGATCTTAAAGAAGATAAATTCTATCTCCTCTTTGAAGCCTGTTCTCTCCCATCAGAACCTTGCTTTTCCTGATTCCCCCGCTTTTAAGGTTTTCCCTCATCCCATAATACTTTGCATTTACTTTCCATATATTTTGTATTTACTTTATTGCTTTACCCAGTATAATCTAAGCACTTGGGTGACTGGTCTTGTTTTCATATTAGATTGTAAGTTTCTTGAGGACAGGAACTTTTTTGCCTCTTTTTGTATCCCTAAAGTTTAGCACAATGCCTGGAACCTACTTAATAAATGTTTATTGAATATAATTGAATCATATCCCAGGGATCTACCATGATACTTTATAGGTAGTATTTGCTATCATTCCATTAGAATATAAGTCCCTTGAGGACAGAATGTATTTTTAATTTTTCTTTTTGTATCTCCAGCATCGAACACAGTACCTAGCACATCGCAATAACTTAATAAATATTTGTTGAATGGAATTAAATTGTTGGTAAGGGCCATCCTCTGAGACCTTACTTAGGCTATTGTATAAGCACCTCTTTCATGGGGGAAGGAGTAGATCTGTGACATTACTTTTGTGAACTGCCTGTATTGAAACTTTTCCCATCAAAACAGATGGACAATTTTTCTGAAACTTATTGGCTTACAGTAAGGCGTTGAATAGCTAGTTCATGTGAGATCTGAATCCGTTTCTACCCATGTAAGATGAATGACTGAACAAAACCAGACTTATTAAGAGCTTACTATATACCTAAAACCATCTCAGCACATGGGCTAACCCAGGCTGAGGAAAAGCAACAGACCATGACACCATCAGTGATTTAGGGAGCTATCTATTTCAAGCATGTGAAGACTTCCCTGAAGGAAAGTGTAGATGAGAATAATTTATTCCAATGGCCACAAGGCTGCTAAAACAGGTGCTGTGGAATACTTGGAGCTTGGTCAGACACTGAAGCTGCCAAGGTTACACACTACATCCTGGGCAATTGTCACTTGTCCTGACTTTTGTCTTGCAACTTGTAATGGTAATGGGAATTTGAAAATCTTCCCTGCCCCTTAATAGGCCAAATGTAATCACATGGAGCCCACAGGGGGAGGAGCTTGCTGAAAGGGTGGAAAAGAAAGGGTAGAGCAAGAAGGAGCAGAAGAGAGCAAGCAGTCTGGAGGCTGAGCAACTAATGTGAAAGAGAGAGGGGGCATCTTTGCTTAAGGGAACCTGTTTTGTTTTAAAGGCCTGACAGACGAAAGGCTTGGGAATATTGGTGTTTGCTGCATTGGTTAAGTGTACCAACTTATTGGTCACTATCATGGATTTGGCTTTCTGGTTTTGGAATTTGGCTTTCTGGTATTTGAATAAATGTTTTGGTCCTGTTTTCCATGTAGAGAGTATGTTACATTTTGTGGTTCACAACTACACTAGTATATTCATAGCCACTGTGAATATGACATTGGTGTTGTACCACTGAACTTCAATGACTCTGCAAGAGAAGGAAGCTGATGACTGTGCAACTCTGTCTCACTTAAATCCAATTCACACTTGAGTCAAGATATCACCACCTGATGTCATTAGTCCTTTTTAAAAATAAAGAATAAACAACTATGTACCAGACACAATACTAAACACAGGGGATAGAAATACAGAAATAAAGATAGACCTTGGCCTCAAAGGAACTTAAAATCTAATGGATGAGACAGCATGTATAAAACTACAGGGATGGCGAATGGAGCTAGAATGAAGTTGATTGGTACAATCTTTCCAATAGAAATGGCAATACTGATTGATTATGGTTTTTGAAGTAGAAAGTTGTGGGGCATAGACTGTGCACAGGGTGGCAGCAGAATGGATGCTGAGTGATGGAAAGGAGTAGAGAAGATGACCGAGAGTGCAGCTAACTATATGGCTGGGACCACTGTGATATGGTGGGCCATATGAGATACTTACCAGTGAGGGTGAGGTGGGGTTGAGGGCCGAGGTGCAGGGTAGTTCTGGAGCTAAAAGGACTAAATCCTCGGGACACAGGATCTGGCCCAAAGGTGTAGCATGGCAGTTGGGGTGAAGATGGCAGAATGTGAAATGAAGCATGACTAGGATCATAAATCTGAACCGAAAGGGGCTTCTGAGGTACTCCAGCCCAACCTTCTGATTTTACAGCTTAAGAAACTGAGGTGAATTGGGGCAGTTGGTTGGTACAGGCACTGGCCCTGAAATCAGGAGGACCTGAGTTCTAATCCAGCCTCAGACACTTAACACTTACTAGCCACGTGACCTTGGGCAAGTCACTTAACCCAAATTGCCCTGCCTTCTCCCCTCCAAAACAAAAAAAAAAAAAAGAAAGAAAGAAAAGAAAAGAAACTGAGGTCAAGGGAAATTAAGTATCTAGGTGGTGCAATGGCCTAGAGGCAGGTGGGCTTGAATTCAAATGCAGCTTCAGAGATTTAGTAATTATATAATACTGGGCAAACCACAAAACCTCTATTTGTCTCAATTTCCTTATCAGTGAAATGGGGATAATAATAGCACCTACCTTCCCAATTTGTTGTGAAGATGGAAAGAGATAATTAGAAAGGCCTTAGCACAGTGCCTGGTGCATAGTAAGCACCATATAAATGTTTACCGTTATTGTTATTGTTATTATTAAGACTCCAGGAGAGTTAGTGACTGTATCCCATCTACATTTTCTACCTCCTCATCTTCTAGCACAGTGCTCAAAAGACTGAACCACTGTTGATGTATTGAGTCAGTGAAAACCATGTCATGACGACTTTGAATCCAAGGTATCAGGAGAGAGAAAGTGGGCCAAGAATTCCAGAAAAGATTATTTATATAAGTTGTTGCAAAGCTGGTACCTCCTGAAACATGGATGCTACAATATTGTTCTGCACTTTAATGATTGACCATTACTTAAACTTTACAAGCCACTATGTTTTATTCCAAAAATTTACATCTCTCTCTCTACACACACACACACACACACACACACACATTTATTGATTTATTTATTTTAGTTTACAACATTCAGTTCCACAAGCTTTTGAGTTCCAAATTTTCTTCCCCTCCTCCCCCCAATGACAGCATGAAATCTGATATAGGATCTACAAATACCTTCTCAATAAACATTAGTCAAGTTGTAAAGAAAAAAAAAGAAAAAAGTTGTAGATTGGTTATAATCATAACCAATGGAAAGAACAATGAAAAAGAAGGAACAAAATAAAACACAAAAGAAAGAGAACAAGTGGTTTGCTTCAATCTGCATTCAGACTCTGTAAATCTTTCTATGGATGTGGATAGCCTTTTCCATCATGAGTCCTTTGGAGTTGTCTTAGAACCTTGCATTGCTAAGATAAGTCCAGTTTATCAAAGTCAGTGATCACATATGTGATACGTCCATAATTTTGTATAATGTTCTCCCAGTTCTGCTACTCTCACTCAGCATCAGTTTATATAAGTCTTTCCAGGTTATTATGAAGCCCATCTGCTCCTCATTTAGTATAGCACAATAGTCTTCCATTACATTCATATGCAATAACTTGTTAGGCATTCTTGAATTGATAGGCATCTCCTTGATTTCCAATTCTTTGCCACCACAAAAAGAGCTGCTATAAATATTTTTGTACGTATGGGTCCTTTTCCCACTTATATGATCTCTTTGGAATATAAGCCTAGAAGTGGTATTGCTGGGTCAAAAGTTATACACATTTTTATAGGCCTTTGGGCACAGTTCCAAATTGCTCTCCAGAATGGTTGAATCAGGTCACAACTCTCTCAACAATGCATTAATGTTCCAATTTTCCCACATCTCCAGCATTTATCTTTTTTATGTTTTGTCATCTTAGCCAAACTGATAGGTGAGAGTTGTTTTGATTTACATTTCTCTAATCAATAGTGATTTAGAGCACCTTTCCACATGTTTAGAGATATCTTTAATTTCTTCCTCTGAAAACTGCCTCTTCATATTCTTTGACCATTTATCAATTGGGGAATGACTTGTATTCTTTTATATTTGACTAAATTCTCTGTATATGTTACAAGTGAGGCCTTTATCAGAGACATTGGTTGTAAAAATTCTTTCCCAGTTTTCTGCTTCCCTCCTAATCTTGGTTTCATTGGCTTTGTGCAAAAGTTTTCAACTTAATATAATCAGAATTATCTATTTTGAATTTAAAATGCTATCTCTTCTTTGGTCATAAATTCTTTCCTTCTCCATAAATCTGACAAGTAAACTATTCCTTGCTCTCCCAGATTGCTTACGGTATCAGCCTTTATACCCAGATCATGCACCCATTTAGACTTTATTTTGGTATATGGTATAAATTATTGGTCTATGCCCAGTTCCTTATGAACTATTTTGCAGTTTTCCCAGCAGTTTTTGTCAAATAGTTAGTTCTTATCCCAGATTTTGAGGTCTTTGGGTTGATTACTATTGTCATTGACGACTGTTTCTTATGTACCTAATCTATTCCACTAATCCACTACTCTATTCCTTAGCCAGTACTAAGCAGTTTTGATGACTACTGCTTTATAATATAGTTTGAAATCTGGTATGGCTAGGTCACCTTCCCTAGCATTTCTTTTCATTAATTCCCTTGATATTCTGGACTTTTTGTTCTTCCAGATGAATTTTGTTACTACTTTTTCTAGTTCTATAAAATATTTTTTGGTAGATTAATTGGTATGGCTCTAAATAGGTAAACTAATTTAGGTAAAATTGTCATTTTTATTATAACAAGCAACTGATGTTTTCCATTTAGATCTAACTTTATTTGTATGCAAAAGGTTTTGTAATTATGTTCATATAGTTCCTGGGTTTGTTTTGCTAGGTAGATTCCCAAATATTTTATGATATCTACAGTAACTTTGAGTGGAATTTCTCTGTTTCTTGCTGTTGGGTTTTGTTAAGAGATATATAGAAATGTTGAGGATTTATCTGGGTTTATTTTATATCCTGCAACTTTGTTAAATTTATTTATTAACTCAAGTAGTTTTTTACTTGATTCTCTAGGATCTCTAATTATAACATCATATCATCTGCAAAGAATGATAGCTTAGTCTCTTCTTTGCCTAATCTGATTCCTTCAATTTCTTTTTCTTCTGTTATTGATATAGCTAACATTTCCAGTACCAAATTGAATAACAGGGGTGACAGTGGACATGCCTGTTTCACACCCAATCTTATTGCTAATGCTTCTAGCTGATCCAATTTCATATAATACTTGCTTATGGTTTTAGATAGATGCTACTTATTATTTTAAGGGAGACTCACTTTATTCTTACGCTTTCTAGTATTTTTAATAGGAATGGGTGTTGTATTTTTCTTTTTCTTTTTTTGCTTTTTGGAGGGCAATTGGCGTTAAGTAACTTGCCCAAGGTCACAAGGTTAGGTTAGGGGTGTGTGTGTGTGTGTTGTATCTGAGACCGAATCCGAACTCAGGTCCTCCTGACTCCATGGCTGACACTCTACTCACTGCACCACATAGCCACCCCGGGGTGTTGTATTTTTCAAAAGCTTTTTCTGCATCTATTGAGATAATGGTATGGTTTCTTTGAGTTTTGTTGTTGATATGATTACTGTTATGATATGATTATACTGTTAGTTTTCCTAATATTGAACCAGCCTTGCATGCCTGGAGTAAACCCTACCTGATCAAAGAATATTATTCTTGTGATAAGTTGCTATAATCTATTTGCTAATATTTCATGTAAAATTTTTCCATCTATATTCATGAGGGAAATTGTTCTATAATTTTCTTTCTCTATTTTGGCTCTTCCTGATTTAGTTATCAGTACCATATCTGTATCATAAAAAGAGTTTGGTAAACTCCTTTTTCTCCAATTTTCCCAAATAGTCTATAAAGTATTGGAATTAATTGGTCTTTAAAAGTTTGATAGAAATTTTTAAAAAAATAAAAAAAATAAAAAGCCATTATCATTTGACCTCCTAATCAGGGAACAGTGAAGCTGTGAATGTTATTGCTAATGTTGTGTGTGTGTGTGTGTGTGTGTGTGTGAGTGTTTCTGTGTGCACTTGCAGGGGATAATTAAGAAATTGTACAAAGATTGACATCTTATACAGACACAATGTTCTTGTCTGGAAGATGGTAAAGCCGACAGATACTGAAGCCAAGAAAATTTTTAATATCAACAGGGATGAACAGTGTGTGATGTCATTTTGAAAGAAAGAAGTGAAGAAAACAGAAGCAGATTTTAGAAAAATGATGGGGCCATTACCAGAGCATCCCTGAGAAATCTGGTGATTGGTTTCCCAAGAGAAAGATGGGCATTGCTTAGGCTGAAGGAGGAGAATGATGAGTGATAACTTATAGAATTGACCATGTCATCTCAAACCCCTACTCCATGAACTCCAGAGGTTCCTCGATTACCTCAAGATGAAATATGAAATTCTTTCTAGGGGTTGAAGAGTTTTAATAACCTGAAACCTTTTTATATTTCTAGTGTTTCATCACTTTACTCTTTTCCATGTGAGTAGGGGCTTTGACTTTCTTGCTATACTTCACATACGACACTCCATCTTCCAACTTCATGCCTTTTCACATGCTCCTGACCTCCTCCGTGATGTCTGGGATGTACCTCCTCCTTATTGCCACTACCTGGTTTCCTTTAAGACGCATCCAAAATCCCACTTTCTGTAGGAGGCTTCCATCAGCTCCTGAACCCTCACCCAGAGCCTAAGATTACCTTCTATTTAAATGGTATATATCTTGTATGTACAAGTATTCAAATGCTATCTCCCCCACCTGAATGCAATTTTCTTTGAAGGAATAGACTGCCTTTGTCTTTCTTTGTATCAGTAGTGCTTATCAAAGTGCTTGGTGTATGTAAGTACTTAATATATGCCTTTTGATAAACAATTGGCTTTCATAGGTTTTTGTTTAAACTAACAGAGACCAAGAATGAGGTTATGTTTTTTACCTTAATGAAAGTAAACTGCACCTGGAATCATGTAACATACAAGGCTTGGAAATATTGGCTTGTATCCTCTGGGAGCAGGGCTTTCCATAGGCAAGGTAGTCCTTTCTTTTGCCATTGTGCATTTTTCTGGCATTTTAGGTAGTAATACATATTTGTACTAAAGAAGACAAGAAACCCAGGAACTATATGAACACAATCAAAAAACACTTTTCACACAAATAAAGTTAGATCTAAATAATTGGAAAAGATCAGTGACTTGTGGGTAGGGCAAGCTAATATAATAAAAATGACAATTCTGCATAAATTAATTTACTTATTCAGTGCCATACCAATCAAACTACCAAAATTATTTTATAGAGCTAGAAAAAATAGTAACAACATTGATCTGGAAGAAAAAAAGGTCCAGAATATCAAGGGAATTAATGAAAGGAAATGCAAGGGAAAGTGGCCTAATCATACCAGATATTCTATTATAAAGCAGTGATAATCAAAACTAGTTGGCTTTGGTTAAAAAATAGAGGGGTAGATCAGTGGAATAGGTTAGGTACACAAGAAACATTAGCCAATGATTATTTGATAGACTGAAAGACCCCAAATTCTGGGATAAGAACTCATTATTTGACAAAAACTGCTGGGAAAACTGGAAAATCATTTGTCAGAAAATGAACATAGACAAACATCTGACTCTGTATACCAAAATAAAGTCCAAATAGGCATGCAATTTAGATATAAAGGCTGATACTATAAGCAAATTAGGGGAGCAAGGAGCAGTTTTTGTGTCAGATTTATGGAGAATGGAGGAATTTATGACAAAACAAGAGATAAGACAACGTTATGAAATACAAAATGTATACTTTTGATTACATTAAATTGAAAAGTTTTTACACAACGTCAATGGAACTAAAATTAGGAGGGAAGCAGAAAACTGTGAAAGAATTTTTATAACTAGTGTCTCTGATAAAGTCCTCATTTCTAAAATATATAAAGAACTGAGTCAAATTTATAAGAATACAAGTCATTCCCCAATTGATAAATGGTCAAAGGTTATGAACAGTCAGTTTTCAGAAGAAGAAATTAAAGCTATCTAGAGTCATATGAAAAATTTCTCTATTTCACTATTGATTAGAGAAATGCAAATCAAAACAACATTGAGGTATCACCTCATATCTATCAGATTGGCTAACATGACAAAAAAGGAAAATGATAAATGTTGAAGATGTGGGAAAATTGGAACACTAATTCATTTTTGGTGGAGTAGTGAACTGATCTAACCATTCTGGAGAGGAATTTGGAACTATGCCCAAAGGGCTATAAAAATGCGCATACACTTTGACCCAGCCACACTACTTCTAGGGCTGTATCCCAAAGAGATCATAAAATTGGGAAAAGGACGTGTATGTATAAAAATACTTACAGCAGTTCTTTTTGTGGTGATCAAGAACTGGAAATTGAGGGAATGCCCCTCAATTGGGGAATGACTGAACAAGTTGTGGTGTATGAATGTAATGGAATACTATTGTGCTATAACAAATGATGAACAGGTGGGATTCAGAAAAAAAAAAAAAACATATGAATTGATGCTAAGTGAAGTGAGTAGAACCAGGAGAACATTGTACACAGTAGCAGCCACAGTGTTCACTGACTGACTTTGATAGATTTAGTAGCCCTCTCATCAATTCAAGAACCTAAAACAGTTCCAAGTTCCATGATGGAAAATGCCATCCATATCCAGAGAAGAGCTATGAGAGTGCAACAGACTATTTTTTTCTTTTTTCTTTCTTATGGTTCCTCCCATTCATTCTAATTGTTCTATACAACATGACTAATGTGAAAATATGTTTAATAGGAATGTACATGTAAAGTCTATATCAGATTGCATGCTGTCTTGGGGAGGGGGAGTGAAAGGAGTGGGAGAAAATTTAAAACTTATGGAAGTGAATGGTGAAAACCAAAAATAAATAAATAAACTTTAAAAAAGAAAAGGAAAAATAAAATAATGTAATATTAGGAATTTGGATCTGGAAAAGACCTGAAAAATCATCTCTTCTTGTCCCATCCTTTTACAGGTGAGAAAAGTGAGGCCTTGAGCAGGGAAAAGACTTATCTTGGGTCAGGCAACTTGATAATGGCAAAGCTAGAATGAGGGATCATAGGATATAATGCTGTAAAGGACCCCACAGGTCATCTGGTCTCACTGCCTCACTTTACAAAGGAAGATACAGAGGTAGAGAGATGAAAGGTAACTTGACCATGGTCACACAGGTAATAAGCAGCAGAGCTGGAGTTGAGACCCAGGACAAATCAAATCAAATTTAGGGATTAATGTAAAGCCTTTAGGTGGCAAAAAATCTTTATAACTATGAAATTGGAAAGCCATAGGTAGACAGTTGTTTGTCTGAAAAAAAAAACATTCTGTGAGTTTAGTGACATGACAGGATAATGTGAGTCAGCAGTGTGATAAGGAAGGCAAGAGAGTAGCAAATAAAAGAAAAAAAAACAAGATCTTTGCTATGTTGAGAAACTACAGTTTCTAAAAATAAGGAGGTGAATCCACTGCTATCTTTTCCTTGGTCAGATTGTCTCGAAAGCCCCATGGTCAGTTCCCGGCACTGCATTTCAGGAACAGTGAGCCATTATGGTATGGTGGCAGGCTGTGCTTGGAGACAGGAAGATCTGGGTTTGAATCTCACCTCGCATCCTTACTGAGAGAGCCTGGGGAAGGTATTTAATTTTTCTTATTCACAGTTTCCCCATGTGTACAATGTGAAAGTTCAGCTTGATGACGCTAATGGTATTTTCCTGCTCTAAACCTTTGTTCTTATGATAAAATAGAGAATGATCAGAAGAGGACAAGAAGATGCTGAAGGGACCCAAGTCAATGTTATGGGGGAAAAATGGGGAATATTTACTCCTTTAGGCCAGTAGTGGGAAACCTATGGCCTTGAGGCCACATGTGACCCCCTAGGTCCTGGGGTGCAGTCTTTTGACTAAGTCCAAGGTTTTTTTTTGTATTCATATGCCCATATACCCTCATATAGAGACTATACACACACACACACACACACACACACACACACACACACACATATATATATATAAATATATATGTGTGTATATATACATATATATATTTCTATTCCCTTCAACTATTTTCATACTGACAAAAGAATTATCAGTTATAATGATTGTTTTTCCATGTAGGAATGTTAATAGTTCAACTCTGATAAGTTCCTTATGATTTCTTTTCCCTGTTTACCTTCTCATGCTTCTCTTTCTTCTTGTATCTTAATGGGAAATTTTCTGTTCAACTCTGGTTTTTTCATCAAGAATGCTTGAAAGTCCTCTATTCCACTGAATGACCATATTTTCACGTGAAACATGACACTCAGTTTTTTCTGGGTAGGTGATTCTTGGTTTTAATCCCAGCTCCTTTGACCTCCAGAATATCATATTCCAAGCCCTTCGATCCCTGATTGTAGAAGTTGCCAGATCCTGGGTTATCCTGATTGTGTTTCCACATTATTCAAATTATTTCTTCTTGGCTGCTTGTAATATTCTCTCCTTAATCTGGGAATTCCAGAACCTGGCTATAATAATATTTCTAGGAGTTTTCTTTTGGGGATCTTTTTTCAGGAGGTGATCGGTGGATTATTTCAACCTCCATTTTGCCCTCTGGTTCTAAAACATCAGGGCAGTTTTCTTTGAGAACTTCCTGGAGAATGATTTCTAGGTTCTTACTTTGATCATGGCTTTCAGGTAGTCCAATAATTTTTAAATTATCTCTCCTGGATCTATTTTCCAGGTCAGTGGTTTTTCCCATGAGATATTTCACTTTGCCTTCTATTCTTTCATTTGTTTGGATCTGTTTAACGGCATCTTGATTTCACATAAAGTCATTAGCTTCCATTTGCTCCAATCTAATTCTGAAGCAATGATTCTTCTCATTGAGCTTTTGAGATTCTTCTTCCATCTGGCAAATTCGGCTTTTTATGGCATTCTTCTCCTCATTGCCTTTTTGAGCCTCTTTTGCCAATTGAGTTAGTCTATTTTTTTGAGGTATACTTTTCCTCAGTCAGGCTGTTGACTCTCATTTCATAATTTTCTTGCATTGTTCTCATTTCTCTTCCCAATTTTTCCTCCACTTCTTTTATCTGCTTCTTAAGGTCCTCTATGGCCTGTAACCAGCTTGTATTTTCCTTTGAAGCTTTTGGTGCAGGAGTTCTGACTTCACTGTCTTCCTCCTGTTCCATGCTTTGTTCCTTTTTGTCCCCCAAATAGGAGTCTAATGTTGGAATCTTCTGTCTGCTTTGTTTCCTTTGCCTGGTCATGTCACCCCTCAGTCACTTGACCCCTGGGCTTTTTTCCACAGTAGGACTTTGCCACCAGACAGGGGAGGTTTTCCCAAATGCTGGGGTTTTTTGAGCTGCTGGAGGTATTAGATCAGTGCCCTCTCTGAGGCCTCCACATGCTCTGGCAAGCTGGACACACGCCCCAGGACCTCCACCCTAGACTGCAATCCAGATCCAAGCAGGTTAAAGCAAGAGTGATTACCCCTCAGACTGGTTGATTCCTCCCCCTACACTCTGCAGGCCAGGAGCTGAATCTGCCACGTGGCGCAGGCTGGCTGTGCCAGGTGTCTTAGCAGCTTCTCACCCCTGGGGCAAAAGCCAAGCACTTCCACTTACTGGGCCTCAAAGTCCAGACTACACTGACCTCTCACTTTGTCCTTCACATCTGTGTGTTGATAATTCTGGAAGTGGGCAGAGCTGCTGATGATCTGGAGTGCCTCTGGCTGGTGGCTGGTCAGGCCTGCCCTGGGGCTAAAACCTCTGTTCATGGGGCATTGGCTTGGCTCCCAGAGCACTGCGCTGGTCGATTCCTGCTGGCCTGCCAGGTTGTCCTCAGCAGGAGATTAACTTCTGTGTCATTTTGTGGGTTCTGCAGCTCCAAAGTTTGTTCAGAGTCCTCTTTTTACATTAATTTGGGAAGGTCATGAGTCCAAGTTTTATAGAACAAATCCTTTTATTAAGGGGACTTTTTTCGTGAAGTTTGGATTAAGTCAAAGGGTCTCACTTGAGGACCTACAGGGCCAAATGTGGCCTCAAGACTGCAGGTTCCCCGTCCCTGCTGAAGGCTTATAGTTTCACAGATCTGTAATTGAAAGGGACCATGAAAGCCAGCTGAGTTTAATACCAGAAAATTTAGATTTGATATAAGGGGGAAAAAACATAATTCAAGATATCCCCAAGTGAATAGTGTCCCCAAGTGTCACTGGAGACAGTGAGTTGCCTTCAATGGAAATCTTTGGATGAATGCCAGATTGCCCTTCATCTTGTATATTATAGAGTGAATGCTTGTTCAGGTTTGGTCTGGACTAGATAGCTAGTGCGGTCTTTTCTATCTTTTAGATGCTGTGGTTCTGACAACCAATTCTGAGTTCTTTTATTGAACCCAAGTGTCCTAGAACACAGCCTAGTGATTTCTACAATTGCAGGTGGTCCCATCATTCCACTTCTCCTCTTCCCCGCCCCATCCATTTATCATGTTGCAAGTTGTTTACAAAGACTCTTCCCTCCATGAGAGACAGATGGAAGAAACGTACCATTTTTCTTGTCAGGGTGTGGTAAGACAATGACAACAGTAGTTGTTTTGTTGATCCTCTAATGTTGTCTTTCAGATGACTTGACAGCAAGATGGTGATTCTGTCTGACAAAGTCCCATGAACAACAAGACGAGATTGTAATCACCATCTTTAGCAAGAGGCAGAGACATACAAACACACTCATATGTATGTTTGTATATTTGGGTTTTGTTTATTCATTCATTCATTCATTCGTTCATTCATTTCTTTATTTGTGGTGACATGATGGAAGGATCTGTGCTTCTCGATTTATTGGCTGCTGACTTCCTCATCTTTCCATTAAGGATAATTCACTTCATCATTCATTGATAGGACTACTATGTCAAAATGGAGTCTGGAAGACCTGAGTTCAAATCCCTTCTCTGACACTTAGCCACTGTGTGCTTTTGGGCAAATCACTTAATCTCTCATCTTTTGACATCTCTATAACATTATCTCTTAAATTATATAGTTTGATTAATTATGTCTCTTTGCTACAAGAGAACTCATTTGAGAAATGGGTATGTTCAGCAATAAGTGAGATATGAAAACAAACATAGATTGTTGCACAGGACAAAGCTTTTGAATGGTACCATAATAATTCTTGTCAGGGTGTCATAAGACAATGACAACAGTGGTTGTTGTGTTGATCCTCTAATGTTGGATTCTAAAGGAATAACATTTTAATATTTGCAAAGCACTTTACAAAGATAATCTCATTTAAGCCTCACAATAACCTTGAGATGAAAGTGCAAGTATCCCTATTTCACAGATTAGAACTAAATGACTTATGGGGCAGCTAGGTGGTGCAGTGAATAGAGCACCGGCTTTGGATTCAGGAAGACCTGAGTTCAAATCCAGGCTCAGACACTTAACACAAAAACTATCTGTGTGACCTTGGGCAAGTCACTTAACCCCAATTACCCTCCAAAAAAGCAAAACAAAACAAAAAGAATTAAATGACTTGCCCAGGGTCAAACAGCCAGTAAGAGGCAGGATTCAAACTCAAGTTTTCCTGATTCCTGGTTCAACACTCTATCCAACATGCCTCACTGCCTTCCCCAAAAGCTAATTTTCATACAGTGTCCCAAAAGTCCCAGTGCAGCTTTAAGCTACTAAAGATATTAGATTAAAGCATTGAGGTTTTGGGGTCTTTCTGTGAGGTTCTTTTTCAGATTTGCAAAGTGTTTTGCATATATTATCTTGTTTTACCCTTACAATAGCCCTTTGAGGTTGTTCAGGTGTTCTAGTCTTGTCTGACCCTGCGTGACCCCTTTTGGGGTTTTCTTAGGAGAGATGCTAGAGTAACTGGCCAGTTCCTTCTCTAACTCAATTTACAGATGAGGAAATGAGGCAAACAGGGTTAAGTTACTTGCCCAGGGTCACACTGTTAGGAAGTGTCAGAGGCCAGATTTGAACCCAGGTCTTCCTGACACCAGGATGAACACTCTATCCTCTATGCCACCTAGCTGCCCTAGCCCTGTGAGGTAGGTGTGATTATCATATGTCTTTTATAGATGTAAAAACTTAGGCAGAGAGGGGGGAATATAGGCAGCTATTGGTAAGGAGTACCTTCCACATATACAGATCATCACCTGCATTGCAACTTATGATCTTAGAATCATATTCATTAAGCCCCTACTATGTGCCAGGCACTGTGCTGAGTGCTGGGCATACAAAGAAAGCTAAAGATGGCTCCTGCCCTCAGAGAACTCATTCTCTAATAAAGGAGGCAACTTGTAAACAGATCTGATATAGACAACAAGATACAGAAAGAATAAAGTGGTGATTATTACCAGAGGGAAGGGGCTAGCTTTAAAGAGGATCTGGAAAAGGCTTTCAGTAGAAGGTGGAGTTTTAACTAGACTTTGAAGGAAGCCAGAAAAGCCTGGAGGCAGAGATAGGGAAGGAGAAAATTCCAGACAAAGGGAACAGCATGAGAAAATGCCTGGAGCTTAGAGATGGAGTGCCTTATTAGAGAGCTGCTAAGTGACCTTGTTGTTGTGTGGTACTTTGTGACTCCTTTTAGGGTTTTCTTGGTTAAGATGCTGGAGTGGTTTGCCATTCCTTCTCCATCTCATTTTACAGAAGATGAAACTGTGGCAAACAGGTTGAGTAACTTGTCCAGGGTCACACAGTTAGTGTCTAAGGTCAAATTTGAATGTGTGACAATTAATCTTCCTGAATCGAAGCCTAGTGCTTTATCCAGTGTACCACCTAGCTACCCCACTTAAGAGACCTTTTCAGGTTCATAGCCCTAGTCTGGGGTATGAAAATGGATACTTTGATTTGCTTGAGCCCCTCCTTCCCCCCAACATTTATCCAGGTAACCCGAAGAACCATATGAGGACTTGACATACCAACAATCCTTTGCAGTGATGGAGATCAAACCTAGCTGGACATGCAGGAATCAGCAACTCTGAAACAAATTAAGTTCATACTATCTTTGAAATAGCCCTGGGCTATTTGGTGGTTTATGGACCTTATCTCCAGAGACTTGCTTAATTGTTGGTTAACTGTTTTATGTCCCTTTACTTTATAGTTTGTGCTCAGGTCTTGAACTGTCAGGTGGTTGTGTATCTGACACTTGGAATTCCTTTACCTCCTGAATCTCCCCTTCCTTGGGAATAAGGACTATTTCCCTCTTTCCTGCTTCCTTTTGTTTGAAACATAAATATCTCAGTCTTTCCAACTGGGCCTTGAACATGTCAACACAGACATTTTTCCAGCTTGCAAGCTTATTCTTGGGTAATAGAATGCATTTATAATCTGTGTAAACTATGATTGTACTCTGGCTCATGCCAGGTCCCCCTTTGTGTGTGTGTGTGTGGGGGGGGAGTTCTCAGGGGTTTTTTTCTTTAACAGTGGTAAAGTCAGGACTTAGACCCTGTTCTTATTGTCTACTATGCCATTTAAAAATCACGATGATGAAAATAATAGTTGTTTGGTGGTTGTTGCTGTTGTAAACCTTAGCAGCACTAGCACCAATTTATATGAACACTTTGAAGTTTGCAGAATGCTTCACTCATACCAAATCTTCAGAGTTAAACACTTTGGATTTTGTTATTCTTGCTTCACTTCTCACCAGTATTCACATCTGGACTTTTCCATCCTGCTGCAGGAAAATGACTTCCATCCTGTATTCTGGTCCTGGGACCCCTTCCTACCTCTAATTGGAGGGTGCAGAGCTCCTCCTAGAAACTCCATTTGAAGAGGGAATCCATACCAGCCATTTTTTTTTCATTCCCCACCAGACTATGCTCCTGTAGACTTCTCCATCAGGTTCCAATTAAGTGATTTCTCCTCACTTCCCCCATTTTCCTTCTTCCTCTGGAGTATTATTTTCCCAGTTAGAATATAAGGTCTTTGAGGACAGGTACTATTCTTCATTTTATCCATATTTGTTTTCTTCATGTTTAGCATGGTATGGAGCACATCATAATTATTAATACACACTTTTTGTGACTGACTGACCACTTTATCAACAGCTATTATGGGTTCATATATCTAGAATTAGAAAAGATCATCAAAGTAATTTAGTGCAACTCCTTTACTTTATAAATGTGGAAACTGAGGCATAGGGTAGTTAAATGACTTGGTCGTTTTCATAAAGCTAAGTGAATGGAAGATTTGTTATTTTCACCCTGGTTTTCTGTCAATAAATCCAGGTCTCCTCCCACCCCAGGCTAAAACGATGATTCTCTAATATGTGCATATCTCTAATGATTCCTATGAGTTCACAATGGGCTCACCATAAACATTTCCTCATTTGATCCTTACAAAGACATGTGAAATAGTTAAAACAGTAATTATTATCCCCCTTTTACAGATAAGGTGCCTGAATCTGAGAGAGGTTACAAGAGTTGTTCGCATAGCAAGTAAGGGACAGAGGCCAGAATCAAACTCAGGTCTTTGGGCTTCTTGTAGTTAACTCTAATGTAGTACTTAGCAAGTAACCTAACTGGGTTTAATCTGGTGGGTGGGGCAAGAAGTAGCTAGCATTTCAATAGTGTTTTAAGGTTTGCAAAGTATTTTACATGTTATCTCATTTGATCCTTATAACTACTTTGTAAGATTAGTAAGGAGCTCAAGTTGGGAAAAATGAAGTCACTTGCTACTAATATATAGCTTGTAAGCCTGTGAGTCAGAATTAGAACTCAAATATTCCTACCTCCAGGTTCACTGAGCCATTTACCTATCTAGAAGGTTAAGGGACTTGCCCAAGTTCACACAGAGCTTCTAAGTACAGAACCATTGTTATTTCTACTCCTCTATGCTGGTCCTGCTACATATGAAAAAAATTATTGCCTCCATCTATTTCAGAAAGAGGCTTCATCAATGCTCCAGAGAGGAATGAGCGTCAGCCTGTTATGCATTATTCTACAATAAGACCTCTGCTTACAAATATTGCAACTGCACAGGATAGTGGAGAAAAGAGCTTCTCTGTTTTTAGCCCTGGACAGAACAAAGAAGTCCAAGATCAAAGAACTTTGAGTATCAGTCACTGGGGTCTTAAGCTCAGTCTACTGGCATGCCAAGCTCAATCTAGCCAAAACACACTGCTAACATGAAAAGACAGGAAGCTTCTTATGTTCATGTCCGTCTGGTTTTCTTGACAGCCCACATCCAGCTGACTTTCTCCTGTATGAAGGACTGTGCCACTTGGCAGACAATCTTGTCACAGAAGACAAAGCTATTCAGTCTGGCACAGTGTTCTTTGCCACCTAGCTCAGGGCTGCAGGCAGTGAATGAGCACCGTTAGTGACCTAGAATACCCCTGGCCGCCTGGCCAGGCAGGAGCACCAAGCAGACTTCACATCTGGAGCTACATTAGCATGATTCCATATTTATACTGGGTCTTTTAAAGTCTTCTAGTAAACCAAGCTTCACAGGCTTACTAGCTAGTTCCATTAAAAAGCACAAGTCAATGACCTAGGGAGAAATTTGGGCCAGAATTCCAAGACAGAATTAGCCACCCCAAAGTTGGCTATCCCCTAAGTCTATGCTTTGGGTTGTCTTACATCCGCTATGGATATTCAACCCCTTTGAGATCTTTCCCTCGTAGCATAATCAGATGCGATCAGGAAGGGAGCTCAGAGGCCATCTAGCCCAACTCAACCATTCTATCCTGGAGATTTTCAGTGGTTGTCACCCAGGACCGGAATGCTCTCTCCTCTTCTCTACCTCCTGGCTTCCTTCAATCCAATCAAAAATGTCAACAATTTTGAGAAGCTTTTCCTGATTATAGGGAAACCATGTTAATTAAACTCCAGTTCATCCTGTATGAATCTTACTGGTATGTAGTTATATGCATGTTGTCTCCCCCATTAGAATGAGCTCTTCAAAGTTAGAGTATTTTTCTTTTTGTTTTGTTTTGCTTTATTTTCTTCAACTCCCCACTGCCCAGCCCAGTGATTGGTATAAAAAATGTGTAATGAATGCTTTGTTGACTTGATTTACAGATGAGGAAACCAGAAGGACACAGAAATTAAATGTCATACGATCATAGAATCATAGACCCAGTAGTGAGCAATGCCCCAGAGGTCATTTAGTCTAACTCTCTCATTTTACAGATGAAGAAACTGAGACCCTGAGAAGTTGAATGACTTACCCAGTTTTGTTAAGGAAGTGGGGAGATTTGAACTCAAGTCTCATGACTCCCAGTTTGGCACTCCATTCTCAGCATTCTTTCTACTGTGCCCCATTGTTTATCTCCTTTTCTTTTTTCCCCTAAAATCTTTTCTCCAATCCTTGATCTTCCTCACCATTTTTCTCTTATTTGTTGATATCACCACCATCTGTCTAGTAGCCAGAAGTCACTCAAGGTTCAGCCCCTCAGTGTCATTGACTGCTTCCTCCTTTCTCTCGCCTTCACTCCCTATATCCAATCAGTTGACAAGCCCTGTCGATCCTCTCTTCTCAATCTCTTTTTTGTTTTATATCCAAGGATCAGACTTTACACATAGTTGGCACTTGACAAATTCTATTAGTTTGAATTGATTTGATCTGAGTCGGGACATTGGCTGAAGTGACCAGTAACAGGGAAAAATAGGATAATGTCTATGTGTGAATGAAATTCTTGGTGTCACCTGTCGACCAGTCTTTGTGTTTTCAGATAAACTGAACACAGTGTCTTAGAAATAACCAGTATTAAATCATGGGAGAATTCCTTTTTAAAAATCCCTTTACCATTGTCTTTGAAATGTCTTCTAATATCTGAATTGTTTCTTTTTAATATGGACCTTCTGGATCCCTCTTCTTTTTGCTAATGCCAAAGCTGAGAAAATTAAGAGGCAGTTAGGTGGTATAGTGGATAGAGCACTGAACTTGGAGTCAGGGAAACACATCTTCATGAGTTCAAATCTGACGTCAGGCAGTGTGACCCTGGGCAAATCACTTAACCTTGGTTGCCTCAGTTTTGTCATCTGTAAAATGAGCTGGAGAAGAAAATGGCAAACCACTCTAGGATCTTTAACAAGAAAATCCCAAATGGAGCCATGATTGAAAAATACCTCGACAACAATGAGGTAAATAAGGAGAGAGAAATCCTTAAGAAGGATTTCTAGGAGAAAGATAAACACAAGGAAGAAAAAAGGTTAAATATTTCTCTTTTCCTCCCAACTGGTTCCCTGGAAAAACCCATGGATTCTAGAATCAGAGGCTCAAATGACTCTGCCATTTATTACCTGTGTGAGCTTAGGAAAGTAACATTGGAAAGCTCTCTAGACTCCAGACTTCCTATCTACAAAAATGAAGTGAGAGAGAATGAAATACATGACTTCTAGGGTCCCTTCCAACTAAAAATTTATTATCATTGCTGTCCCTGTTTCTCTTACTTATTCTTGTAGTCATATGGCAGATGGCCAACCATCACTGCAATTTAATTCAGCAAACATATGATAACAATAATAATGATAATAACACCAATGCATTAGCATTTAGGGAGCATATGTTTAATAGATGTTACCATACCAAATAGTAACAATTTCTAAATGACATAGAACTAGTCAGTCAAAAAGCATTTATTAAACACTTCTAATGGGCCAGGTAATGTGCTAAGTACTGGGGATACAAAAGAGGGAATGACCATTTTTAAAAATGTAGAGATATAATGGTGGTGGTGGTGAATGGGGGGGGGATCTTATGCACACAAGACAAGATAAATATCATCCTGTCTTCTACTGTTGTTATCCCAAAGCTTCCCTCAATGGACATCCAGAGGATGAACTTAATAACCCCAATGTTCTTACTCAATTATAAAATGCAGTTATTGAAGTCATACATGCAAGAGTTTGTGAGACATTAATCATTTAAAAATCATAATGGCAGGATACTGACCTGTCCCAGGACTTTTTATCTGAACCCTGGCAAAAGATATGAGAGGAATGGAACAACAGAATTGCAACTGATAATCATAACAACCTAACATCTACTAATAAGGGCAGCAATAACCTCAAAATCCCTTTGGAACTCAACTAATAAAGTGCACTTGAACCAGACAATTATTATAGACCACAGTGTTTACTGCCATCACTCAGACAAAGTGCTAATTGGTAAAAAAAAAAAAAGAATGTTTTCAATTGGTACGGTTAAATAAAATCTTAATAATTTCAAAGCTTCGCTGGGGCTCAGAGATCCTTATTGTTGAGTCTTCCCATGCACAGGCTGGACCTCCAGACATACTATGCTGTTTCCTGGATATTTTTATATCTTCAAGCTTCCAGGCTATCATCTTCCCCCTTGTTCTGTCTGCCACTGAGTTCAAATCCTGCATCAGACACTTATAGCTATGTGATAATGGACAATTCACTTAACTTCTCTGTGCCTCAGTTTCCTCATTTGTAGAATGAGGAAAGTAATAGTACCTATGTCTCAGGGTGATTTTAAAGATCAAATAAGTTGATATTTGTAAAGTGCTTTGCCAATGTTAAAGTGTTCTGCAACTGATAGTTCTGGAGAGCTGCTGTAGTATTGAAGGGTTAAATTACTTGTCCAAGGTCTTTCAGCCAATATGTCAAAGACTAGACTTGAAATCAGGTCTTCGTGTATCCAAGGGCAGCTGTCTATTTAATAATGAATGATAACAAAGCCACAACAACAACAAAAACAGCAATGATAATAATAATCTCATATTCATAGAGGGTTTTTCAATTTACAAAGCACCTTTCTTGTAACAGTCATGCTAAAAATTCCTTCATCTGCCCAAATAACAATCTGTTTATTTAAAGAGAAAATCTAAATGGTGTATGAGGTTTTGGATAGGATTTATTTTCACAGAGCTTCTACAGTAATAACAAATGGAAAATTTTATATGGACTAAGTTATTAAAGTTCACCAGAAAATAGAGCTAGAACAGCAGCAGCGAAGGCAGAACTGCAAATCAGACATAGCTCCTAGACAAGCAAACCACTTGTAATTTATTATTCTCACATCCAAGTCCAACTTGGGGGCTTTCTTCTCAGTGAATCCCTCCCTCATTTCTATCAGAGTATTCTTTTCCTCTTTTCCAGTTTTCCTACAGTTTGTTTTCTGTTTTAATCATTGACCATATTACACTACATATATCAGTGTATATATGTACACTTCCATAATAAACTTGGGTAAGTCACTTAACATCATAGGATCTCAGTTTCTTCATCTGTAAAATGAGAGAGTTGGACCAAATGATCTCTGAGGCATTACCCATGTCTAGATTTATGATTCCATGATTATATGTCATTTAACTTCTCGGTCCCTATTCTACCTAGGACTATGAGCTCCTTCAGGATAATAAATATTTTTGTCCTTTCCCTTCTCAAAATCCTTATGATAAAATATAGAATAAGGAGAAGAATTATTTTTTTTAACAAATTAAGCTGTTAACAGCCAAGTTAAAGACCAGATGAGAGCCATCAACATCAATGTTCAGAGCAGTAACTAAGTGGATCACTGTGACTTTTCCCAGGGCGGAAATGTGGATGGTATTGGGAATACATGAAGTTCTTAGGAAAAAAATGACACGACTACTTGGTTAGCAATTTTAATGCTTTAAAATAAAAAAATAAAAAAACAAAAAACAACCTGTGAATATACTACCTAAATGATTTTGGTCAATTCACTTTATCTCCCTGGGTCTTACTTTCCTCATCCAGAAAGTGATGGGGTTGGACCAGAGTTCTTCTAAGCTCCCTTGCAGTTCCAAATCAATGACCTCATCAATTCTCTCTTTACCTTCTGCTAGTGGACCATAGTTAACACCAGTCCCTCTTTGCCTCAACCTCCTAACTGCATATTTCATTCTACTTGCCCCATGGTCCAAGTATTGGTAATTATGACTTTGCCCTGGAGGTCGATTCTCCCAGGTCTGGGAATCTGCATGATCTAGTCAGAATAATGGATTGTCATATCTCATAAGCATTTTTCCAAGATTCAATTCAACTCAATAAATTTATTATTAATCTCCTACTATGTACCTGGCACTGTACCAAGTGCTGGGTGAGAAAAATCAATATTACACTATTACATAAATAATAGTTAATTATTAATTTGTATCCACCCTTTTACCTTCTGTTTTCTGTAAAGGTCCAACTCCTGTTATAGTCCAAGTCCATGAAGGGAATGGCTGATTGACAAAATTGAGGAGACTGCTTCTAGGCCTCAAGGAACATGTTTGTCCATTTTGGGACTCCACTCAACTAGGAGACCTAATTTCTGTGTAGAATATAAACAAAATCCAGTCTGAGTGAGCCCTTACCAAGCCCTTGATCTCCTCTATTAGAGTTTAGGGTGACCCAGCTCATGAAGGAGAAAACCAGTTAGAGAGGTTCAGATGGAGATAGCTTCCCCTGTCCAGGTGACTGGAGGCACCTGAGTCTCATGATCAAGCCACAGTCTCAGCAGGAGGAACTGAAGACTTTTGGCTCACTTCCTCATTAAATGTCCACCAAGAAAGAGTGACTTTTATTTGTGGTGGAAATTCACTTTCAGAAGAGATTTAACGTGTCTCAGGATCTCCCTTGGTGTCTTTGGTTATCAAGAGAAAACTCTGACCATCAATTTATTGACTCTGGGCTAACCTAATGAATAGATTATTAAATACCCAGAAACTCAGTCTCTGTGGTAATTTTCATCCATCACATGGGGATATAAAAACAGGAAAAAGACAATCCCTGCCTACAAGGCAGTTAAAATAAAATGGGGGAGACAACATGAAAATGAATTTATGCAGAGCAAGCTGTATGCAGGATAAGAAGGAAATCATTAACAAAGCCAGGGCACTGGGATAAAAAGGGATTGCGGAAGGCTTCACCTTTAGAGGATGAGATTTTAGTTGGGACTAAAAGGAGAGGCTAGTAGTCAGAGCAGAGGAGGGAGAGCATTCCAGGTATGGGGGACAGTCACTGAAAATGTCCAGAGCTCAGAGATGGAGGGTCTTGTTTGTGGAACAACTAAATGTCCAGAGTCACTAGATCAAAGAGTATGTGATAGGGGTGGGGTAAGGTGTAAGAAGACAGGAAAGGGAGATGGGAGATGGCTTAGGAAAGGCTTTGAATGCTAAACAGCATTTTTTATTTGCCCAGAAGCAATAGGGAGCCACGAGTTTATTGAGAGGGGAGGGGGAGGGGTGACAGGGTCAGTCCTGTTCTTTTACAAAATCATATTGGCGACTGAATGAAGGATGGATTAGAGTGGGAGAGACCTGAGGCAGGCAGACATACCTGTAGCTATTACAATAGTCCACGCTTGAGGAGATGAGGTCTGCACCAGACCGGTAACAGTGTCAGAGGAAAGAAGGGGCTGTTATTTGAGAGATGTTGCAAGGATTGAATCGAGAGGCCTTGGCCATAGATTCTACAATAGGTGGTGGTGAAAGAAAGTGAATAGTTGAGATGACTCCTAGGTTGTGAGTCCTAGGGACTGGGAGGATGGTGTTGGTCTCTAGTGTAAAAGGGAAGGTGCAAGGAGGGAGGATTTAGGGGGAAAGAAAATTCTGGAACCCTCTGCCAAAATTGATCAACAACTATTTGCAACTTTGTATTATGGGAGTTGCCTGGGAGTTTTGTTCTTTAGTCAATTCTAATTCTGTGACCCCATTTCTCAGCAAAGATACTTGAGTGGTTTGCCATTTTCTTCTCCAGGTCATTTTACAGATGGGTAAACTGAGAGGCAAACAGGATTAAGTGACTTGTCCAAGGTCACAGTGTCTGAGGCCAGATTTGAACTTGGGTGATCCTGATTCCAGGCCTAGTGTTCTATTTACTATGTCACCTAACTTGGGAGTACTGAGAAGGAAAAGTGATCTACTTATGGTCTGAAAGCATGACATAATAAATATGGCACTGAACTTAGAACAAGAAGATCTGAATTCGAATCCTACTTTGGACATTTATCAGTAGTGTATTTAAGTACCAATAGTATTTAAGTATCTAGATGTGAGACTTATCCAGTGACAGAATACAAATATCCTAGTGGCAAGGATTGTTTCATTTTTATCTCTGATCATAGGTCCCTGACTTAGAGAGGGCCTTGCACACAGCTGCTATATCTGTTATTCTTAATAGCTGCTGCCTCACCCAGAAACTTCACTCAGTGACTGAAGTCTCCCTGCCATGGTCCATTCAAACACTCCTGTGGCCTTCTCAACCTGAAATATTCTATTGCCAGTTAGGCTCCCTTGTCCCCTTGGTGAGGTCCTTCTGGGGCCTCTATTTTTGTGGCAGAACCAAGCTTAGCCAAACTTCATTCTCCTACTGTCTTTACTCTTGATTTTCTGGACCAGCTTCTGCATCTCTCTCCTCATCCCCATTTTTAGATCCCTTTTGTATATTGTCTTCTCTCATTAGAATGCAAGCTCCTTGAGGGCAGGGAATGGCTTTTTTTTTTCTTGTATTTGTATCCTCTCCACTTAACACAGTGCCCGACATGTAGTGATCACTCAATGAATGTGTATTGTCTAGTTGCTTATTTGTATGGTACATATCCATTTCTCCTCACCAGCTGGGTTTCCTTCCTTTGCCTTATTACCTTTGGCTTTTTCTCCAAAGTGGTTGATGTTATACAGAGAATATATAAGGATGTAGACTGCAGTCTTTATTTTTTTGTTTTGGTTAGAATTTATGATTCCTGACAAAGGACAAGAGAACATAACCGAGTTTGACGCCATATATGTATATTTCTAAACATATATTTTGTTTATGGGGCTTCTGATATTTGCTTTTCCTCCTCTCTATACTCATGTCCCTTTGATATGCATTAGTTACTATGGAAACACTGATGTTGTTCCAGACAGAGGCTTATGGAAAAAAAAATTCAGAAGAGAAGGGGAACATTCCTTTATAGCCTGACCTTTCTTGTCCATACACTGAGGATTAGGAAATAACCTGCCTATAATGGTCATATGAGCCCTTCTTGAATGTGGCCTTAAGAATGCACTGATGCTGCCTGAATACTGGGCAGGCAAAACAATTTGGTCATGTCACTCACAAGATTCATTTTTTAGAGGACCAGCAACCAGGCCAAGTGAATGAATTTCAGGTCTGCAAAAGCCCCAAGAGCTTCATGCTACAGATGCATCATCTTTTCCAGACATGGAAGAGATACCTTAACTCTGGAGAGTGCATGGGGTTCTGGATTTATGTTTCCATTGCCATGGAAATTCATTTTGTCACTGTTTTAATAACCTCATCAAAAGCAAGCATTCTGGGGCAACGTGGACCCTCTACATAATTTAGCATGAAGCCATTCATAACAATGTGTGGTGCCTTTGGAAACATGGGGCAAGAAAATTAAGAACAAATAGAAATAAATCACCATGAGCCCTTAACCTATAAATATTTGAGCCGAGAACCAGAACACCACTCTAAAAGGCCCTGTGATAGGAAGAGATATTTCTAATAAATGTGGAAAACCATGATTAGTTGGAAAGCAAATACCTTTATAACCAAGCTATTTTTTCTCAAATGAATAGAAAATGGAAACATATGTACCCTAATTATTGGGAGTGGGGTAGGGTGGCAGGAGGAGAGGTGTGCAGTAGGGAAAGCATGGCGTAGTGTTTCATGGCATTCAATGCTATATTTATACTCTATTTACTTCTGCACTTTGGAATATTAGTTTCTGGGAACAAAATATCCATTTTTATGAACAATGATTACTGCAGTGATGTTTGCCCCCGAGCACTTCCAAAGGGTTCACATACTGTTGTGCGTATGTTAGTATACTATGTTAGCCAATGATGCATATCAGTGTGTGCCATTTGGGGCTCAATTCAGTGGTGTAGTGTTTGTAAGACTCCAATATTTATCTTCTTCTTGTTTGTCAAGACCACAAGGATTAATGGACTAAGTTGGGTCTACCTTAATTCATAAGTAACTACTGTGTTTTCCACTGGGTCATTGAAAGGTGTGTTTATGTAGCTGGGGAAAGCTTGTTCCCCTGAGAAACTAATTTATGTCAGACACGTGGAGCTGAAATTGATTACAGCGTTATGATAGATGCTAACATTTCATCATCCGCTAACATGTTTCCTCCCAAGTTGTGTATTATCATTAAAACTTGTACAGCAGGCTGGTGGCAGAGATCTTGCTGCAATTAATTTTATTGAAAGGGGAATAGTGAGGGTACCATAGTCCTCCAGAAGTTCAGTAAGCTGGTATCTAAAGACAGAATTTTCTCAATATACTTAGAGATCTTATGAGGAAAGTAATCATGGGTTTTTCAAGTTATACCACTCATATGATGGCATTAGATAAGTACTCAATTGGAATGGCCAGATGGAAAATTTGGTGTTATCGTGTAGTTCATTTCTACATCAGTTAGTCAAATGGGGTAGTGGGGCAGGCAGACAAGCATTTATTAAATGCATATGAAATGCCAGGCATTGTGCTTAGTACTAGAGAAACAAAGAAAAACGAAAACATGATCCCTATACACAAGGAGTTCACATTCAAATTGGAAAAATCACATGTAAATTTGAAGGTGAATTTGAATATTCTAGTGCAGATCTACAAAACTCAAAAACCTCTAAGGCAATCATGGTACCAAACCAAAAAGCATGCCAGCCAACAGAACAGAACAGTCTGTTTTCAAGGGTAAACTAAGTACCCTTCCTTCAGTGGTCTCTGAAGACATCACCAACAGTGTGATTTGGAAGCCAAGAAAAGGAATTCAATCTTAAGCTACATTACGATGCCATATGGTCATAGGATCAGAGATTTGGAGCTGGAAAAGTCCTTAGACACTTCCTAGCCTAACTCCCTCATTTTTCATAAATTCCTCTGCTTGTCGTTTAAAGTTCTTAATAACCTGATCCCTTCCTAATTTTCCTGCATTCTTACATATTACTTTCCTCCTTTTGCTCTAAGGTCCACCCATATTGGACTATTTGCTGTTCTTTCCACATGACATGTTATAACTAGTTTAAAACACCAGAAAATGTTTTAAGGTTACCTTTTCTTATTTAATACATAAAACAACCTCATAAGGCAGATAAATCTCTATTTGTACAACTCCAATGAAAGAAGAATTAACTGTTACCCAAACAGACTATTTTAGAATTCTAGCACTGGCCAGCTCCAATTGGTAGGAAGGATGTTGTTTTCTTTTGTTTTGTTCTGTTTTTGTTTCTTTGTTTGTTTGGTTTCCTCTTACCTGAATCTTTCATGGATTGCTCCAAATTCTCCCTTCCAGGATCAGGCTGAAGAAGTCTAACATCACCCTTCTATATGACAGATCTTTAAGTAATTGGAAGAAGATCGTGTGCTCTATTCATTTCATACCAGCTGGCAGAGCTTGAACTGGACTTCACCAGGAAACCTCCTCAGCAGGAAACTCATCATTCTGTAAGATTTCATCAGCATTGGTACTCTTGCTTCATCACTATCGTATGTCCTCTCTGATTGGAGGGTGAAGCAAAAAACAAAAAACAAACCAAACTCCTCTCAAAATCCCCATTTAAAGAGGGCTCCCGGGACAACCATATCTACATTTTTCAACCAGCTTGCAATTATTTGGTCTCCATGGTATCTCAACTCTAGGCAACTTTTTTTTTTCTCTAGTTTTTCCCATTCCCTCCCTTCCTCCTGTGTCTTCAGCTTGGTTTTGTGTATTCTCTTCTTTTATTAGATTGTAAGGTCCTTGAGGACAGGAATTCTTTTTTTAAAAATTTATTCATTTGTCTTTAGTTTTCAACATTCATTTCCACTAGATTTTGAGTTATAAATTTTTCTCCCAATCTTTCCCCTACCTCCACCCCAAAATGGTGAGCCTACTGAATGCCCCTTCCCCCAATCTGTTCTCTCTCATATCCTCCCCCAATTCCCACCCCCAACTTTCTAGTAGGGCAAGATGGATTAATATACCCCAGTGCCTGTATATCTTATTTCCCAGTTGCAGGTAAAAGGCAATTAAAAAATTATTTTAAATCTTTGAGTTCTATATTTTTTCTCTTCTTCCCTCCTCACCCACCCCCACTGGGAAGACAGGCAATTCACTATAGGTTGTACACATGTAGTTATGGAAAACATTTCCATAGTAGTTATATTGTGAAAGACTAACTATAATTTCCTCTATCCTATCCTGCCCCCCACTTATTCTATTATTTCTTTTGATGCTGTCCCTTTTCAAAAGTGTTTGCTTCTAATTACCCTCTCCCCGAATTTGCCTTCCTTTCTATCATTCCCCCTCTTATCCCCTTCCCCCTCTATTTTCCTGTAAAGTAAGATACCCGATTAAGTGTGTACGTTATTCCCTCCTTGAGCCAAATTCAATGAGAGTAAGGTTGACCCATTCCCTTTCACCTTCCTGCTCTTCTTCTCCATTGTAACAGTTTTCTCTTGCCTCTTTTATATGAGATGATTTACCCTAGTTTATCTCACCATTTCTCCTTCTCCCAATATATTCCTCTCTCAACTCTTAATTTTATTTTTTAGATATCATCCCTTCATATTCAACTCATCCTGTGCCCTCTGGTTATGTATATATGTACATACATATGCGCACACTCACATATATATTTATATACACATATACCCTCCTATAAATACATATATGTATACACACATGCATATATATATATATATATATACACACACACACATTCCTTTCAACTATCCTCATACTGAGAAAAGTCTTATGAGTTACAATTATCATTTTTCCATGTAGGCATGTAAATATTTCAATTTAATTATTTCCTTATGATTTCTTTTAACATTCTTATGCTTTTCTTGCTTCTTGTATTTGAAAGTCATTTTTTTTCTGTTCGGCTCTGATTTTTTCATCAAGAATGCTTGCAATTCCTCTATTTCATTGAATTACCATATTTTATTCATTATACTCAGTTTAGCTGGGTAGGTGGTTCTTGTCTTTAATACTAGCTCCTTTGACCTCCTGAATATCACATTACAAGCCCTTTGATCCCTTACTGTAGAAGCTGCTAGGTATTGTGTTATCCTGATTTTGTTTCCACAATACTCAAATAATTTCTTCCTGACTGCTCGCAATATTTTCTCCCTGACCTGGGAACTCTGGAATTTGGCTATAATATTCCTAGGAGCTTTCTTTTTGGGATCTTTTTCAAGAGGTGATTGGTGACTTCCTTTAATTTCTATTTTGCCCTTTGGTTCTAGAATATCAGGGCAATTCTGCTTGATAATTTCTTGAAAGGTGATGTCTAGGCTCTTTTTTTAATCACGACTTTCAGGTAGTCCAATAATTTTTAAATTAACTCTCCTGGATCTATTTTCCAGGTCAGTGGCTTTTCCAATGAGATATTTCACATCGCCTTCTATTTTTTTCATTTATTTGCATCTGTTTTATAGTACCTTGATTTCTCATAAAGTTATCAGCTTCCATTTACTCCAATCTAATTTTGAAGGAATTATTCTCTTCAGTGAGTTTTTGAAATTCCTTTTCCATCTGGCAAATTCAGATTTTTAAGGCATTCTTCTCCTCATTGGCTTTTTGGACCTCTTTTGCCATTTGGGTTAGTTTGTTTTTTAAGGTGTTACTTTCTTCAGTATTTTTTTGGGGTCTCCTTTAGCAGGTTGTTGACTAATTTATCATGATTTTCTTGCATCATTCTCATTTCTCTTCTGAATTTTTCCTCCAATTCTCTTACTTGATTTTCAAAATCCTTCTTGAGCTCCTCCATGTCCTGTAACCAATTCATATTTTTCTTGGAAGCTTTGATGCAAGAGTTCTGACTTCATCGTCTTCCTCCTGTTCCATGGTTTGATCCTTTTTGTTCCCCAAAACACGATTATGTGGTCTGTTTGTGCTTCCTCTGCTTGCTCATGTTGCCGCTCAATTACTTGACTTTTGAGTTCTTTGCTATGGTAGAACTCTGTTTCCTGATTGCAGAGAGCTTTGTCCCAAATCACTGGGGTTTTCAGAGCTGCTGAATCTATTGGAGGGCACCCACTCTGTAGCCCTTAGAAATTCTGGCACACTGGACACACCTCAGGACCACCACCCAAGACTGCTATCCAGACTCAAGCTGGTTAAAGCAACAGCAATCACCTCTGAATGATTTCTTGGTCCCCCTAGGATCTGCAGGCCAGGAGCTATAGAGGCAGTCAAATGGCAGCAACTGCAGCCATCTCACCTCCTCCTATTTTTGCCCCAGGGGTAGGGGGTGGGCCACACAGAGTTCCCCACTGACATTTTACTTTCTTTTTGGCATTTTTGGGTTGAGAAGTCCAGAAACTGACACAGCTCCTGATGATTCATTCCCCTGAAGTCTGCTCTGGCAGCTGCTGGTTGGGGCCACCCTGAAGCTAGAACCACTTGGCTCATGTGGGACTGCTCAGCTCCCAGCCTGGTGCAATAGACCTTTTCTGTTGGTCTGCCAGACTGCCTTCAGCAGGAGATTTTTTTCTCTCTGTCACTTTGTGGGTTTTGTAGCTCTAAAGTTTGTTTAGAGTCATTTTTTTTTACATGTATTGGAGGTGGTGGGAGCCGGAGCCATGCAGAAGTTCTGTTTTTACTCCACCATCTTGGCTCCACCCCAAAAGGAATTATATTTTTCACATTTGAATCTTCAGCACAAAGTCAAGTGCCTGGCAAAGAATTAGGGCTACATAAATGTTGGATATTACTTTTATTATTGTTATTATTATTAGTAGTAGTAATAGTAGTCACCTAATAAATGTTTATTTTAAGTGCTACATAAATGTTTGTTATTATTCTTATTAGTCATTTAATGTTCATTTTAAGTGCTATGTAATTATTAGGTTGTAGCTGTATTAGTAGTACCTACATGTTTATTTTTAAGTTCTACATAAATGTTAGGTGGCAGTAGTAGTAGTAGTAGTAGTAGTAATAGTAGTAGTAGTAGTAGCAGTAGATGCTTAAGAAATATTTAACTGACTTAGTGTTCCTCTAAATCTTCTCTTCTCTGAAGTAATCATCTCTTCTTCAGTCAATTGAATGTTACATAGTATGGTTTCTAGCCCATGCACTAACCTGTTTGCTGTCCTCTGAATATACATCAACATCCTTCATCTCTAATATGTGGCACTCAGAATTTATTATAAAACTCCAGATGTGCTCGGACCAGGGCAAAATCCAGAAGATGGCCACCTCCCTAGTCCAGTTATTTTCACTGAAAGGAGGAATACTGAAGATAAAAAAGTCTTGTGGGAGTTTGACAAGTTGGTGTCTAAAGGGAGAATTTTCTCAGTGCCCTTAGAGATCTCATGAGGAAAGTAGTGGGAGTCTAAAGTTACAGTGTTCTTATCTAGTTACAGCTAGCTTGGTTTAGGTGGTTACACTCATTAAACAGCCTAAGAACCTAAGAATGCATTAACTTTCTTGGCCACCCTATCACACTGTTGAATTACATTGAGCTTACATTCCATTGTTTTTTATATGGACCATTGTCAAGGTAGGCCTAGATTCATCTAGAACCTGTGAACTTCATTTTTTGTTTGCTTTTTTTTTGGAGGGCAATTGGGGTTAAGTCACTTGCCCAAGGTCATACGGCTAGATTTTGTGTTAAGTGTCTGAGGCTGGATTTGAACCCAGATCTTCCTGACTCCAGGTTTGGTGCTCTATTCACTGTGCCACCTAGCCACCCCGAACTTTATTTTTTAACTCAAATGTAAGACTTTACATGTTTTATTAACTAAACAGATATTGAATCAAATATTAGGTTCAATGTTTAATTGCTATTTGTAAACTGCCTAATTAAATGTACTTTTCCTCTTTGTTTCTTGGCGATTTTTGTTTTCTTCTCCTCATTGAGAGTTAGTGAGTGGTTTTCTTCTTGTTTCTCCTGTTATCTCATAGCTACTTCTGATTGCTCCTGCTACTTCCACTTCCCACCTCCTTTTTTATTCATTGCTATTTTTAGTGCACTCTTTAGAATCAAAACAAAACATTCTTTTCTCATCTCTTTTCTCTTGGCTTAGTTTATATAACCATAGACAATAAATGAACCTGCTTGTCTTCTTCAGCACCTGGGAGAGAGCCTTGCATATCTTAGATGCTAGTTTTTTTAACTGAATGAATTACTCTGTGTATAATATACAGATATGTATGTAATAAATGCATATATATGCATACACATAAATATGGATGTATGCATGTATATATACATATGCATATACACACATACACATGTATACATATGTACATGTGCACACACACATATATACTCATACCCTTGAAGGATCATAGATGCAGACCTGTAAAATGTCTTAGAGGTTTTCTTTTCCATCACTTTCATCTTACTGATGAAATATTGAGCCATAAGGAAGTGAAATGATTTGCCGAAAGATATAACAGGCAGAAAAATTCAGAGCTGGGATTTGAACCCTAAACCTTAAATTACAAATCCAGTGATCTTTCTGTTGGACCATAATCTTATTCAATTAAGGGATGGGATCACTGTGAAGTTCAAAACCCCCTGTTTTAAGCCTGACGTCTGCATCAGCAAGGGCTGTCATCCTTGATTTCTGCTCTATAGAAATCTATCTATGTGATAGATTTATTTAGGGGAGAGTGTGGATGCTGAGGGAGTAGGAACAGCTCATGTGAATCACCTGTTTAAAAGGTTTGGCTGTGAAATAAAGGCCATGGGACTGCAGGGCAGACAAGGTGTTTTTGAGATCATAGAAACCTGAGTGCATATATAGGTAGAGGGAAATGAACCAATGGAGAAGAGACTGGAGATTATGGGATCATTGATTTAGAGTAGCTAGGTATCATAGTGGATAAACTTCAGGTAATTAAGTCTTGCCAAAAATGTGGAACATAGATTTAATCATCATACTCTGGCTTTATGAACTAGGTGCTGTATGATAGCATATTATCATGATTACTTTTTTATATGACAAGCTTATACTCCATATTGGTACTCCATAAGTACCCTTTGAGGGTAGAGACCAAATCTTATGCTCAGATGTAGAACTTGATTGAGAAAAGCACTATGGTATAGTGGATAGAGGGGCAACTAGGTGGTACAATGGATAGAGCACCTGGTCTTGAGTCAGAAGGACTTGAGCTCAGATACTTACTAGCTGTGTGACCCTGGGCAAGTCACTTGACCCTTTTTGCCTTAGTTTCCTCATCTGTAAAATGAGCTAGAGAAGGAAATGGAAAACCACTCCAGTGTCTCTGTCAAGAAAATACTACAAGGGATAATGAAGAATTGGACATGACTGAGAAAGGACTTAACAGCAACAAAAGTGGACAGAACACTGGACTTAGAGTTAAGAAGTCCTGCATTCACATCCTGCCACAAAAGTTTACTAGCTATGGGACACTGGAAAGAAGTCACCTGATGAAGTGGATAATATATTTGGATCCAGGAAGACTTGAGTTCAAATTCACTCATTCACTGACTGTGTGACCTTGGACAAATCGCTTACTCTTTCTAAGACTCAGTTTCACCATTCGTATGATGAGCAAGGTGGACCCATTGGTCCCTAAGGCCTTTTTTTTAACTCTTCATCTATCACACTACCAATTTCAACCTAACTAAAGCTTCTCTGACCTGGTTATGGATAGGGAAGGGGAACAGGACCAGCCTTGTAAAAAGGGGAAGATGAAATGTGGTCAGATACAACTTAAGGGATTGATATTTGATAAGAGAGATAAAATGGCAGATGAATCCTAGATGAGCCAGAAAAGCGAAGGGTCTGGAGAGGAATGACTGACTTCTTGTTATGCAGGGCAGAGGATGTCTTGAGGCCTGTGGCAGAGACTGACCATTCAGAGAAATAGAGCAGTCAGGAATGAACCAGGTGACAGATGGTAACCAAGGGGCTGTGTCAGAGATCTGGGCTGGGACTGAAGCAAAGATTTCTAACCCAGAAAAGCAACCTGAAGTAGGGCCATGCTAGAAAGGCACGGGGTAAAAGACAGCTGCAAGGCTATTTGATATTCTCAGGGAAGGCAAGGCTTGTTCTCATGGTGTGAAAAAAATAAAACCAGTACAACAAAAAAAATAAGATCCTATTTCTCAGTTCTTCCCAAACTTAAATGGACTAATGGAGACTTTGCAGCTTTATCTTGTCACAAAGACTTTTTTTCTCCTTCCCTAAGACAATCAGAACAGTGAAGGAAAAGAGCTGTTAAAAAACAAACCAATAACAGCCTATCCCAAAGACACCCAAAACAACAACAACACAACAGCAATCCTGTATATTATCAAAGTTAGGAATCAGAGCTATCTGTGACCTTAGGGTCATAGGGTCACATAACTTCTGGAGGGCATCCTAAAGGTCATCTAATCGAACTTTTTTCCCATTTTATAGATGAAGGAAGAAATTGAGACTCAGAGGGAATCAGTCACTTGCCCCAAATCACATAGATTATATTAAGTTGCAGTGCCCTGATTTACTATTAATGATGACCAGATCTTATTAATCTTTTACTATAAAGAGTTGGGGTGGCTGAAAGGGGGAATGAAATTCGGACACTTATGTGGTTCTTTAAAAAGGTATCATGTTATAGTGACTAGAGAGCAACCTCAGAGTCAGGAAGAGTTAGGCTCAGGTCCCATTTCTGAGACATGCTGACTGTAGAGAGAAAGACAGAGAGACATTCACAGAAATATGGGGAGAGAAATAGAGAGTCAGAGATAGACAGGGAGAAAGATGGAGACAAAGACAAAGCCAGAGACAGAGATATACAGAGAGATATAAACAGAGAGTCAGAGAAAGAGTGGAAGAGAGAGAGAGTGAAAGAAAGAGAGTGAGAGAGCAAGAGAGAGAGAGTGAAAGAGAGTGAGAGAGCAAGAGAGAGAGAGAGAGAGAGAGAGAGAG
>NW_027185575.1:2346841-2352737 GCF_028583685.1 Petaurus breviceps papuanus
GAGAGAGAGAGAGAGAGAGAGAGAGAGAGAGAGAGAGAGAGAGAGCACTGTGTATATAGAATGTCTCAAAATTTTAACGCAGTTTTAAAATAGCTTAAAATTGCTCTAAGACTTTTGGGACTCCTAGTCAAAAGTATTATATACCTATGTTTTCTCATTTGTTCTTCACAGCAACCTTCTGAAGTAAATACTATAGATCTTATTACCCTATTTTATATAAGAGAGAACTTAGAATGACAAAAAATAAGTTACTTGTCAAAGATAGCAATGTTATTGCAGTGAGAATCACTTCCAGGGCACGGGGAACTAGAGTACTCTCTCCCCCCTCTAGTAAGGGCTCCCATCAACATGGCTCCATGTTCAAAGACTGAGTTCATTCATGTGAATCCTGAATGTCTAAGAGAGGGTTCAGGGTCCTTTTGTTAAACAATGTGGCTCTTTAGGCCATCACCCTAGATCCCTTTAGAGAATCAATTAAAGTTTAGGTTCGAATTTTAGTTTAAATCTTAGGGTCTCTCCAACAGAGGGAATAGAAAGATACTTGATATACACTCTAGTTCAGTTATAGGACAGCTATTTATTTTTCTGACCCAAAGAAAAGAATGTTTAACACACAAATAAATTCACAAGTATAATATTAATAAAACTTAAATATGACACAATATAATAACTCTTTTTATGCTCTCATAAGAAGTTAATGCTTAATAAAAACATCAGGCATTTCATGGAATTGTGGAATTACCTTCACCTTGGCTCTTCCTATACTTTGTTTAAACAGCTCTTGTACTTTTTCTGCCATCTGACAAGCTGGGCTAGTGTTTGAGGTTTAAAAAACCCAGATCTCTCTTATTAACTAATACTGCACTCTTTCTTCCATACCTTGCCACCTCTAGAAAGCACATTCTTAACAGTTAAATATGGCTACTGCTTTAAAACATGTAAGTAATTAGATGGAAGGATTCGTTTCATTTCTGAATTCAGGGAATAAATTCTCTTAAAAATTATTTAAGTTGATGTTTGCAAGTATTAAACAATCCCTCTCCATAAAGGCTATCATTTTGTAAGTGGAGTATTTAAAATTTATAAAATAGAGTCTGATTCTTCTCCTATTACGTCTTGGACTTGCCAAAGCCCTATTGAGACCAGAGAACTGAAGAAAAAACTCCTTCCTCTTTTTCAGGGCTTTACTTGACTGAGATAAAACGTTTCAACCTAGTAGCTAGCAGAGTCTCTCCTTACCTAATCACCTCTCTGAGAACCACCTACAGCTAAGCCTTTCCAGTCTAGCAATTAGTGAGAGTGAGAACTGTACGTGCCTTGTACAGTCTGTTCTCACCCTTATGGATGGTATTTGGTAAGGATGCAGAAGGGGGAAGGGGAAAGAGGGGGTGCCGTTTAAACCATTGCTCATCTTGTTCTTCTTTAAATGAACTCATTCTTCTTCTTGTATCTCTAATCAACAGTGGCATAATGGGTATAAAATTCCCACACAGTGCCAGCAAGCCAAACAAGCTACAATATGCGGAGAAATATACTTGTGATGTGGCCACCGTTTTTCAGTCTGAAAAAGAGATAGCACCCTGCCCAGAGAGGTTCACTTTTGAGATGTCCTTTCAGGTCTAGTACCCTTGACTTTTTGTTCTGTAAACTGAGGAGGCTGGATTTGGTGACATCCAAAGTACCTTTCAAATCCATTATCCTGATTCCTAGGAGCAAGAGCTCTAACTCTAAACTCATGTCTTGGCTATAATATTTAACCTGAATGAATTTAGGTAAGTCACTTCTCCCTCCAGCTCAATTTCTACATCTGTTAACATGTGGGGGCTTAGACTAGACGAACTCTGAAGTTATCTTCCAGCTCTAAAGCCTGGAAATGAGAATATCAACTCAGACACGTTGGATTTGAATGTCATCTCCATTACCAATTACCTGTGTGACCTTGGCTAAGTCACTTTTCTTTGGACCTCTGCAAAAATGAGAGAATTGGATGAGATATTGTCTCAGGTTAATGCCTCCTCTCAATCCTATGTCCCTTTTAGTTGGACATTTTGTGAAGAAATATTTTCTGGATCCTCCACTAAAACACTTTACCCTCTTTCCTCCCCTATTAATTGGTTATAGCATTCAATGTAATTTCTGCTTATCTATTTCTGGGATACTGACAGCAGTGATGATAGGGAAACAATAGTCTTTCTTGACCCTAGCTCTTAATCTGTATAATACAGCTTGAAGAAAAGGGCAATTTGTGCATACAGGCACCATATAAATGGAATCAACCATGAGAGGCATGCTAAGTATCCAGTAAGAAAACAAGACCAAACAACAGCAACACCAACGACTTTTGGGTCTTACAACAGCTAGAGCTTTGATAAAATTAGAGGAATATTTTGTCTTCTACAGCACATTTAAACCTTGTTTCAAATCTACCACTCCCAGCTCCCACTGGAGCTATTGGACAAATAAAATGGTGGGGTCCAAAGGTGGGTAGTTTGGTCTCCTTCAATGTGGCCCAAGATCCATGTACTCTAAATCATTTTCTATCATCCCCTAGTTACTTAAAGTCTCAAAAAATAAACCCCACAAGGAAGGCTAGAGGTTGTGGAATGGGGGAAAAACCAAAGAAAAAATGAACAAATTATAATCATTGAATTTGAATTTGGACTCTTCCACTTACTACACATATAGCTTTTGGACAAGTCACTATCTCTCTGGTCATCTGAAAAATAAGGAGCTATACTAGGTCATGTCTAAGTACCTTTCAAGATTTGTAGCTATATTTCTATGATACTTGAAAGTTCTATGTTCTTTCCCATACCCAGGCCTGGCTGGAATGCTTTCCCTCCCCACCATCATCCCCTAGTACCCTTATTTCCCCTAATGTTACATTTCAGTGCTATATATTATAGGAGTCCTTTGCTTATGTCCCCAATAGTTAGCCCTTAAAATCTCTGAATAAATTTTGTATATTTTTATGTTTTTTTCTTATCGACTTACCTGGGTACATGTTTTCCCCCTAAGCTGCGAACTCCTTGAGAACAGAGATTGTTACATTTTCATCTTTGCATCTAAATCACCTTGTACAGTATCTGGAGGATAGTAAGTACTTAATAAATGATTGTAGAATTGAATTGAATGGAAGGGAAACTGTATAAACAATGACTATAAAAATGTAGATAAATGTAATAATCAATCAATCAATAAACATTTCTTAAGTATCAAAACTGTAACAACCAAGCTTAGCCCCAAGGGAGCAATATAAGAAAGTACTTTCTCTCTGTGAAACACATTTTCTAATCTTGGGCTTTGTTGATCTATTTATTAGTTTTGCTAAGTTATTTTTCATTCTTTTTTATTCTTATAAGGGATGAATTTCTGGGAGGGGAGGAGGTAAGTGTATTGGGAAATAAAGGTAATGTAAATATAAACATATATAAATTTAATTATAATTAAATTAAATTTAAATTAATTAAAATAATAATGTTTTAAGTCAATTAAATTGAAGTAGTTTTAATCTGATAGAAATAAAGAAAAGAGGTCTGTGGGAGATAAATGAGGAATGTTGGTCAGTTAGAAATATGAGACCTTTCCAATTTTGTTAGCAGCAATGAAAGAAGTGAAAACAAAACAAAACTTCCTAACAATTAGAGCTATCTAGAAATGAAAAGGGCTATCTTAGAAGGTATAAGATATTCATACTGGGAGGTCTACAATGCTAGATGAATGAAAGGATAGGTTGAAGTTTTCCTTCAAGTTTTTTCTTCAGTCACAAATGTGGCATGGAGGATGGTCCTAAGAAGAATCTCTCTGACTCCTGAACTTTCTGAGAAAGGTCCAAGAAGATTCCTCACTTTGAAAGAATTATTGGTCGGTGGTTTCATCTCAGAATCCAATAGTCTAAATTTATTGTTTTTAGTGGAGGACTAGAAAAGTGGAAAACTATGAATGTTTATAAATAACCAATCTCTGACCATGATGATCCTGGTCACAAGATGGACCATTACACAATGTGAAGAGTGCACCATACCTGGATTGTCTGCTAGGCAACTTGTGATTCTCAGCTTCAGATTTACACAACTGATATGATCAGACTCATAATTCAAAGGGGCAAATAAAACAAAAATAAGAAAACTGCTTTTATCTACACAGCTAGATTGTACCAGTTTGAGCATTTGGATCAAAATATCTCGGGACACTTGACACTTTTTTTTCCCAGTAGTTGATAAGGAGACCCAAATCTTGGGAATTTTCACCACATAGCATGAGCAGGGTAAGAATGCAAATTCGAACAGAAATCTCATTGAAACTCACATGGCAATTGTGCTACATTGGTACAATTCTACCAAGAATGATGCCACAGGTTTTAAACCACACTTTGCTGATGTTTGAGAATCATGCTAATCTATCAACTTGTGCTTTGAGTCTCAGGTGATTGAAAGTATGAATAAGAGGTCGGCTGAAATAAACCTACCAAGTAGTTTTGCTGTAAGGTCAGAAGAGTTCTGACAATAACAAATGATGATGTCATGTATGAGTTTATTGCCAAAAACTTCCAGGTCACAGCTTTTCTAGGAAACGCTGGTGTTCCAGTTTCCCATAGATTAGGAGATGAATGGAAAGCATTGCCATAAGTAATTGAGAAACTTGCCAACTTGCCTTTTTATCAGAAAGCTCCAGAGGATTGTGGGAGTCCTATGGGGGAAATTCACTTCAAACCCTTATTGTCCATAAGGAAGTGAATCAGATGCCCCAATCAATAGTAGTCAAGAAATTATGGAAAATAAGCCAAAGGAACTGGGAAGAGAACTGACTGATCACTGACCAGTGGTAGATCACCAACAAATTGCTTGGAAGACCATTTTTCCAATGAAAAAGACACTTTCTACTAAAGCTACCAAAGCCCCTCCCTTGGACTGAAGTGGACCTTGATTCAGATAGGGGAGGATGGGAAGAGCTAAACCTTGACCTAGTTTCATTGTTGTCAATTAATTGAGTTACAGAGCCTTCTCACCCCACCCATAGCCCAGTATACACCGGATTCAAGAATATTAGACGTCCTGGGCCAATCCCAAGTTCAGGTCTGGGAGTGCAGGCTTGTAGATCTGAAGACATTGGTGATCTACCTGTACCAATGACTAGCTCACTTATAGGGGCAGAATGGTCAGTTTTTCAGAAAGACCTAGAACCTTAATAGAAGTGACCAGACTAACTTGTTGGTGATGAATAAATGAAAAAAATGAAACAGTTGTAAGAAATTAAGAGCTTGCTATGTACTGGGCTAAACTCTGGGCATACAAATAAAAAATCAAGACGGACTCCACTCTAGAAGGGCTCAAACTGGTACAGGACGAGACAGCCCTTAGAGGAAGTTTTAGCGGCAAACCCCAGGCATAAAGTCTCAGGTGCTGAGGGGCAGAGACAGCCCTGTGGCAGAAGTACCTGTGAGTACGATCCATCTAGCCAAATGACAAAACTAGTGTTTGTGAATCTAAGATTTGCTTTCAATGCAACTCTATATGTTAGGAGAAGTTGGTACCTGTGTTAATTATCATTGCTGGCTTCCTACTTTTTACTTTTCAAATTTTGGCTATTTATTTTTATTTTCTTATGCATTGATATCATACATGTACCTATACAGGTCTATCAACTATATGTTATTTTCTATTAGACATGTATTGTTCCCTAACTATATCTAGTTTCCTAGCAGATGTGTTTCCTCCCTTCCTTCCTTCCTTCCTTCCTTCCTTCCTCCCTTCCTTCCTTCCTTCCTTCCTTCCTTCCTTCCTTCCTTCCTTCCTTCCTTCCTTCTTTCCTCCCTTCCTCCCTCCCTCCCTTCCTCCCTCCCTTCCTTCCTCCCTTCCTTCCTTCCTTCCTTCCTTCCTTCCTTCCTTCCTTCCTT
>NW_027185575.1:2352837-2358915 GCF_028583685.1 Petaurus breviceps papuanus
CTTCCTTCCTTTTTCTTCCTTCCTTCCTTCCTTCTCCCCTCCTTCATTTATGTATTTTGCTATTTTGTGTTTAATGTCTTGTTTCTTATTTCTTTTGTGCTTATTCTGAAGTATCTAAGTAGTGCAGTGGAAAGAGAGCTGGGCCTGAAGTCAGGAAGACCTGAGTTCAAACCAACCTCCGATACTTACTGGCTGTGTGACTCTGTGTAAGTCATTTAACCTCTGCCTGCCTCAATTTCCTCAATTGTAAAATGGGGATAATGATAGCAGCTACCTGGAAAGATTGTTGTGAAGATCAAATGCGATAATATTCTTAACGTGCTCCGTACAGTGACCTGCACATAGTAGGTCCTAGGAAAATGCTTATTCCCTTCCCCTCCCCATTTGTTTTGTTCCAAGAGGATGCATCACGACCACCGTGATTGCTAATGGCATAACCTACATGCACTTGAAATGTCTACCTACTGAAACAGCCTGCCAAATGATGCTTTGAATTATGTTAAGCCTAGTTCTTTTAAAGTACTAAGACCACTAAGTGTTGGGCCGGGAATGAGGGAAACCTGAGCTCAATTTGACCTCAGGCACTAATTTGCTGGGGCAGCAGAGTGGTGTTATACATGCCAGACCTGGAATCAGGAAGACCTGAATTCAAATCCAGTCTCAGACTCTTACTAGCTGGGTGACCCTAGGCAAGTCACTTCACTCTCTGTGCCTCAGTTTCCTCATCTCTAAAATGAGCTTGAGGAGGAAATGGCAAACCACACTAGTATCTCTGCCAAGCAAACCCCAGATGGGATCAGAGTCAGACATGACTATATTGACTCAACACCAACAAAATTCATCATCTGGTTGATCCTGGGCAAGTTACTCCACCTCCACCTGATTCAGTTTCCTCATTAGGAAACTGGAAATAAACAATGCCTTCTTCCCAGGATAGTGAGGATAAAAGAGAGAATATTTGTGAAGTGCTTTGTAAGACTCAAAGCACCAGATAAATTCTAACTGTTATTTTAAATGAGTACAATATGAGATAGAAAGGATTATGAAGAATACCAATTATACTGAAATATAATTATTGAAATATATGTGTATATGTGTGCATACATATTATATATACCATATGCATACATATATTCAGAACACATATCTATCTATATGTATATACACATGCATGCATAAATCTATATATCTATATTTCATAGATCTCAGGTTAAGAACCCTTGAATGAAGACCACATATTGCTTTGATGGAGCCAACTCATATTGTTAGAAGGAGTTTCCTTGCCTGGGAGTTACTTATATAAATGAAAATACATATCTAGTCTCTTATTCCTATTTTCTTGATGTCAAATCAAAGTTAGCCTTTTTGTAACTTCCACTCTTGGCTCCTGGTTTTGTCTTATGAGGCCAAACCAAAAAGCATCTAATTTGTCTTTAACAATGGCATCTTTCTACCCAGTAAAGGGCAGTAGACCAACTTCCTTTCAGTTAGAAGTTGGAGGAAAATCAGATTCAGTAATGCAATGAGCTTCGTTTTTTGCTCATTCAGTAAATTATAAATTGTGCATCTTCTTAGATAAGTTCTGTGTGACATATGAAGTTATACTTTTCTCTTTTTCCTCCTTGTGCCATCTCAAGATGGCAGAATTATGTATATTGACTATTGCTCCCCTTCATCCATCCAAAAAAATCTCCTGTGGATCAAATATAAAGGAAGAATTATTACTCAAGGAAATGAAATCATTTGGATCTTGGTCCAATTATTTTAAAAGTTTCTTTAAAAGTTTTGCTTATAGACATGAAAATGAATTCTTGCTTTCAGTTCACCACATTTTGAGGGAACAATGAATTCCTTTTTCAAAGTGAAATGTCACCAGATTTCTTCATGAGAAAGGCTATCGCCTCCACTGCCAGTACAGCCTATTGAATATGTTCAAAAGGACTGAAGTGGTAGAAATGCTGATAGGGGGAAGAAGGGAGAAGTTTCATTTCATTCCATTCTCATTTCCAATTTTTAAATTAAATTTCGATGACAATCACAGTTTTGCACTATGGGGAGGTACCAAATGCCTACTAGCAGGCAAAATGCATGGTCTCCTTGCTGGATTCCATTCTGGACCCAGACAGAGCAATGAGGAAAAGCTGTAAAAGAGAGAACTTAGACTTAATGTCAGGAAAACCTTCCTAACAATAATTACTGCCCAACAATGGTATGAGCTGCCTTCAGAGATAGCCCATTCACATTCTCATCACTGGGGACATCAATTGGTTGGTTGTCCATTCTCGAAGAGGACCAAAATGACATCAGTATGTTGGGGTCAAGGTGTGTCCAACCATGGCCAATCAGACCAATATGAGTTCTACCACATGTAAAACACAAACAGTCCTTATGATCATTAGGAAAGGAGATACATCTCATATATCTTTTGTCTACTGCAATTATGCTTCACTCATAACAGCACAGTACATTCTTTGATGCAGATATGACAAGTTGGAAAGTCCTATGCTAATGTCTCCCATGTCTTACAATCAGTTCCAGAGTTCTTCAGAGAGACCTCGAGAGTGTCCTTGTATTGCTTCCTTTGACCACTGTGTGAGTGCTTGCTTTGTGGGGGTTCTTCATAAAATAGTCTTTTAAGAAAACATATGTTTGGCATTTGAACAATGTGGCCAGTCCATCAGAGTTGTACTGGGTACATCAAAGAAAGACTGCATAACCTTTTTGGACATGTGAGAAAGGGCATTATTTCATGGCTTTTGGGGTCATATGAAAATATGAATAAGAATAAGAGATTTACAATGAGATCAACTCTGAGATTTAATAATTTGGTTAGTAAGAGGAAGTTTTGTGAACAATATTTTTTTCTCTTATTTGTTAGAGTTAGGAGAATTTATAACATTACAAGACACTATGAAACTTTGGTTAAAAAATTCAACAACCTTGTCTCTAATTCATTTCAATCCAATCTAATTGTACGAATATTCATTAAATACCTACAGTATGCAAAGGATCATACGAGGTAATGGGAGCACAAAGACAAAATCCAAACTCTCTTCTGAACTCTCTTTTCTTCTTCCCTTTATATTTCTCACCTATGCTCATTCAGTCTTTCTGATCTAATCTCCTTTCTTCTAGTCTTCCCTAGTCTTACAGACGTCAAACCTACCATGTATGTGGATTGAAGATGACCAAGACTAATGCCTAAGTTTGTGGGAAAGTGTTGTTCAGGAAGTGTCTAAAATTACGTGTGTGTACTTGTTAGTGGTCAATAGAGTCAACTAATTCTTTAGTACTTTGGATGTAGATCCAAAGTCTGTCCATTTGATTTTGAATTGTGAATTAAATTCAGTGTATTATCATTAGACCCTCCACTGAATCAACTGATTTTTTTAAAGAAATAAATTGAACTAACCAGATATTTGGGATCCATCTAGACACAATGAAAGATTTATTCCATTATAAACCAGGAGTTTATATTATTTTATATTATATTATTTATATTTAGTTTAAAATTCAGGTAAAACTCCTGACATAAATGCAGAGATGACTTCACCTCTCCACATGTTGCAAAATCCATTAAAAAAAACAGCAAGAAAATCAAAGAAAAATTTAAGAGAACTCAGATCAAATATGCTGGGTAGAGAGTAGAACCTCTCCCTTGTTGCTGAACCAATGTTAATATGTTGCAGGCTGACTGTTTATGGATGCCAATTTCCAAATGAAAAACTCAATTCTAAAATCTATCGCCAATCTCATTATTTCTTTATGAAATTATTGCCAAGGGCTAGCAATTTCTATGGAGTTCAAATCCCAACTTCTGCAGGAGACATTTCCTGGTCCTTCTGCCTCCTTTTCCTGTTCCCCACCCCCCAGCCATTAGTGTCTTCCTTACCCCCCAAGAATACCTTTCATATATCATATTTGTTGTTTTCTCCCAACAGAACATGAGCTCCCTGAGGCCAGGATTTGCTTTTGTCTGTCTTTCTATTTCCAAGCCTTATTGCACTACTTGACATTTAATATCTTTCTTGGGCTGAACTCAATATTTCTCACTTGTGCTCATTCACTCTCTCTTATCTCTTTTCTGCTCATCCGCTTCTCCCTGCCTCTTCTCTCTTTCCCTCTCTGTTTCCTACTTTCTTTTTCTTACCCATATTTTCCTAATAAATTTATATTTTGTAAAAAGACTTTGGTTGCATCCAGTTTTGCATCCTCATTTAATCTCTGGCTATATTCCTTTTCTTTCTAATCACTCCCCCCCCCACGCCTCCCACATCTCTTTTCCCTTCTTTTCTCTCCCCAAATTTCTTTCTGTTCTTAAGATTACCACCACCCCTTACCAGTCTCTATCTTGTCCAGTCACTGTTTTGTTTCTGGCATCATCAATACCAAATGCACCAGTGGTTCTTACTGACTAACAACAGGTATGTTTGATGTTCAGATGAGTGCTAATAAAAATAAATAAATAAGTGCTTGATAACTGCTTGTTGACTGATTTTTTTTTTACTATTTCTGAATAGGAAGACAGATTTGAATTGACAAAAAAAATAGTTTGGGCTTCTTGATTACAGGGTGCTATAGTGAAAGAACATTGATTCAGAAGCCAGAAGACCTCAGTTCAAATCCTCCCTCAGGTTTTGCTTCCTGAAGACAAATGCCTGTGGATAAGTCACTTAAACTTTCCAAATCAGGATTTTCTCACTGAGAAAATGAAGGGATTGGACTAGATTTGCCAGGTACTCAGTATATGGAAGCACCTGGACAATGGTGCCCCTCCTTGATGTAAAATTAGGATCCCATGATTGGGTTTGGATGGCAAACATTAAACTGACAGATTGCTTTTATTTGGAATTCATTTGCTTCTAAACTTTCCTACTAGGCAGTGGAAAACATTTTGCGATTAGTACAAATTTAGTTAAATGAACATTGAGTACTCATTTGGGACTTTCAGAGATGTAAAGAATTATGGATTCATTATTGTCATAATTAGAGGAAAGGGAATCCTATATAATATGAACATATATACAAATGTATGTATGTATATGCATATATATACACAAACATATAAGTAGGTATAAATACATACCTACAGATATATATTATACACATAAGTATAGGGGTGTCTACCCGAAGTATGCGAAGACTTCCCCTGATGGAATGGGCAAATGAGAACAATTTGTTTCGGTGACTATGAAGGCAGCTGAAGCAGGCACACTGGGGCACTTAGAACTTGCTTAGACATTAAAGATGCCAGGGTCATCCACTCTATCTTGAGATATCTTGATTCTGTCCTGCCACCGGATTGTGGTGACTCTGGAGCAGAGAATGAGGTCTATGACTCATGTAACTCTGCTTCACTTAAATTCAAGTTATGCATGAATCAAAAGACATCACTCATATAATTTTGGAGAATCCACCCCAAATGTTCACATGGACTCTTTGTGCCAAACCTGTGGTAGAGCATTCTGAACTGACATTGATCTCATCAGTCACAGTTGGACACATTAAAACTTGACTATAGCATGTTGATATCACTTTTGCGCTCTTGGAGAATGAAGGACAACAACCATATACATATTGTAGATGTATGTGAAATGTTATATAATTTTCTTCCTAGTATATAAAACCAGCAAATAAATAAATTCTTAAAAACCATACCTGGACTGATAAACATTTGCCAACTTTAAGGGACTAAGAGAGCACATTTTTTTCAAAATAATATTTTGAGAGTGATCAAATCTTAGCATTATATATTTTGAATGGATGAATGACACATTTATTAAAGCCTTACTACGTGCAAAGAACTGTGCTAAGCTCTGGGTATATAAACAAAAAGCTATATGTTCCTTCTTCCCAGGGAGCTCCATTCTAATGGGCGAGGTAACATGCATGGAAGATTTCAGACATATGTTCAGATAGAAAAATCCTATGGTCCTTAGAGTATGGTTAGTGGTGGTTGGGAGAAGAGATGAATAAACATTTATTATGGGTTTACTATTTGCCAGGAACTCTACTAGGTGCTTTCCCCAAATATCTCATTCGATTGATTCTCTCTCTCTCTCTCTCTCTCTCTCTCTC
>NW_027185575.1:2359015-2374318 GCF_028583685.1 Petaurus breviceps papuanus
CTCTCTCTCTCTCTCTCTCTCTCTCTCTCTCTCTCTCTCTCTCTCTTCATTATATATATATATACATACATACATACACATACATGTTTTATGTTAAATCCATTTTTTTATTTGCTCATAGATGAACAATTATACATGGCTTGTAACATAAAAGCAGTGAAATCTGAAGGAGAAAACATGCGATATTTTGGCCTCATTCCTGAGGTGGGGAGGAAATTTTTAATAGGCACAATGTGAGATTTAACAAGATCCAACAAAGGTGGCACCTCTCAGATTGGATTTGGAGTCAGAGAACCTAGGTTCAAACCCTACCACTCCCACTTACCACTTGCATGATTTTGGGCAAGTCTCTGAATTTCTCTATGGCTTGGATATCCCATCTGTTAAATGTTGGATTAGATTGCCTTTGAAGTATCCTCCAGCTCATTGTATGATGCTACGATCCCATTAATCCCAATTCCATCATTTTGTTCATTATATTATACTTTCATTGTTGTCCGGTCTTTTCAGTTGTGTCCACGTCTTTGTGACCCCATTTGGGATTTTCTTGGCAAAGCTACTGGAGTGATTTATCATTTGCTTTTTGAGTTCATTTTATAGGTGAGGAAACTGAGACAAACAGGGTTAAATACTTGCTCAGGAACACACAATTAGTCGGTGATTGTGGCCAGATTTGAACTCAAGAAGATGGGTCTTCCTGACACGCTATCCACTGTGCCTAACTGCCCCCCTTATATTATATTGCCTCTGCCTAAAATATGTACTTCTCAATTTAAATGATCTCATTCGTAGTCAACTAAGATGTTTTCATTTATATGGCTCCTAGCAGAAGACTCTGAGGCTCTTCTCTCTCATGAATGAATCACTCTTGGTTACCACATGGTTTCCCTGATGTCATATTAGATTCTCTCAAATAGAATCCTAAAGATTGACAAATCAACATTATTTATGGATTGGTTGTTGTATCCTGATCAACGTGGTATAGCCTTACTTTGTTATAAGAGAAGTAATAAAAATCGAACAGTAGCTAGTCGTTTGGTGCCAGGGCAGGTGGCACAAAGAGTCATCTCAAATTTACTTTGTAATTATGAATATGTATACATGTTAATATTTTAAGATCTGCAGATAATCTTCATGCTTATAACGCATGGATATGGAAACCCCTGGTGAGGGAGCTACCTCTGCTAAGATTGATATCTCTTTAGCAATTTAAAATATTAAAGAGTTAACAAGGGTACTGAAAGGGTAGATGAATTAGCCAAGGCAACAGAGTCAGGATATGTCAGAGGTAAGACTTGAACCCAGATCATATACTACTTCCGAGGTCAGCTATCAGTCTCTGTAACACTGCCTCTCTTGTAACGTAAAAAGGAATTAAGGTAAGAGGCACCGTGTATGTCTCCAATCTTCCCACACTCTACTCCCCTGCACATTCTCAATCATTGTCCTCATTACTATGCCTCACATATGATACATTGTACCCAGATTCCTCATTGACTGATTCCCTTGCCTGAAATGTTCCCCTTCTATACTCCCTAAGTTGGGATTTCTTAGTCTTCCTTTAAGACTGAGGTCAAGGGGCGGCTAGGTGGCACAGTGAATAGAGCACCAACCCTGGAGTCAGGAGGATCTTAGTTCAAATCTGGCCTCAGACACAACACAAAAACGAGCCATGTGACCTTGGGCAAGTCACTTAACCAACTGCCCTCCAAAAAGCAAAAAAAAAAAAAAAGCCTCAGGTCAAATCACATCTTCTTCAAGAGCTGTATCTCAAGACCTCCCTCTCTCCCTGTTATGACCCTCTAGGACTTTCCATTCAAATTACTTCCATTTTGCATTGTATATAACTTATTTGTTCATAGCTGTTGGCATGTTGTTTCACCCATTAGTACTCCTTCCTTCCTTCCTTCCTTCCTTCCTTCCTTCCTTCCTTTCTTTCTTTCTTTCTTTCTTTCTTTCTTTCTTTCTTTCTTTCTTTCTTTCTTTCTTTCTTTCTTTCTTTCTTTCTTTCTTTCTTTCTTTCTTTTTTCTTCCCCTTCTTCACTTTCTCCTTTCCTTTCTTCCTTCCTTCCTTTTTTCTTCCTTCCTATTCTTCTTCCTACATCCTTTCCTTCCTTCTTTTCTCTCTCTTTCTTTCTTTATCTTTTCTATGTTTCCTCTGTTGTTACTTAACAAAGTATCTGGTATATGGTGAGTGCTTAATAATTTCTTATTCTTGTGAATGATGAGGATGAGGGATTCAAGTTCTGCATCTGATGTATGCTGTCTGTGCATCCTTGAATAATTCATTAAGTCATTTAACCTTTCAGTGTCCCAGGCAAGTATTTAACTATGTTACTGGCAATTTGGTGGCTTGTATCTGTGGATACATACTGGGAATCCCAGTATGTCCAAAAGTATTTACCATTTTATCACAAATCCAGAGCCCAAATTAAGATAGGTTCAGTTGAGTCAGAAGGGAGACCTCTAGACACCATACTGTGAAAAGTCAGCAGGCAGCTTGGGACACTGTTCTTGATGCAAAATTGAGGTCCTTGGGAGAGAGTTTGAGAAAAGAGGGGCTATTGCTGAAGACACCACCACCCTGTGTTGAATAGAGTATGATGGAACTGGACCTCAAAGGAGGCTGACTTATACACAAAGTCAGTGGGAGGGAATGATGTAAGAAGAGGAAGTAATAGGCCAGATGGCAGCTTCTTCAATAAGCTAATTATTCTCACTAATTAATTAAGTGCTAAATTCAGCTGTTTCTAAACTACCAAAGAAATAAAAGTGTTGTCAAAATGAAAATGTAACAAGTTTTATAATTGCATATTATCTAACGATCATTATTTTACATTTTCCTGCCTTCAAAATTTCAATCTCCTGAGCAGAAGTGTCCATTGCCCTATCCTAGTCCTGTCTCTGAGGATAAGTGGTGGTTTCTGGACTCAGAGGGAATATAAACCAACGTGAAATATTTAATGCTACATTGAAAGAAACTAATAGTTAGAGAATAACATGAGATAGTATGCCATTGAAATCTTGATTGCTTAGTGCTGATCACATCTGGAGTATGGCATTTGGACCAGGGCATCACATTTTGGGAAAAAAATTAATAACCTGGAGTTCATCCAGAGGACAGCAACCAGCATACTGAGGGAACTGGAGATAATATCCATATGAAGATCATTAAAAACAAAACAAAACAAAACAACCTGGGGATATTTTGGTTTAGGTTAGAGAACAGAATTAGCAAAAGAGAGGTCTGTTTTAAAAAATGACACATAAAAGGGGCACTTGGATTTGAATAGGTTTTTAACCATCAATGTAAACAAAATTTAGGTGGATTGATTGAACTTTTCACTTTTTCATTGGTAGTTGTGGCCTAGTTTGTAATATTGTGTAGATACAAAAATAGGAGAAAGATGGTTACCAAGTCAATGATTCCGCCTTGATTTCACTGTGTGTTCCTGAGCCCAGAAACAGGCTTTATGGTTCCTGTGGAGAAATTGAACTGACCTTTGCTAGGAACAGAAATAAATGGGTTCATTACCTATCCTGAGTTGGAAGGTCTTCTTTTCCCCCAGTGTGGCCCTAGAGCAATTCTGCTATTATTAATTCCTGGTATTGATACAGCATCCATTTCAGGGAAATGAAAAATTCCCTAGGGATACAAAAATTATCTAAATTTTCCTCACGGTTTCCCAGGACTCAGATGTGGCTCAGGTCTTTTGGCCTTCACATCTTTACAGAAAATTGAGACCTAAGGGAAGAAGACTTGTCGGGAATACATCAGTGACTTTTATTTTTTTTAACCTTAATTTCCTCCTATGGAAAATGAGGGGATCAGAATAGATTATATCTTAGGTTTCTTCTAACTTTAATTCTGATGGGTCCATCTTGGTATGTTGATCTCTAGATACCCTTCTAGGAAACAATAATTTTCCCCCAGTTTGAAAATTAAAGGGGGAAGGAATATTTGATATAGATTCTGTAGAATTATTAAGAAACATGTTTACAATTTCAAAAGACAAAAATGAAATATATGAAATTACATGTAAGCTCAGTCTCTGGGTCTCATTCCAAGCCCAAATTAAAACTTGGGGACTGGGTTGAGAAATTCAAATCACACCCAGGGCATATTTTGTATATGTTTATTTGCTGGCACAATGAGACATCTAGGTGGCATGATGGCTAGAGAAATGGGATTGGAAGAAAGACCTGAGAATACAAGTCATTCAGTAATTGATAAATTGTCAAAGGATATGAACAGGCAGTTTTCAGAGGAAGAGATTAAAGATATCTATAATCATGTGAAAAAATGGTTTAAATCGCTATTGATTAGAGAAATGGAAATCAAAACAACTCTTACATATCACATCCCGCTGGTCAGATTGGCTAACATGACAAAACAGAAAAATGATAAATATTTGAGAAGATGTAGGAAAATTGGAACAATAATGTGTTGTTGGCAGAGTTGTGATCTGATCCAACCATTCTGAAGAAGAATTTGGAACTATGCCCAAAGGGCATAAAAATGTGCATACCTGGACAGCTAGGTGGCACAGTGAATAGAATACCAGCCCTGGAGTCAGGAGGACCTGAGTTCAAATCCAGCCTCAGACCCTTAACACTTACTAGCCGTGTGACCTTGGGCAAGTCACTTAACCCCAATTGCCCTGCTCTTCCCCCTCCAAAAAGCATTTAAAAAATGTGCATACCGTTTGACCCAGCAATACCACTTCTAGGACTGTATTCCAAAGAGATTATACAACTGGAAAAACGACCCATGTGTACAAAAATATTTATAGCAGCTCTTTTTGTGATGGAAAAGGATTGGAAATCAAGGGGATGCCCTTCAATTGAGGAATGGCCAAACAAGTTGTGATATATGATTGTAATGGAATACTATTGTGCTATAAGAAATGAGGAGCAGATGGAATCCACAATACTTTGGAGAGTCTCATATAAACTGATGCTGAGTGAGGGGAGCAGAACAAGGAGAATATTGTATATAATTACAGACATATCATATTAGATGACTAACGTTGATAGACTGGGCTCCTCTCAGCAATGCAAAGTTATAAGACAACTCCAAAAGACTCATGATGGACAGGGATATTCCCATCCAGAGAAAGAACTACAGAGCCTGAATGCAGATTGAAGCAAACCACTTGCTCTCTCTCTTTTGTGTTTTGTTTTGTTTTATTCTTTCTTTCTCGTTGTTCACTCCATTGGTTATACTTATTTTTTACAACCTGACTAATGTTTAATGTGAAGGTATATGTTGAACCTATATTGGATTGCATGCTGCCATAGTGGGGAGGGAGAAGGGAAGGGGGGAATTTTGGAACTCAAAACCTTGTAGAAGTGAATGTTATAAACCAAAAGTAAATAAATTTTAAAAAGAAAAAAGAAAGACCTGAGTTCAATTATGTCTTTAGACATTTACTAGATGTCTGATTCTGGGCAAGTTACTTGGCCTCTGTTTGACTTAGTTTCCTCATCTGTAATATGGGGACAAAAATAATACATTCATCCCAGGGTTGTTGTAAAGACAAAATGAGAGAATATCTGTCAAGTATTTTGTGAACTTCAGAGTGCTGCGTAAATGCTAGCTATTAATTGATTATAAATGAGGGGAGATACAGAGACCTTGGGATGCTAAATCATTGTTGGAGAGACTATAGAGCAGAGAAGTTAGGGACTCAACCAAGATAACATTTTGATAGCTTTCTCTTTCAACTAATTCTTCTTGTTCTCTAGTTACCAGTGTGAGGTAACATGGAATAATGAAGAGCTAAAGAACAGTCCTAGGACACAGGAAGGACTAGGCTCCAATTCTACACTGACATACACTTGGTTCCACAGGAAACTCTTAAAAATATACATTGCAGAGAAGGTGCCTTCCTGCACTGGAGGATGAGATGACTCATTGGCAGCTCCTGACACAGAAAGCAAAAAACAACCTACCTAACTAACCCACAGTTTCACTCTAAAGAAATAAAATCAACTTAATTGCTAAGCTTTGTTGTTTTTATGCTGCTGGAGTCGTGCAAATGCTGTCAATTCTCCCTAAGTTTAACTTCCCTGGCAGGGCCTCAGTCACTTTGTCTTCATCATAGCTTTACTAACACTCGATTAATGTTTGTTGAATGACTGAACAAACAAATGGATGAATCATTTTCCAGTAGCATAGTCTTGACAAAACTCTTCATTACACATTAGATACAATTGTGTATCTAGGCACATAAACCACATTGCCCCCTTCACCTTTCGGTTAGGATTTTGGTCCTGTCCCTATGGAGAATCTGCTATATTCTTCCATATGATTCTTTACCTATTTCCTAAATGGAAGGTAGAATTGGGGCTTTTGATTTGGAAGGCCCTATCCTAACCTTATTCCATGAGTGTAGGCTTTAGAAGGGGAAGGGATCTCTGAGACCATATAGTCCCTAATTTTACAGAGGGGGAGACAAAAGCCCAAAGACTTTAAGTGATTTACCCAAAGTTGCACAGGGAATAATTGACAAAGTGGGAAATTGGACTCAGGTTTGCTGACTCCAGAGTCAGTGCTCTTTTCACTGTATTTCCCTTGTCTGCCAAGTAGGGATAGCTGTTTCATAAAACTGACCTTAATGATATATAAACAGGTAGACAGAGAGACAGACAGACAGACAGACAGACAGACAGACAGACAGATAGATAGATAGATAGATAGATAGATGGAAATAAAGAGATTTGGATAGATTAGATAGATAGATAGATAGATAGATAGATAGATAGATAGATAGATAGATAGATGGACAGATAGATAAATAGATGATGGATGGATGGATAGATAGATAAAAAATCAGTAGATAGATACATAAACAGATAAAGCATTTATTGCATGCTTAATCTTTATCAGTGACTGTACTAAATGCTGGAAATACAGCATAGGCAAACTCTCCAGGTGCTTCCATCCTAATAGTCAAACATATTGCATAAAAGAGAGCTTTCAAGGCAAAAGAAGGGCATCCATGTTGAGGAAATATGGAAAATTCTGGAGAATCAGGAATGGAGCTGAAAGTAAAGTGAGCATTGGTGGACTGGACACTCTAAAATGGTGGGCCCAAGCATCAACTCATCAATCAGAAGAGGAAGCTGAAGGGTGGAGGCATCTTTAAGGTAAGAAGACTGCTAGAATAGAAATAGAAGAGGCTGGAGTGTGGAGCCAAAAGGGAAGTAAGTATGCAATGAGCATGTGAGTCATTGTTGGCTGGAGGATACTTTTTCTATGTCTTCTCTGTTAGTGCGGTCCTTGGTGACAATCAGCATTCTTACACGGTGAGAGTTGGAAACCTGCTTCCGGTCTATTTTTGCACCCTGCCCTCCCCTATCTCTAAAACCAGAGTCTTTTTTGTACATATGGTCAATCTGACCTCATAGCATGTGTAGAACTCTCAGAATAGCTAGTGCCCTTGGTGACCCTAAGAGGGAGCAGCTGCACAGGCCAGGGAAAATGGTTACCCCTACAAAGCAGAGTGCATGACCTGGCCAGGCCCATTCCCTAGACAAACAATGCTCATCCTTCTGGGTATGTCATTGTGCAGCTTTGAAATAGCACAAATAAGGGCTTCTCACATCTGTGAATTATTACAGGCAAGTATGCATGTTGCAGCTGATGAGCAAAAAAAAGGGGAGCGAGTGATGTCTGCTGAGACAAAAGCATCTCTCATGGAATGAAGGCTCTGGTGAAATTATGCCCTTTTATCATCATCTGACATCTTAGTAATTAGTAGTAAAAGATGGCTAGATCTCATCAATTAAGGCTGATAACCTGATCTAAAATTAAATGAGCTGAAAAAAATGTGAGAATGGGACTGTTTGGTCTATGGCACCTTGGCAATAGAATTATGTATTGTATCCTACCAAATGTTTTCCTGATAAATTCTGATACTCTCCTACTATTCTTGTATGTAAGAACCCTATGATAGCTCTCCACTTTAGCTTCACTTAGATGGTAGGTTTATGCTCTTCTCTCTATTTTTATGATCTCCATTATCTTTTTTTTCCTTTTATTTTAAAGCAATCAGGGTTAAGTTACTTGCTCAAGGTTACACGGCCAGTTATTTCTGGGTGTGGTATTGAGTATCTGAGCCCGGATTTGATCCCCAGGTCATCCCGACACTGGGGACGGTGCTCTTACTCACTGAGCCACCTGGCCACCCCTAAGCAATTGGGGTTAAGTAACTTGCTCAAGGTTACATGGCCAGGTGTTTCTGGGTGGGTGCTAAGTGTCTGAGCCTGGGATTCGATCTCCAGGTTATCCTGACACTGGAGCCAGTGCTCTTACTCACTGTGCTACCTGGCCGCCCCAGATCTCCATTATCTTTAACACAGCATACTGGAGAGGGTGTTGCCACCAATCCAGACATCCATGCCTTCTGCTTCAAAGTCATCCTCAACTACCCTCATTCCCTAGTGCAATTCAATGATGTGCCGTCTTCACAATGGAGCCACCTTCTCCTTGACCTCTCTGACATTTTTGTTACTCTTGGTCACTCTCTCCTCCTCCATATTCTCCCCTCTTTTGGTGTTCAGGACACCAACCTCTCCTGGTTCTCCTTGGACTTCTCTGACTTCTTTTCTTGGGTACGCCCTCATTGAGATATCCCACAGGATTCTGTTCTGGCTTCTTTTCTCTTCTTCTATACCACTTCTTTTGGTGATCTCATCAGCTCCTATGGATTTAATTACCATCTCTATGCTGATTTCAAAATCTGCCTGTCCTTTTCCAGTGTCTCTGACACCAATCTTGCATCTCCAAGGGCTTTTAAGGCATCTTAGATTGTTTGTTCAGTAGATATCTTAAATTAAACATGTACAAAACCAAAGGAATTTTATTTCTTCTAAGACCTCTCCACTTCAAAGACATTTCCTCTTACTGTAGAAGGCAACATCATCTTCCCAGTCCCTCAGGTTCCCAGCCTAGGTGTCATTTCTCTTGGTTTCTCTCTCACTATATATCCATTCAGTTGTCAAGATCTGTTGATTTCATCTTTCTAGCATCTCTGGAATACACACCTCTCTTTTCTCTTCAACACTGCTACCACTCTCTTGCAAGCCCTCATCCCCTTACACCTGGATTATTACAATATGTTGCTAGTTTGTCTGCCTGACTTAAGTCTCTCCCCACTCCAATTCATCCTCCATTCAGTCACCAAAGTGATTTTCCAAAAGTGTAATTTTGATCTTGTCACTCTCCTACTCAACAAACTGCAATGGCTCCCAATCACTACTGGAATAAAATAAAAATGAGTCTGTATGGCATTCAAAGCCCTTCATAACCTGTCCCCTCCCATCTTTCCAGTCTTCTTACACCTTACTCCCCAACGTGTACTCTTTGATTCAGTGACACTAACCTCCTGGTTGTTCCACAAGCAAGAGACTCTATCTCTTGGCTCTGGGCATTTTCTCTGTCTGTGCCCCATGCCTGGAATACTCTCCCTCCTAATCTCTGTCTCTTAGAATACCTAGATTCCTTAAAGACTTACTTCCAACTGTACTTTTTAGGCATCCTTTCAAAGTTCCCTCAACTTACTAGCACCTTTTCCTTGATGATTATTCTGGATCTATCTTGGAAATACACACATTTTCCCTCTTTTTTGTTTTTATTTTTACTTTTCTATCTGATGTTTGGAAGAATGGGTGATGGGGCAACTAGGTGGCACAGTGAATAGAGCACGAGCCTTGGAGTCAGGAGGACCTGAGTTCAAATCAGGCCTAGACACTTGATACACTTACTAGCTGTGTGACTTTGGGCAAGTCACTTAACCCCAATTGCCCTCCAAAAGAAAAAAAAGAATGGGTGACAAGGAATAAGTGCTTAATAAATACTTATCAGTTGATTCAAATCATGAAAAGTATGCTTGAAAGTTGGCTGGCTATTTGCCTTGGTATGTTTTAAGGTTCCATACATAATCCTTCCCAAATTTTTGAGCAGTAACTACATGTCAAGTAAGTAAAAATTCTCAATCCCTACTCAAGTTTTTTCTGGACCCTCACTTTTATTAAGTTTTTCTATCTTTTTCAACTGACAGTCACACTATCAGTCTAAAAGCATCTATTAAATACCTACTATGTATTAGGCATTGTGCTAGGCTCACTGGGGATAAAAATACCAAAAATGAGAAAATCCATGCTCTCAAGAAGCTGACATGCTAACTGTGTCATCAGGGACCAATCCCAGAATGCAAAATACTAGCCTCCAAAGTATAGTCAGTACTTTGTAGTTTAAAGGACTTTTAACTAGTACATAATGTGTGGGGGAAAGAAGAAAATCACAGTGCCCAACATAGCTTCCCAGCCAGTACTCTTTCTACAGTGTTTACATAAGCCTTGCTCAGGAATGACAGAAAGTGGCAAAGGTCTCCCTGAGCTCCTTAGTAGCTGGAAGCCAAAATAACTCACGGACCAGGGAAATGTTCCTCTGTGAGTGGTAATTAAGACCTGGAAATGACTTTCTATCCCCATGAAGTAAAATATCGTATGGTGTGGAGGCAGAGTTCATCTTTGAGCTGACACCTGATGGCCAGAACATCTGTAGGACCAAATTGGGGGCGGGGGAAGGGGGAGTTTGGATGCTCTAATGAGAGACTAATTGTTGGGATAAGTCTTAATACAAGAAGAGGTCAGGAAGGCATGGGGCTTAATTGATTTTTCTTCGAGGAAATAAAGGCAGCAAGTAAAGGATCCAGAGCTCAGCTATCAGTTGGAACAGTCATTAAAAGCTTATTAGAGGGATAGGTCCAGGCAATAGACATAAAAACAAGCCATTAAAAAGAAGAAAGTTAGTGCACCATCAGTGCCGTCTGATTCTATTTTCTTACACAAGTGTCTTTTGTATTTTAATGTGCGTTGGGTAATTACCATAATATGACCATTTGAGACCCAAGCAAAATGAACTGAATGAATGAAAAGAACAGCAGACTCTCCGATAAGGAGAAGAAAAGATGCAAAGTAATTCATCTTTAGCAGCTGAGCGATTTTCTTATTGAAGCAGAAGAATGAATTTTGACATGACTTAGATATCTATTAATGCCTTCCTTAATATTGCCATCACAGAGCTCTTTCCTCGTCCCCTCCCCAAGACCCTGCAGATATGGATTCCACAGAATCAATCACTGAATCTCAGAGATTGTAGGGATCTCTGTGACTGCCTATTCCATAGGCACAAAGAATATCTCTGCTGCGACAGACTTGGACAATTATTCCTTTAGCTTTGGGAAAAGACTTTCAATGAAGAAGAATCCACTAACTTCCAAGTTAGACCATTTCACTTTGGAAAGGCTCTAGCAGGGAGAAATTGCTTCCAAAAATGAACTGGATTGGCCTCTTTGCAACTTCTACCCTTTGCACCTTCTGGAGACGAAGATGTAGCTTTTTGCTTTTTGGCTATATTGTCAAAGCTTCAGAATTACCTGAGTATAGATTCAAGTTGGAAGGGACTTTAAATGTCATAATGGCAGAATGGTATAGTGGATAGATTACTGACATTGGAATCAGGAAGACCTGAATTCAAATTCCATCTCATACACTTGCCTGCTATATGATGCTGGGCAAGTAACTAAACCTTTCTGTATCTCAGTTTCCATATCTTTAAAATTGTAGGTTTGACTTGTGTACTGTAATACCAAGGAAAGGCAACTTCCCAAGGTTCAGAATACCAGCATAGGTGCTCTCCATTTTATTCAGTGACAAACCAAGGACAGAGAAGGTCAAAACATGACATCATTCAAAATACAGCATTTACTAAGGATGATTAAATAATCTCCAAGGACTACCCCACCCCAGGACCTTCCAATCATTCAATCAATTACAAAGTCCCGGTTCTAAATACCTCTCCACCCCTAGGCTGTACCTTCATTAAGTCCATCACAAAGCCCCTCTTCTCAAATGGAGATTAGTTTCCAAACATAAGTAAAATACATTCATTTGCTCAACCATAGAACACAAAAAGGTCAAAAGTTCCCCACCCCTGGATCACAATTGAATCTACCCCAGAGTTACATCAAGCTTAAACACAGCGCTTAATACCCAAATGGAGGTCTTTTCTTCATCTTGACACAGGCAAGTTCTCAGCAATCTTAGTTCCTGGGGAGACAAGGCTCAGCAAGGCCACAAGATACATTGCCAGTCCCTTCATCAATTCATCCTCTGTCTGTAGAACAGTCCTAGAACCCCTGAACACATTAGCAAAACCCTCTCCCAGGATTTCTGCAAACATACAACAAGAAAGTCCTTCTTCAGGGCTTCTGAACCAACAGAAAGGTTCCCAGACCCCTGCAACAACAGCACTGTCCTTCACTAGTGGACAGTATTCACTCTGTCTGCAGGACAGTCTCAGGGCTTCTTAGCCAACAGCCAGGTTCCAGGACTTCTTCAACAGGACAGTCTTTCACCAGTCGACAAATCTGGCAAAACAACATCAAAACAGACAGACAAAGTACCAGCAAAACAGCCATGTCTCCTCAGTCCTTGGCAGTTCAGGGGGCAGGTCTCAAAAGTCCAGGGCAATTCAAAGCGGCCACCAGCAATTCTCTTAGTCTCTCTCCACGAGGTGCTGCTTCCAAAAAAAAAGATCTTCTGCCTCTCTCTTGTGTCTCTCCAAATCTACATCACCAGCTCCTCCCAGTTCAGGACTTTCTTTTCACATCAACAAGCCCATCCCACAGGTGGGATTAACAAGCTCTGGGTTTTAACACAATCAATTTGAAAACCAAGCCAATACAGGGGAATCTTTAATTGCCATTACTATCACAACTTGCTAGATGATAAAGTTGCTTTCCACTCACAATCCATAATTCTACAATATAATTTGACACCACTTTGCGCTGAATTTCCTTCATCTTTAAAATGTGAACACTAATACCTGTGATACTTCCCAGGGCTTTTGCAATGCTCAAAACATATAATATGTGTAAAATATCTTTCAAGGTTTTAATTAATAGATATCCATTGTTATTTGCCTAGTCCAATTCCCTCATTGGAAATGTAGGCCTAAAGCAATCAAGTGATTTTGACTCAATATCACATAGGCAGCTTCAGAGACAGGATAGAAAGAGAAATTCATGGAAAGAGAATGGTTGCACGATAATTCTTTGGAGGTTTGAAGATATTTCACAATATCTTGTAAGGTCACTTAGGTGGTTCAATGGATGGAACATTAGTCCAGGAATCAGGAAGACTCATCTTCACAAATTCAAACCTGGTCTCAGCTACTTACTAGTTGTGTGACACTGGGCAAGTCATATAACTCTGTTTGCCTCAGTTCCTCATCTGTAAAGCGAACTGGAGTGTTATAGGAATGTAAATTTTTTAAGATCTTCTCTGCCCCTAGGCTTAAGTGCACCTGGAGCCTGTGGTGGGACGCTTGTTTCTCAGGAGATACTTTGTGACTGGGCAGTGGGTCAAGAAGGTTGTTACATTCTCTGAGCCAGGAGAAGACTATATAAGCCCTGATGGGAGGTTTTGCTTTGGGGCTCACTTTGAGAAGTGTGTGATTTGACCAGATGAGACTCTGGGCAGCCGTTGTTGAGAGCTCCCCAGCTTTGTAAACCCAGATGTTGATGCTTCCCTATTTGGTAACTGTGACTAGGTATGGATGTATGTAATGGTTGGACAGACAGGAAGCCTGTCTGCTGAAATGTTCTTGTAACTTATGCTTGTAACCTCTGTATATTCTGAAGTTCGCGGTGCTAACCTTTTCCCCCTGAACTAAGTAAACGATATATGTTTGATTGATTAAAGTAACCTTGTTAACCCATTTTGAGTTGCCTTCCTTTAGCAAAGCAGATCTAAGAACCTGTGTTGGCAGCCACCCTGGGGATGCTGGGGTGCTTGCTGCTACATGGAGAAAAATATTATCTTTGCCAAGAAAAACTTAAATGGGGTCACAGAGAGTTGGACATGACTGAGGAATGGCAACACCAATATCTCGTGGAGAAATCACCATGGCTAGATGGCTTAAATTGGTTGTTGCCTTTTGTTCTCAAAACAAACCAAAATCACATCATTATGTTGGGATCAAGTACAATGTGTCTGACTGAGGTTGATCAGACCAGTACAAGCTCAAAAGGCTCTACCATAGTCAGGCACAAATAGTCCATATGAACATTTTGAGTGAATTCTCTAAATTCACACATCCAACATTTCTTTTAAGCTATTGCAATTCTGCTTTGCTCATAGAGAATAGTGCCTTCTTTGATACAGGCTTGTCATTCTGGAAGGGGCTGTGCCATTGTCTCCCATCTCTTACAATCAATTCCAAAGTTCTTCACAGAGATCTTGAGAATGTTCTTGTACCATTTCTTCTGAACTTCATTGAGCACTTGCCTTCTGTGAGTTCTCCATAAAATAGTCTTTTTGGTAAATGTACTTTGGGGATTTGAACAATATGACTAGCCCATCAGAGTTGCATTCTATACAGTAGAGTTTGGATACCAGGCAGTCCAGCTCAAGGAAGCATCTCAGTGTCTGGTATCTATCTTGCTAGGAGATCTTCAAAATTTTCCTAATAGAGGTCAAAAGGGAGCTATTCAGTTTCCTGACATGGAGCTGGTAGAATATCCTGGTTTCCCAGGCATGTAACAATGAAGTCAGTAGAATGGCTCTGTAGATCTTCATTTTGTTATGCAGTCTAATACCTCTATTTTCCCACACTTTCCTTTGGGGCCTTCCTAACACTGAGCTAGCTCTGTCAATGGATCTTTTAATTACATCATCTATGAGAACATCCCTGGAAAGTATACTAGCAAGATAAATGAATGTGTCCGTAGCAATCAAGTTTTCTTCATTTACTGTAAGCAGCGGTTCCATGTATGGAAGGTGTGGAATTGGCTGGTGGAGAACCTATGTTTCCTTGGTGTTAATTATTAGGCTGAAATTAGTAGAAACAACAGAGAATCAATCCATACTTAAGAGGCTTCATTGAGTGCACAGTTATCTGCAAACAAAAAGTCCTATACCAACTCTTCCTTTACTTTAGTTCTGACTTGTAGCTTTTTCAGTTAAATGATTTACCATTTACCATTGTGGCAGCTGACCTTGATACTGTTTTTGTCCTTGTAAACATTTACACAAAGAAAGCATTTAATGTTTATTTCCTTCCCTATTACAGTGGCTGAATCTAAGGTACATTCTTCCCTTCCTCCCTCTTTTCCTTCCTTTCTTGCTTTCTTCTTCCTTCCTTCCTTCTTTCCTTCCTTTATTCTTCCTTCTTTTCTTCCTTCTATTCTTTCTTCCTCTCTCTCTCTCTCTCTCTCTCTCTCTCTCTCT
>NW_027185575.1:2374418-2397820 GCF_028583685.1 Petaurus breviceps papuanus
TCTATCTTATACTTTCTTCCCTCTCTCCCTCTCTTTCTCTCTTTTTTGTTTTTTTCTTTTTTTCTTCCCTCTTTCCTCTCTTTTCTTTCTTCTTTTTTCTTCCTTCTTTTCTCTCTCTCTCTCTCTCTCTCTCTCTCTCTCTCTCTCTCTCTCTCTCTCTCTCTCTCTCTCTCTCTCTCTCTGTTTCTTTCTTTCTTTCTTTTCCATCTACTTTTTATAAGATTGTTTACTGGTCACTGGGAGACTTAGAGATGAAGCAGAAACAGTTCTTGTCCTTGAGGAGTTTATATCAGATTCACTGAAAGAAGATGTGCAGCCAAGTTTTAATTCTTTTAACTGCGTGATTTACTCAAAGACTAAGTCAGTTTAATAAAAAAGGGAATCCTATTCAACCCTGTGTTGAGTTAAATTTATTGGTCAGTGTTATCAGAATTGAGGATATACCCAAAGATATATAGATATATGGATATATAAGGATTTCATATACACAGAGATATTCAGAGCAGTTGCTCTTTGTGACAGCAAAAAAGAACGAATAAAGAAAGCAAGAGAGAGAGAAAGAAAAAGAAAGAAAGGAAGGAAGGAAGGAAGGAAGGAAGGAAGGAAGGAAGGAAGGAAGGAAGGAAGGAAGGAAGGAAGGAAAGAAGGAAGGAAGGAAGGAAGGAAGGAAGGAAGGAAGGAAGGAAGGAAGGAAGGAAGGAAGGAAGGAAAGAAAAACATAAGGAAGCAAGTGAATATTTATCACTTGGGGGATGTGAATGACTGAAACAACTGTGGTACATAAACATAAGAAAATATTATTACAATTTATTTTAGGGCTTAATATATGCCAAGCATAGTCCTAAGCACAAGGAATACAAATACAAAGATAAATACAGTTGCTGTCCTCAGGGAGTTTGCATTCTTATAATGGAAGAATGTACATGGTGGGTAGTGGTGGCTATGGAGAAATTTTTAGTTCAAAATATTATGGGAATGGTTAATCGAGTTAGAAGGATAGCATTAAAGCACCCTTTCTAGTAGCAGTGCAGTATTGATTTATTTATGGTTCCAGAACTGGAAAGCATGGAAGTGGAGAGGGGAAGAGGTTGCATGTAGGTAGCTAGAAAATGACTGAGTAAAATCACATAGCTAGGACCATGTAATGATAATGAAAATGTAAAGATCTTTCCTGCTTCTTAATAAGTCTCAGGGAATTTAAAGCCCTTCCCTGTTTTGAAATATTCCCTTCCCCCTAATAGGCTGAATGTAATCACATGAAGTCTGTTCTGAGAGGAGTTTGATGAAGGATGGAGCAGAGCCCACAGGAAGCTGTGAGTCAGAACAGCTAGACAGTGGGAGAAAGAAAACGCACCCAGGGAGACATCTGGGCTTGTGAGTGTTGGTTCATGGGAAGGCTAAAGGATGGTGTGGCTTTCTGCTGTATTATGGTGCATTAGCTTCTATGGTGCTGTGATAGATTAAGTTTCCTGGTGTTGGGATTTAGTTTTCTGGTGTCTGAATAAAAGTTTTGCTTCTGTCTTCTATATGGAGAGTCTGTTATATTTTGTGATTTAGAGCTATGCCAGCATATTTATAGTCATCATTGATACTATGAATGTTGTGTTAGAACTATACAACACCTAAATATAGTGGTGTATATGAGACACTTAACAATGTGTGTATGGGGAGGGGGTACTGAGCCAAAAAAAAAAATTAAATTCTTTGGGTAATAGACTCTGGTATGTGTGTAAAACTACAGGCTAGCTAATGAAAAGATGTGGGAAACCTCAAATATGAGTAATTAAAATATATGACCTGATGCAAAGGAAAGACAGTAAATCAATAGAACAATATATACAATGTCTACAATAGTGAAAAGGAAAATATGATTAAAGGAAATCATTAGAATTCAGCTGAAATATAGTGAGCATTCTTGATTCCAAAGGGCTGGTGGACTACATATGTAGAAAGCTGTATACACATGGAAGTGACTGATACGTGGGTTTGTCTTGGAGGATCAATGTATTGAACAGAGTTCCTAAGTCTTTCACAGCTGATATCTTTAAAATGCTGTTATTGTGCACATTCTTCTCCTAATTCTGCTCACTTAACATTGCATCAGTTCATATATGTCTCCTCCAGGATTTTTTTTTTCTGAATCCATTCCTTTCATTATTTCTTATAATAGTATTCTATCACATTCTTATACCATAACTTGTTCTGCCATTCTTTAATTGATTGGCATCCCATCAGTTTCCAATTCTTTGACACTCATAGAAAGAGTTGCTATAAATATTTTGTGCATATGAATCTTTTCTCTTTTACTTTTTCTTTGTGAAAAATTATTAATTATTTATTTATTTTTACCTTTTTCATTTTGAGTTCCAAATTCTCTCCCTCTTCCCAGCCTCTCCCTCACCCATTGAGAAGACAAGCAATATGATATCGCTTTTACATGTGAAACCATATAAAATATATATCCATATTTCCCATGTTGCAAATAAGGAAAAGAAAAATTAAAAATTGAAAAAAGGATGCTTTGACCTATACATAGAGTTCACTCATTTTCTCTCTAGGGGTAGATAGAATTTTTTTTTTATTATGAGTGCTTTGGAACTTTCTTGGATCATTGTATTGATTAGAGTACTAAGTCTTTCCAGTTGATCATCATTGCAATGTTACTGTTGTTGTGTACAATATTCTCTGGGTTCCTTCTCCTTTCACTTGGAGTCAGTTGTGTCAGTCTTTCCAGGGTTTTCTTAAATTATGCTACCTTATCCATCATTTCTTTTAGAGCCATAGTATTCCATCGTGGGCACATGCCACAATTGTTCAGTTATTCCCCAAGTGATGGACATCTGCCTCAGTTTTCAATTCTTTGCCACCACAAAAAGATCTGCTGTAAATATTTTTGTATAAATATGTCCTTTTCTTTTTCTTTGATTTCTTTGGTATACAGACCTAGTAGTGGTATTGGTAGGTTGAAGGACATGCAGTTTTATGGCCTTTTAGGCATTCTATTCATCTCCTTAACATTGCTTTTCAGAATGGTTGGATAAGTTCACAACTCTACCAAAAATACATCAGTGTATCTACTTTTCCATGTCCCCTCTAGCCTCTGTCATTTTTTTTCCTGTCATGTTAAGCAATCTAACTCAGGTGAGGGGGTACTTTAGATTTGCTTTAACTTGCATTTCTACAATAATTAGTGATTTAGAGAATTTTTTCCATGTGAGTATTGAAAGCCTTGATTCTTCCTCTGAAGATTATCTTTTAATCTCCATTGACCATTTATCAATTGAGGAGTCTTATTATTATTTACTCAATTACTTATATATTCGAGAAAAGAAATATAATTAAAGAAACTTGTTATAATTTTTCCTTTAGTTTCCTGCTTTTCTTCAATTTTTCCTCCATTGTTCTGGTTTATGCCATACTTTTTTTTAATTTGAAAAAATCAAAATTATTCATTTTACCTCCCACAAACCTCACTTTCTCTTTCTGGTAATGAACTCTTCCCCTATCATTAGATCTTGAGGGAAATTTCTTACATTCTCTCCTAATTTATGATCTCACCCTTTATGTATAAATAATGTACCCATTTCTTAAATACTCTATTATTTATTTTTTAGTTTTCAACATTCACTTTTATGAAATTTTGAGTTTAAATTTTCTTCCACTCCTTCCCCTCCCCCACCACGTACCCATTTTGAGAATATGTCGGTATACATTGTGAGATGTTGGTCTATTCCTACTTTCTACCAGACTTTCAGTGTTCCAATAGTTTTTATCAAATCGTTAGTTCTTATCATAATAGCTAGGAATCTTTATTTTTTAAATCAAACACTAGATTACTGTACTCACTTCTTTCTACATATTATGGAACTAATCTATTTCATTGATTAACCACTCTATGTTTTATAATATAGTTTGATATCTGGTATTACTGGGACTCCATTATTCACTTTTTTCATTGATTCCCTTGATATCCCTGAACTTTTGTTGTGCCAAATGAGTTTTATTACTTTGTTCCCTGGATATATAAATAATTTTTGGTGGCTTGATTGGACGGCACTGAAGAAGTAAATTTACTTAGGCTGTATTGTCATTTTTATTATATTGGCTCAGCATACCCACGAGCAATTAATATTTCTCCAAATATTTAGATTTGTCTGTTTTTGTGTTAAGTGTTTTGTAATTGAGTTCACATAGTTCCTAGGTATTCCCTGACAGGCAGATTACCAAGTATTTTATTCTGTCTAAATGTAATTTCTATTTCTATCTCTTCCTGCTTGTTATTATTTTTTAATAGTAATAATAATATGTATATATATTGCTGTTTGATTCTTTCAGTCAAGTCCAATTACTTTATGACCCCATTTAGATTTTTTTTTTGGGGGGGATAATGGAATGGTTTGCCATTTTCTTCTCCAGCTCATTTTACAGATGAAGAAATTGAGGCAAATAGCATTAAGAGACTTGCCAAGGATCACACAACTAGTAAGTGTCTAAGGGTAGATTTGAACTCAGGTCTTTCTGACTACAGGCCCAGTGCTTTATTCACTATACCATCTAGCTGCCCCTTGCTTATATATGTATGCATGCATGCTTGTATGCATGTATATGTATGTATATATGTACACATACATATTTGCATATATGTGTGTACATATATACATTTATGTGTGCGTACATATATTTATATGCCATATATGCTTATGCTTTATATGGATTTATTTTATATCCTTCAACTTTCCTGTTTTGATTATTTTTAGTTGACTTTCTACCATTCCTAAGTATACAATCATATTATCTGAAAAAATGTAAGAGATTTTCTTGTTTCTTCATTGTCTATGCTTATTCCTTTAATTTCTTTTTCCTGCCTTATTAACATAGTTAGCATTTATAGTACAATATTGGGACAGTTAGATGACACAGTGCCAGGCCTGGAGTCACAAATACTCATCTACTTTAGTTCAGATCTGATCTCAGACACTATGTAACTCTGGGTAAGTCACTTATCTCTGTTTGCTTTAGCTTCCTCATCTGTAAAAATGAACTTGAGAAGGAAATGTCAAGCTACTACAGTTTCTTTGCCAAGAAATACCCAAATGGAGTCACAAAGAGTCAGACATAACTAAAAAGTCTGAACTAACATTGTGTAAATTGTATGTTGTATAAATATTGCATAATAATGATGATAATGGACATTCTTGGTTAACCTTTGACCAAACTGTGAAAGCTTCTAGTTTATCTCCATTATAGATATTGATTATTCTTGGATTTATACAGTCACTACTTATCATTTTAAGAAAATCTCCATTTGTTTCTATTCTTTCTGGTGAATTTAATAGGAATGGGTATTGTATTTTTATCAAAAACATTTTCTTATCTTTTGAGATATTCATAAGATTTTTGTTGGTTTTGTCATTCATATGATCAATTATGCTCATAGTTTTCCTCATATTGAACGAGCCTTGAATTCCTGGTATAAGTTCCCCTTGGTTGTAGTGTATAATCTTTGTGATTTTTTGCTATATTATGCTAACATTTTATTTAAAATTTTGCATCAATATTCATTGGGGATATTCGTCAATAGTTCTCACCCTGTTTTTGATCTCTGTGGTTCAGGTATTTTTTTCATTTATATTTTTAATATAGAATTTGGTGGGACTTCTCTATTCAAACTTTTTTTTTTCCAAATCGTTTATATAGCATTTGGTTTAATTGTTTTTTGGTTTTTCTTGGAGGGGGAAAGGCAATTAGGGTCAAATGACTTGCCCAAAGTCACATGGCTAGTAATTGCCAAGTGTCTGAAGTTGGATTTGACCTCAGGTGGTCTTCCTGACTCCAGGGCCAGTGCTGTATTTACTGTGCCACCTAGCCTCCCTCTTTTATTGTTCTTTTAATGTTTAGTAGAATTCACATGGAAATCTATCTAGTTCTGTGATTTTTTTATGAGGCAGCTCATTGATGACTTGTTCAATTTATTTTTCCTAATATAGGGTTATTTAAGTATTCTACTTCCTCCTCAGCTACTTTAGGAAATTAATATTTTTGAAAATAGCATTCCATTTCATTTAGATTGTCATTTATATAGGCATATAGTTGGGTAAAAGAGTTCCAAGTAATTGCTTTAATTTCATCCTGATTGGTTATGTATTTACCCTTTTCATTTTTGATAGAGAGAATTTCTTTGTTTTTGCTTTCTGTTTCTTAAATCAAATTAGTGAATACTATATATATTTCCCCCCTTAAGCTTAGCTTTATTGATTCATTTTAAACTTTCACTTTTATTAATCTCTCCTTTGATTTTTCAGGGTTTCTATTCTCATATTTAATTTAGGAGCTTAATTTTTTTCTAGTATTTTTAGTTGCCTTCCCTTTAATCTGTTTTTTCTCACTTTTATTTAAGTGTTTAGAGACATAAATTGCCCCCCCCAAGTACTACTTTCCTGCATCCCTCAAATTTTGATATGTTGTCTCATTATTATCATCATTTTAAATGAAATTATTGTTTTTATGACTTGTTTTTTGACCCACTCGTTCTTTAGGATTACATTTTTTTAGTTTCCAATTAATTTTTAATTTATGCTTCCAAGATTCTTTATTAAATGTAAATTTATTACACTGTGATATGAAAAAATATACTTGTCATATCTTATCTTTTCTTCATTTTTTGAGGATTTTATGTCCAAGCATATGGTCAGTTTTTGTGAAGGTGCCATATATAAGTGAGAAATTTCTTTTCCCCTTCAATATTCTTTAGATGTCCATCATATTTAAGTTTTCTAAAATTCTATTAATCTCCTTAACCTCTTTCTTGTTTAATTCATGGTTAGATTTATGTAGGTGTAAGAGGAATTAAAATGAGGTACCCCCACTAGTATAGCTTTAATATCTCTTTTCTTCTATAATTCTTTTAGCTTTTCCTTCAAGGATATGGACCTTATGCCATTTAACATACATAGGTTCAATATTGACATTGATTCATTATCTATGGTACCTTTTTAGCAAAATATTTTTCCCTAAGCATTTCTTTTAATCAGGTCTATTTTTGCTTTTGCTTTGTCTAAGTTCGTGATTGCTACCCTTTCCTTTTTTACTTCAATTGAAAAATGATGAATTTGGTTCCAGCTTATTTTAACTCTGTATGTATTTCTGTTTCAAGTGTGTATCTTATAAATAATATATTGTTGGATTCTGGTTTCTAATCCATTCTGTTATTCTCTTCCATTGTTTTGGTGAGTTTATCCTGTTCATGTTCACAGTTATGATTGTTAATTGCGTGTTTCCCTGCATCCTATTTTCTTTTATTTATCGTTAATTTGCCCTGTCCTCAAAAGTCTGTTTTGCTTCTGACCATTATCTCTCCTAATTTACTTTCCCTCTTATCACACCCCCTTTTCTTAACCCTTTCTTCTCCTACTTTCCTGTCACATGAGGTTAATTTCTGTACGCAGCTGTGTGTATATATATTCTACCCCTCTCTGAACTAGTTCAGTTGAAAGTGCGGTTCAAGTGTTATCAGCCATTCTCCCTATTTTCTCATCGTTGTAAATACTCTTTTTTGCATGACCCTTTTATAAGAAATAATATCTCCCCTTCTTCATCTCCCTTTCCCCTTCTCCCTATGCATTACCCTTTCTTCCCCTTCCATTTTTCTTTTGAGCTTATTCCCAGCATAACAGACTTTTACCTATTCCTTCTGTTTAAGTAGATTCCTTTTAATTGACCTAGTGATGACAAATCACTTAGGGGTCCCATTTATTATCTTCCCCCATAGAGATGATTAAATCCCTTATGATTTCTTATTCATATTTACCTATTTATGCTTCTATTGAGTCTTGCCTTTGAATGTCATTTTTTCTATTCAGTTCCAGTTGTTTCATTGGGAATACACAAACATCTATTTATTAAAAATCCATTTTGCCTCCCAGAAGGATAATACTCAGTTTTTCTGTGTAGGCTGTTCTTGATTGCAATCCTAACTCCTTTGCCTTCTGGAAAATCATTTTCCAAGCACTCCATTCCTTTCTAGTGGTAACTGCTACATCTTGTGTGATTCTGATTCTGACTGTAGTTTCATCGCATTTGAAATATTTCTTTCTAGCTGCTTACAATGTTTTCTCCTTTACCTGGAAGCCCTGAATTTTGACTATAATATTCCTGAGTGTTTCTGTTTTGGGATTTCTTTGAGGAGGTGACCAATGAATTTTTTTTCAATTTCTATTTTGTAATTGAGCAGTTTTCTTTAATAATATCCAAAAATATAATGTTTGGGTCTTTTTTTTATTATTATGCCTTTCAGGTTAGTGGACTTATACTGTAATGATCTCTCCTTAATCTATTGTTCATGTTAGTTCCATTTCTTTTGGGATATTGTACTTTCTTCTATTTTCTTTTGTCCTTTTTTAATGTCTTATGAAGTCATTAGTTTCCACTTCACTTAATCTAATTTTTAAAGTATTATTTTCTTCATTAAAGTTTTGTACTACTTTTGCCATTTGGTTAATTATGCTTTTTAAATTAATTTTCTCCAGTATATTTGTGCCTCTTTACCGAAGAAGTTAATTCTTTTTCCATATTTCTTGCATAATTTCCATTTTTTCCCCAAAATTTCCTCAACTCTTCTTATTAAAAAAAAACACTTAATGTTATTTTTATAGCTCTTCTAATAAATCTTGTTTTGTTTTTGTCTGATCTTCGTTTTTCCTTGAGGCTTTGCTTGTAAGTGTTTTCGTGTCATTGTCTTTATTTGTGTTTTGAGTTTCCCTATCACCATAGCAGGTTTTTATTGTGATATTCTTTTGTTGTTATTTACTCATGTTGTTTGATTTTTCTTTTTGTTTTCTTATTTTTCCAAGCCAATTTCTTGATTTTGGACTTTATGTTACAGTTGGGCTTTGCTCATCTCTGGGGTGGGAGGATGGCTGACTAATTTAATTTTCTGTCTTTTCTGTCCTTCTTCTGCTTTCACAACTCAATCTGGGAGCCGCTAAGTTTTTGATGCTTCCAATGTGATGTGATCTACTGAGAAGTCTACCCACAAAGAGATTGTGCCCTCTAGTTCTTATACAGATAGGATTCTTCTCTCTCACTACCTTGACCACTCATCTTCATCCTATAACTGTGACTCTGAACTAGGAAATGGGAAACAGACTTTCCAAATAGCATCCATTCCTTCTTCCAGTGCTATTACACTGGAATTTATTTCTGACCAAGTGTTTATTCCCCTTACTATTTCTAGAGTTGAACCGTTCCTGGTGCCACTACCATCACCAAAATCAGTACTGCTTCTGGTATGCCATGTTGCCTGCCCATCAGCCCCCACCTCAGTGTCCATAGATCTCTTTTTCTTTCTTCCTAAACTGTCCTGGATTAGAAAAAATGACCCACTGTGACTTTTTTTTAACTTTCCAACTCAGGAATTGGTTTAGTGCATTTTTTAAGTTGTAGAGGGGGATGGGTTGGGAAAACTCAGCAAAAAAAAAAAGCTGGCTTTACTCCTGCATCTTGGCTCTGCCCCCAAGAATGCAACAATTACATGGAAAGAGCAAAAACAAAAACAAACTTGAAAACTGAAAGCTGTATAATTATAGTCAGTAAGCTTGGCTTCATAGAAGAGATAAGAAAATGTACCCTTCTCCATTCTTCACAATCATGTGTAACTGTGGGTTGGAACATTGCCTTTGTCAGGTTGGGTGAGTTTTACTGCTTTTCTTTTTTTTATCTTTATTTTTCATGTTTTGTTATAGAGAATGTGTATTTGAAAAGGAGAGAAGGAAGAAACATAATCAAAAATAATGGTGATATAAAAACAAAGGATGTCAATGAAAATTTGACAATATAGCCTAGAGTATAGCAAAGCACTTTCCTAGTCATGAAGTCAGTCAGCAAACATTTATCAAGCACCTACTATGTGTCAGGAACTGTACTAAGGTCTGGGGGTGCAAATAGAGACAAAAATATTTCCTTATGTAAAGGAGCTTACTTTTTAGTGGAAAAGAAAAAAATGTAGCTATGTACATGTAATCAAGATATATTCAAGGCCCATTTTGGACACATACTGACGTTATGGCCCTCTCCATGTGACTAAACTTTGGACAACTCTATAAGAAAATCAATTTCAAAGCAGGTGCTGATTTGCATTGGTTGAATGTGGTTGAATGGATTTCCATATTGGGAGTTCCCTATGTCAATGAAATCAAAGGTCAAATTCCATGCCCCCCACCCCCCACAACAACAGTAAAAACAAAAGCAAAACCCTACATGATAAATATCTTTCAATGGAAAAGAAAGGGAATATGAAAAACCTGGAAGCAGTGTGTGCCGTCTTTGATGCCTCCTTGTGTCCAGATAGTAGAAAAACAGCTCTCCTTATTCTGAGACCTCTGTCTTTTTAGGAGCAAGTGTTGGAAGGGCATCAAACTCCCCTGCTTCTCAGGCTAGAGCTGTCTTGTGAATTTGGCTGCTAATGATACACCAAGAACTTCGCAAACTTGTCGAAATACTCCAAAATGACACATGAAAACAGTGACTGGGTTGGGAAACAGACAAGCTGAAAAATAACAATTATCCCCCTACCTCCACTGCACCCCATCTGCCTGTTTGGAAGGCCTGATCAATTGTCTCCCTATTTCAGTGCCACATGCCTACAGGGTAAAAGCCTTGCTGTTGATAGGTGACTATTCTGGAAAATCAAGAAAGAACATTGTTTTCTTCATCATCTGCCAGCCATGCACACCAGTAATGGGGCTTGCAAAGAAGTAAAGAAGAGAATCTTTTAGAGACAAATCCAAGGCTTTTGAAAAGCTGGAGAGGGAAATGGAACTCGGCTTTAGGACTGAAACAACAGTCTCAAGAAATGTCAGCAGGCTTAAGGAAATTCAGAAGCTGTCTATTATTGTATTTCTTATTCTGGGCAAAACTTTGAGGCTTGACAAAAAATTTCCCAGGTAGGCGGAGGATGTGTACATGATGGTAAAGCAGAAGACATAAATTATGCTGGGACAAGATAGTTTTCTTAAAGGCTGGTCTGGTCTCCTTTCTTCCACTATGCCCTATCAACATTATACTAACCTGATCTGTGTATCTATCCCTATATAATATAAATGCCTCGAGGCAATAACTGTGTCATTTATTACCTTTGTTATCTCCAGTGCCTTGATCATTCCTTGGGCTGGACCTGCGATATCATCAAATGAGCAACTCCCAGTATGGATTCTCCCTCCACTGATGTTAATCAGCAACTTGTTTAAACAAAAGAAGCAAGGCCACGGAGTATGAATTTTGACTTCATGAGAAGATACTTGTGATCTAGCTCGTTGCTGAAGGAATCAAATGTTGGCATGACTGGGGATATCATAAGGATCATGTATGGCGATAGACATCCATGCTCTGCCTCCTTGCTCAGAGACTACTGGTTGGCCTCCAAAGTCTTTGTCACTAAGGATGGTATAAAAACTGATTAAAGAATGAATAGGAAGAGCTACCCACTTAGAAAGTTCATACGGATAAACAACTCACCCAACCATCATTTCTCAGCTCAGTGCGTATATGACTGAGAAGAAACACCTTGAATTCCTATTAGTGGAAAGGAAGAGGTTTCTCCTTGCTGGGGAAAGTAGCAGTGAGTTTCACCTATCTAATAGTGAGAGCAGGGGCTTTTCTTTTTTTTTTAGAGTGAGGTGGGATTGTTTCAGTCACTCAGTTGTGTCAAACTTTTCATGACCCCTGTGGGCCATAGCATATCAGGCCCTTCTACCCTCCATTACCTTCCAAAGTCTGTCCAAGCTCATATTCATTGTTTCTATTCCATTAGCCATCTCATACTCAATTGTGCCCTTTTCCTTTTGCCTTCAATCTTTCCCAACATCAAGCTATTTTCCAATGAGTTCTGTGTACTCATTAAGGGGTCAAATATTCAAGTTTCAATTTCAATATTTGACCTTCTGTTTGTGGGAAACCAAAGAAGGAAGTCTGTTTCCACAGGATTAACACCACCCCCAGTTTTGCAGGAGTGATAACAAGATGTAAATCAGAGGTGACTGGTTCTAACCTGAGCTGTGACCTAGCAGAACCAGGCTTCTGATCAAGTCAAAGGTCAGAAGCTTGTACACATGCTTAGAGAGTTGTTTAATATTATCCAACACACCCCCAGGACACAACAAGCTAATTTAAGTGCACATGCAATGAATGACAAGGAAGGGGGAACATATCAAGGAGAAGAACATGGAAGAGGTGGTTCAGGAAGTTAGCCAATGAGGGACAAGGGTGGGTGGGGGGGATTTGAATCTGCAACAGGAAATAAATTGCCTTGCCTTTGTCTGAGTATGTGTGTTCTTTTAGCGAGTTCCCCATTCACACTGAATGCAAAACAAAATAAGAAGCTTACTGGCTTCAAAACTAGTATTTTTCTTTCTAGAGCTACCATGCTTCTCACAGGGTGAATAATCTGAATTAATTTCTTTAAGCTTTGACTGATTTGATCTCCTTATTGTCTATGGAACTCTCAGAAGTCTTCTATCACACCACAATTCAAAAGCATCAATTCTGCAATGATCAGCTTTCCTTACAGTCCAAATCTCTCAGCCATCCATTGCTATTGGACAAACCGTAGCTTTGACTCTATGGATCTTTGGCAGCAATGTCTCTGCTTTTCAGTATGCTGTCCAAATTTGCCATAGCCTTTTTTTCCAAGGTGCAAGTGTCTTTTCATTTCATGGTTGCAGTTGTTGTCTGCAGTGATATTTGAGCCTAAGAATATAAAATCTGACACTGCTTCCATTTCTTCTCCATCTATTTGCCAGGATATGATGGGACCAGTTGCCATGATCTTAAGGATTTTTTTGATGTTAAGCTTCAAGGCAGCTTTTACACTGTCCTATTTCACCATCATCAAAACTGATTCTGGGATTGGTTCTCAAGCCACTGATTACTACAACTACTATATGTGTTTTTTCCTGATCACAGGTGATCAATCTATAATTCTGAAAAATAGATATTTTCAGCCGTTGTGACTGCATTGTAGGCTCAAAAGGCCCAGAGTCATAGAGGCTTCTCAGTGTTCTTTGACTACAGAGAGTTGCTTCTAGTATCAGCATCCTCCTCAGAGGAAAAGATGACCAAAGACAGGAGTGTGAACCATGGATGCCAGACTGACAGGAAGATAAGGACTTGGAAGGAATTTTTCAGACACCATTGATCCAATATTAAAACAAAATACCTATTCAGCACTCTCATGAAGTATTTCAAATTTAATGATGTATATATCAGATGTCTCGGAAATTATAAGAGGAGTTATGGATAACTGTTTCATGTTTTAAGTATTTATCAATGTGTCTTTATGAATTATTTTGTTTTATAGACATTTCTTTTGTGTTGGAGGAAATAAATAGCTGTCCTATACCTGATGCCTACTATTTTTCATGTTTAGTAACTTTTATAGAAAAGACTCTGTTAATCCTTTTTTTTTTTGATGAGACTGTAGATGTGAGCCAGAGATATTTTACAGAGTTCTACTCTTAGAAAGGGGCAATGAACTAATGTCCAAAAATGTCTAATACTTTTGCTTATGGGCCAGGCTCTCTCAAAATTGAATCCATTTTGCTTGAGCCCCAAATCAGGGCTCCTTAATGACAGATAGGTTCCCTGAGGGCCATGATGGGTAACATCTATAATTTTTTGTCTTATTGTATTGCCAAAGTTACTGAGAGGATAAATGACCTCCAGACCCAAACATACACAGAAGCAAGGCTTTTAACATTGGTTTTTCGGATTCTAATGTTAGCAGCATTCCATATACCATGTCCATTGATTCTTGACCTGAACATTAGAGATATTCAGTAACTTTATTGTATTTATCTGAATTGAATCACAAAGGAAAGTTGATACAATAGCAACCAAAGATCCAAGCATTGAGAAATATGGGGAGGCAATCATATTAAATGACAATTATAAAATACTTAATAGTCTATGTTGTAGTTTGTCCTTCATTATGGAAAAGGATCAATGACATCTTGAGGCTGATGTCTTAACTCGCTTGTGAATTGAATTTATATAAAGCAGAGCTGTACAGTTATCAGCCTCACTCTCTCCTACAAAGTCCAGTGGCAAGACAAAAGTCAAGACAATTGGTAGCCAAGGATGCAATGACGTTGGCCTTTCTAAATTAAGGTCTTTTTCTGACTTCAGTTTGTCTGAGTCAATGCCCATTCAATGACAAAGGACTAGGTAAGAAATGAGACAAAAGATGTCCTAGTTTACCATAACAAAAATATTGATCTGGGAGGGGAAGACCCTCAGAGTTTCTGGCTAGAATAGAAAGCAATTTCTATTTATGCTCATTCTAAACCATCCAAACATGAACAATGAGCCACAGAGGCTTGGGCAGGGGGCTATTATTGGCAATTCAATGAAAACTTGAGTGATGTGGGATTTAAGCCATAGTCAAGTAACTCCAATTGAAACACGATGGGCTTTTTTAAAGCCTGTTTTTTTTCCAGAACAATATTTCAAGAAGTCATAAATGAAAAGTATTCAGGACAAAAAGTAAATTGTCCCAGCTTTTTGAGAACAACAGTGATAATAAAAATAAATAAATAAAAATAAAATTAACATCCAAACACCCAGATATCTTACAAAAACATAAGCAATCTCCAATTGTATTCCTATGGATAGAGAACCCACATGTAGGGTTATAGTGCCCCAAGTGGAGAAAGGGATCATAGTCATGAGGGAAGAAGAGGAGGAGGAGGAGGAGGAGGAGAAAATAGCAGCATTTTCCAAGTTCTAGACCTGACTGGTTGGACCTCAAAGGACAGATACTACACTTAGAAAAGATGGTTAAAGAGAATTTAAGCAAAACTTCCTTCTAAAAATCTTGTATACAACTTCTTGCAGATGCACACAGCAAGAAATATGTGGGAAGAATGAACTTGAGCTTAAATCACAATAGCAGTAACATATATATGTAACAAGTTATGCATGACAAGTTTTAACTCACAACACCTGCTTGGGAATTCCTTCTCTCTGTGCAGAGCAGTTAGCTTTGTAGATATTAGCATACATGTTGTCTTCCCAATTAGATTGTATGGTCATTGAGGGCAAGAATAGCCTTTTGTCTCTTTCTGGATCCCCAGCACTTAGCACAGTGCTTGGCACATAGTAAGGGCTTAATATTTATTGAATAAACATAAAATATCATATTTGAGTACCTCCCCCTGTAACAGCCATGTCAGGTAGATATTATGGGTATCATTTATCCCCAATTAAGAGAAGTCTGAATCTGTTTTTCCATTGTCATGAGGAGTATTGAGGTAAGGAAATTCACTCTACCAATGAAGACCTGATACTCTCTCAGATAATTGTCTGGATCTCTGAAAGATTAAATAACTTGCCCAAGGTACTTCAACCAGTCTGTGACTGAGAAATCATTTTAATCCAATTCTTTCCAATTCTAAATGCAGTATTCTAGCTAGCTATCAAACTGGAGCCCAGATAGATAGATAGATAGATAGTGACATATAAAAAGATCAAGCAACATAGTTTCTGGGTAATTAATCATTTTATTAATCATATAAGCAAATAATTAATAAAAGGGGTCAGTGGAACTCTCGAATGCCACAGACCCCTCATGGGGACCCACTTTATGCTTAGATGCCCTTGAAAGAGTGAATATTTCTGAGTATGGAAATCAGCTCTGTTTAATAAGTAATGAGAGGATGAATATTATAATGAGAGGTGGACCTATTCTAAGGGAGGGCTGGGAGACATGAGTGATTATGTCATTCATGGACAAAGAGAAACTATCTTAAGCCAGACTACCCCCAGCTTTGGACAATCTAGTCTGCCTGAGTGGAACACAATGAGCCGGAATCCACCTTGCATTAAATTCTTTGGAGGATGGAACCAAGATGGCAGAGTAAAAGCAGGAAGTTACTTGAGCTAGTCCCCAATTATGTCAAACAGCTATAAAAAGGATTCTAAACAATTTTTAGAGCTACAGAATCTACAAAATGACAGAATGAAATATGTCTCCAGCTGAGGCCTGCCTAGCAAACCAACAGGAAGGTTCTATTGCAACAAGCTAAAAGTGGAACACAGTCTCACATGGACCATGACAGCACATACAAGCAACACAGACCAGCAGTAACAGACCTCAATCAAATCACTGGCAGCTGTGGTGATTTCCAGACTTCTCAACCTATAAACACCAAAAAAGAAAGTAAAAGGTCAGTGGGTAAACTCTGTTGGAACTGGGTGAGAGAAAAGTGTGGTTAGGTCCCTGCCCCCAGAGCAACAGAGGTGGCTGAGGCTGTAGCTGCTGCCTCAGCAACTGCATCAAAGGCTCAAGGCACAGAGATGGTGGGGGTGACAAAATGACTGACCAGAGAGCTATTGCAGGAATCTCTCTGCTGGCACTAAGGAAAGATTCTCTTGTTTGCCCTCCATGGTTTTGGGTCTCAGTCTTGGGTGGTGGTCCTGGGGTGAGGAGTGCTGGCATGGCAGAGCTGACTGAGGCTGAGGAGAGGCAGTCCTCCTCACAGTTCTAAGGCAGGTGCCTAGAAGAAGCTTTGTCAACAGCTGTGCAAAATCCCAGAAATCTGGAACACAGCATTCTCCACTCTGGAAGCAGAGTTCTACTGTGGCAAAGAGCTCAAAAGTCAAGTATTTGGCTGGCAAGATGACCAAAGAGAGGAAGAGGAATCAGACTAAATAATCTTTTATTGGAGACAAAGAGAATCAAAACATAAAACCAGAAGAAGACAACAAAAGGTATTTGGGCAATCTCATCCATCAATAATGTCATTCAGAGATTGAATGACCTACTAGGTTTCTGAAAAAATCCTGATCCTAATTCAATAATTAGTTACTAAGAGAGAAATAATTATTTCTTTTGGATAAATAGATAAGATAGACGGGGCAGATAGGTGGTTCAGTGAATAGAGTACTGGCCCTGGAGTCAGGAGGACCTGAGTTCAAATTTGACCTCAGACACTTAACACAAAACTAGCTGTGTGACCTTGGGCAAGTCACTTAACCCCAACTGCCTTGCTTTCCCCCCTCCAAAAACAAACCCAACAAAAATAGATAAGATAGAGCATTTGTTAAATACTACGTACAAGTTACTCTACTAAGAACTGGAAATATAAGAAGGAGCAAAATAACAGCATAATAATTCAACTTCAAGAAGTCAATATTTGACAATGGAAGACAACATATAAAGGGGATAGTGGGTTTGGATGGCCAAGGAAAAAGTAGTACCCTCATAAAATAAGGCTGCTGGCAAGGAGATTGAGAAGTCCAGAGAGTAAGGAGTGCTACCAGAAATAAGCTTAGCATTCATGGCCTAGGCACCTTATGAAAATAATGGTCTGGGCCAAGACTTGTCAATCAGAAGAAAGTAACTACAGAAACCTTTTCTTGATCCTCCTAGCTTCTAGTGTTTCCTTCCCCAGTATGCATATACCTGTGTGTCTATACTTCTCTGATAGAATGTAAGCCCCTTGAGAGCAGAGAGTATTCCATTTCTCTCTTCCTGTTTTTCAAAGTTTGGCACTATGCCTGACAAATAGTAGGTGTTTGATAAATGTCGATTGATAAAGCAAAACTTCTCAAAGGTCCAATATTTTTTTTCTTTTGTCTTTATTAATTTGTTTGTTTACTTTTAGTTTACAAGATTCAGTTCCACAATTCCATGAATTACAGATTTTCTACCCCTCCCTCCCCTCCTCCCCCCAACCATGGCGGCATACAAGCAAGTACAGGATCTGCAAATACTTTCACTTTAGACATTAGTCAGGTTATAAAGAAAGATTGTATCAGATGGAATGAACAATAGGAAAGATGAAACAAAACCAAACAAGAAAAAGAAAGAGAGCAGGTAGTTTCCTTCAATGTGCATTCAAATTCTGTTCTTTCTAGTTCTTTCTCTGAATGTAGACATCTCTCTCCATTATGAGTCTTTTGGAGTTGACTTATAACCCTGCATTGCTGAGAAGAGTGCACTCCATCATAGTTGGTCGTCACACATACGTTGTGTCTGTAATTGTGTATAAATTTCTCCTAGTTCTGCTCTTCTCACTCAGCATCAGTTTGTATAAGCCTCTCCAGGTAAATATGAAGTTCATCTGCTCCTTGTTTCTTATAGCACAATAGTATTTTGTTACATTCATATACCACAACTTGTTCAGCCATTCCCCAATTGATGGGCATCCCTTTAATTTTCAATTCTTTGCCACCACAAAAAGAGCTGGTATAAGTAGTTTTGTACATATGAGTCTTCCTCCCACTTCTATGATCTCTTTGGGATACAACCCCAGAAGTGGTATTGCTGGGTCAAAGTATCTTTATATTTATTTATATTTATGAAATTATTTATAGCCCTTTGGACATAGTTCCAGATTGCTCTCCAGAATGGTTGAACCAGTTCACAACTCTACCAGCAATGCATTAGTGTTCCAATTTTTCCACATCCTCTCCAGCATTTGTCATTTTCCTGTTTTGTCATCTTAGCCAATCTGACTGGTGAGATGTGGTACCTCAGAGTTGTTTTTGTTTGCATTTCTCTAATCAATAGTGATTTAGAGCATTTTTTCATATGCTTATAGATATCTTTAATTTCTTCCTCTGAAAACTGCCTGTTCATATCTTTTGACCATTTATCAATTGGGGAATGACTTGTATTCTTATAGATTCGACTCAATTCTCTACTAGAAATGAGGCTTTATCAGAGAAATTGGTTGCAAAAATTCTTTCCCAATTTTCCACTGCCCTCTTAAACTTGGTTACATTGGCTTTGTTTATAGAGAAGCATTTCAATTTAATGTAATCAAAATTATCTGTTTTTCATTTTATAATGCTGTCTATTTCTTGTTTGGTCATAAAGTCTTCCTGTCTCCATAAATCTGACAAGTAAACTATTCCTTGCTTTCCCAGATTGCTTACAGTATCAGCCTTTATATATAGATCATGCACGCATTTAGACTTGATTTTTGTATATGGTGTTAGATAATGGTCTATGCCCAGTTTCTGCCATACTATATTACAGTTTTCCCAGCAGTTTTTGTCAAAAAGTGAGTTGTTATCCCAAAACTGGGGTCTTTGGGTTTATCAAACAGTAGATTGCTATAGTCATTGACTGCTGAGTCTCATGTACCCAATCTATTCCATTGATCCACTACTCTATTCCTCAGCCAGTACCAAGTAGTTTTGATGACTGCTGCTTTTATAATACAGGTTAAAATCTGGTATAGCTAGTCCACTATCCCCAGATTTTCTTTTCATTAATTCCCTTGATATTCTGGACCATTTATTCTTCCAAATGTATTTTCTTACAATTTTTTTTCTAGCTCTATAAAGTAACATTTTGGTAAATTGATTTGTATAATACTATATAGGTAATTTAATTTAGCTAAAATTGTCATTTTTATTATCAATATTTGACAATGGAAGACCCAGCCACAAGCAATTGATGTTTTTCCAACTAATTAGATCTGACTTTATTTGTGTGAAAAGTGTTTTGCAATTGTGTTCATGTAGGTCCTGGGTTTGTTTTGGCAGGTAGATGCCCAAATATATTATAATGTCTACAGTAACTTTAAAAAAGGTCCAATATTTTCAAAAAATATTCCATTGTCAAGAGAATAGCTACAGCAAAACTTTCTGCGCCCCAAATATTCAGATGCAAGCAGGTTCCACTTTACATGTGGGAAGAGGAAGACTTAGAAGCCGACCATTAACTACAGAGAAGAGAGGCAGCAGGGACAGACAGGCAGAGATAAACAAAGCCAAATAGATATGTACAGATAGAGGAGGCCTGATGGAAAATTATTTATCCAAGACTATTATATAATTTAGCAACATCTGTTCTGTAATAATACATCACATACTGAAAATGTGTTGGTAAACATTAGCATTCATGCAGCAATTTCAAGAGGAAGAGTGCTGAAAGTTTACCATAAGGGAACATGATATTCATCTAATGCTTTTAATTTTTTAAATGTTTTGTTATGGTGTCTTTAATTTTATTTTGTTATTGCCAAAACATGGTATCATCACCTTGAATGAATACCTTTTATTAGGTTCTTACTATGTGTTCGATAGAGACAAATGATAAAAGTTATTACCTTTACCATTCATTAAGGACCGGGTTAAGCAATAATCATACAACTATAAAAGTGAAATGCCCCTGCCCTTAAAGCATACATTCTAATGGGGTGAGTGTTTATTTGTTTATGTGTATGTGTGTGTGTATTCTAACATTACACACAAAGTGTTTAAAATATTAGCAAGTATTTATGTATATACCTATAAACATAGAGTTATATACACATATTAGTATACACATATACATATACACTTACGCACACACATATTTTACACCTACCCCACAGTCTCTACACTATATGTGTATGTGTATATATGTTTACATATATATGTGTGCATGTGTGTGTATATATACATATATATGTATATATATATGTATATATATATATATATATATATAAATGTATAGATACAGAGAGAGAGAAAAAAAGGGGGGGGAGAGTTGTTGATTCTTCATTTTCCAAGAGGACCAATGAAATCACAGTGTGATGTATTGACTTGCTCATGAATCAGATTTAAGTGAGGGAGAGTTGCACAAAGTAGGATCAACCTTGCCTCTCTTCCAGAGTCATCAAAATTCAGTAGCAAGACAAAAATCAGAATGATTGGTGATGGCCTATGGTACAACATATGACTTTAGCATCTCTGATATCTGACCAATCTCTAGGCTCTCCAAAGCTGCTGCTTCAGTCAATCTCATGCTTCTTAGAACAAAATATTCTCATTTTCCCATTGTAGCAGGGGTAGACCTGCTTGGAGTATACATCTTCCTAACTTACTGATGGATTTGAGGCAGTTAGGCTGTGGCACAATGACTACATTGTTGGGCCTAGAGTCATGGAGGCCCATCTTCCTAAATTCAAATCTGGCTTCAGAAATTTACTAACACTGTGACCCTGGGCAAGTTTGCCTCAGTTTCCTTTTCTGTAAAAAAATCTGGAGATGGAAATGGCAAACCACTCCATCACCTTTGTCAAGAAAATCCAAAATGGGGTCATGAGGAGTCAGACATGATTAAAAATATGCATGTATGTGTACACAATATATGTGTGCCAACATATATATGCACATATGCATGTACATGTATACACAGGCATGCATGTGTTGCGTACAATATATAATGTGTATATATACACATGCACACACGTATGTGTATTATTTTATTCCCTGAGGTTTTGCCTAGTCCTTCAATTATTAGCCCATTCTATTACCTCAAATTACTTTACATTGTCTTGCCCCATATTTAGAATATATTTTTTTGTATAAATGTGGTTTTCTCCAAGTTGAATTCAAGCTTGTAGCTATTCCTAGAATCAGTCATTCAATTAAGCATTTGTTAAGTTCTTACAACATTCTAGACACTACATTGGGAATGCCAAAGGGGAAAAAATAATAAAAAGCAAAAAATAAAACAAAATAGAGAAATCCAGTCCCTGCCCTCAAGGAGCTCTCAGTATAATGTGGAAGATGGCATACAAATGACCATGTATAAACACGGGTAAATTCATGATGATCTCAGAAGGAAGGTACTAGCATTGAAGAAGATCAGTAATGGTCTCCTATAGATTGCTGGATTTTAGTTGGGACTTGGAGGAAGCCATAGGCACTGCATTTTGTAATAGAAAGCAAAGAATGGGCAATAAAAAAGGCTTTAGATTTAGATTTAGAGCAGGAAGAAGCCTGCTATTCCAACTCCTTCATTTTACAGATAAGGAAACTGAGGCAAAAATATGTACAGTGACTTGCCCAGGGGCACACGGCACAGCTTGTTAATATCTGAGGTGGGATTTGAATAGCTGCTTCTGTCTCCAAAGCCAGAGTTCCATCCACAACACCATTCTATCTTCTCTTTGCATCATCCTTTCACCTGCACTGTCAGACTTATTTATACTCTGAAAAAGGATACAGGAATTAAGAACAGCACTTCTTGGAACTATTTTGCCCTTTGCTTTGTAAATAACTATGCACAGGCCTACTTCTCACTCCTTAACTTCAAAAGACCCTTTTGCAAACATAGTGAGAGCTCCATAATCAGTATGGACCTGGGGAGGGGCTCCACATGACCAGTACAGTCATCTGGCATTCACGGGGATTATAGCCCTAGAATATTTTGGTTGTAGTACTGAGCCTCAACTAGGCCAGGGCCACTGAAGCTTTGCCACAGGGAGGGGAAATTAGAGGGCAGGATACACTGACAGCCTTAGGGTGTTTTTTTCTTTTCTTACCTGCCCACTACCTTGTCCCTCACACTGGCAGCTTGCTTCCTCCCAAAAGCAATTCCTTTCCTGCTCATTCAGTGGCTGTCTCCTTTTGTCAGAGTTTTTCCCTTCAGCAGTGTAGAAACACACCAAAGACTATTACAGCATAGGCATACTTCTTCCATTCCCAATGTTCTTCCCTCATTCTGCCTTTTCCCCCCACCCCAGTAGCATCCAGTGCTTAAGGGAGAAGAAACTTCATTATGTCCTGGGGCAGACCTTCACTGACTGCACCTCAGGTCATATATTTCTCCCAAGATACCAATTTCCTGACTATTTTGGATAAAGCCTCCTTTGAATTGCAGGATGCTAAAGTTTAACAAGTATATCTCTCTTATTCTTTTAGTATTTTGTTTTCTCTCTCCTTGTCTCTCTTTCTTTCTCTGTCCCCCACCCTCCCTCCTGCCCTTCTACCCAACGTCCACCCCCCACCTGCCTCTGTCTGTTTGTCTGTCTGTCTCACATACAAACACACACACTTTGCGAGTCCTTGTTTTCTCTAAAATTATTTGGGATTTATAGAGCTAGAACTGAAAAGGTCCATGGAAATGATCTCATCCAGTCCTCTTATTTTGCAGATGAGAAGGAAACAGGAAAATTTGAGTGACTTGCTCAAGGAAACTGAAGTAATAAGTGGCAGAGTCAGGATTTGAACGCAGATCTTCCGTGCAGGATAAAAGGGAAAGAATGCCAACTCCTAAATCATTGGACTCAGGTTAAATCACACTTTTGAAGCTTAGTAACTGTGTATACCCTTGGGTAGATCGCTTATCGTCCTGTGAACTCAGTTTCATCACCTGTAAAATGAAAGGGCTGAGCTAGGTTTCTTCTCAAATCTTCTGTAGCTCTAGACATATGCTTCTAAAACCAGAACTATAAATGACTTCTAGATATATCCTTGGAAGTGCAGACTGGGTCTTTAAAACATGCATTGAATAAGGACTGTGAGATGGCAAGAGGGAAAAGAAAAGACGCAGGTTAGTGTTGCTTTATTTTTAGGTAAGCAGTGCTGCAATGGATAATTGGATTGAAACATAGGATTAACATTTC
>NW_027185575.1:2397830-2434502 GCF_028583685.1 Petaurus breviceps papuanus
CAGAGACAGACATAGAGAGAGCAACAGAGACAGAGTGAAACAGAGATAGAGACAGACAAAGACAGACACAGAGACAGAGAAAGAGAAAAGGAGAGACATGCACTTGATATTTTGATCTTGGACAAATCATTCAAACAATCTCAGCCTCAGTCTCCCCATTTGTAAAATGGAGATTATAATATTTACATCTACTTGAAGGACTGTATTGAAAATATCATTTAAACTCTTACTATATGCCAAGCATTGTATTAAACACTAGGGATACAAACACAGGAACAAAAGTAGTCTCTGCTCTCAAGGATCTTACATTATAATCAGTAGAATGAGGAGGGAAGGAGACAAGAAAGAACAAAGTTAAAAAGTGAGTAGGGCTATAGGGGAGCAGATTGACCCACCCTCTCCAGGAGCAGTAGCAGAGTTGACTTGATTATGATTCAAAGTTCCAATCAATCAATCAATAAGCATTTATGAAGCACCTACTATATGCCAGACATCATGTTAAAAATTCCCATGACTCTTTTCTTTGGAGGGTGCAGTTTTGTGACTTCAGCTTCGACTGAGACTTCACCTGCTCCTAAAGGTGGCGTAGTGGTCGGAACAGTTCATGTGTACCAAAGGTCAGCACAGATGTGTAGCTGTTATAGCTGAATAGCCTTCTCCATTCCTGCCACTGGATCTGGGTATTAGATTTGTCTCTATGAAGGAAAGACTAGCTTTGGAAAGGATTGTCTAACATGTGGCTATTTGAGGGGAGTTTTTAGATAATGAGGAAAAAAAGACGATATGCAGTTTGGTACTTTGATTTCTCCATGTTTGTTCTACCATCCTAATGCAACTCTCCATGAAACAAATATAGGGATTTAATAGATCCCATCCATATAAACATTTCTGAATCAGTTCCAATACATTGGACAAAGGAAAAAATAGAGCAGCTAAGTGGAGAAATGCCACTTAAGTGAAGAGAAAACATTTTATTACTGCAGTGAAATCATTTTTTATCATAGCGATAGATTTAGTTTTAATTAGAAAAAAATATCTGATTCAGAAAACTGCTTGGGCCATCAGCACATGGCTCCTTTATTGTAACCGTGTACAACCGTTAACAGGTGGTTAACAAACTCATTATTTCCTGCAGGTCTTACCTTTTGTTTCAGAAGGCAGAGAAATTCTTTATGGTTACGTGTCCTTGGGTAATGCAGCAGCTGCTGTTTATGCAAATTCCTGCTTACTCGCAAATACACCCGTGTTTATTTTGTGCCTCACCAGCTGTCAAGAAAGACTTTGGAAGAATAATTTCCATACTTAAAACAGATACTTTATTCTATCTTCCTATTGTGAGTCCCATGCCCCTGAAGACCCACAGCAAGTTCTTTTGGGTTGGGCATTGGAGGTGTCATGCTCACAGCTTTCTACCAATCTCCTTCGCTGTCACACCTGAGAAACACCAGGTTTCCTTGGGATCTGGGCTCATCCCTAGACTTCTCTGGGAGAAAATGACACATATCAGTTAAGTGCTTTTAGGTTTTTTTTAATGTGAGTTGAAAAGGATGGATTTTTCAGTTGTTCCCTAATAGAGGCTGGGAAAACTGTCTTAACTGTCTACTATACTAACCACCTTTAATCAGCCTTTTTTTTTTTTTTTTGGAAACAGAGATGCTAAGCCACCATGCATGACAAAGAACATGCTTTTGAAGCCTGGGAATTTTTCGCACCTAATGATCAGGGAAAAAAAAAATAAAGGAAAGAGCTTTTTCTTGGCAAGTATTTGTGCTACTGATCTTGCCTAAGATTTGTATTTTATTTATATGATATAGCCTAGATTTTTTTTTTGTAAAACCATAGGAAGAAATGGAAATTGAGTTTTTAATTACTCTTTCCCATAGAAATAAATCTTTAGAAGAGAAAGAGTAAATAGCAGGACAATTCATTTCCACTACTTTTATCATTTACATTAGGGAATTCACAATTCTAAGTTTGCAGCTATTAATGGAGTCTAAAAAAAAAAAACACCCAATCATTTATGAAACCCTTTGAAACTCATATTGACAGCAACAGATGCCATGCCATGATTCTTAGATTTCCAAAAAGGTGCTTACCATTCTCAGTTTCCTCATCTGTCAAATGGAGAAAGAAATGGCAAATTACTTTGGTATCTTTGCCAAGAAAATCCCGAATCAGGTCACAGAATCAGACATGCCTGAACTCAACAATCACAAAAACTTTTAGCTCATCCCAGTCTCTGGTGGTCTGTGGTTTAGGCTGTGTCTAAAAAGATATGAGTGGTAGATTTGAGTGGGGAACATGACATCTCAAAGAAGGTATTTCTCAGAAAAAAAATGATAAAAATGTTGTCTTGGGAGAAATATGTGTATGGTGGGGAGGTTCGGAAGATAGTCAGGGATCCACCATGGGCCAGACCTGCAGTAGTAATGATAGTGAGGATACTAATTTGACTTTCTATGTGCTCCATTGGTATACATCTAATACCCAGAGCAATAGAAAAATAAAGATGCCTAATATGTTTATATTTTTTTCTCTTTCCCTCTCTCCCCTGACTCTTTCAGTCTCTCTTTGTCTCTGGGTATTTGTATGTGTCTATCTGTCTCTGTTTCTCTATCTGTCTGTCTGTCTGTCTCTCTCCATATATCTATATATCTGTATAAAATTTTTGTATTTCTATCTGTATCATACCTATATCTGTATCTTTATATGTATGCATATATATATATAACTCTGTATTTGCATCTATATCTATGTTTATATCTCTGCATCTACATCTAATTCTACATCTATATATCATAGATATATTTGAAGTTGTAAAGCTTTACATCGTGGCTTTTAGATTGACTCCACGAAGAATCTGAACCTCAGAAATTTATAAGACTGTAATGAATAGCATTGCCACCTTCAAATATCCCTATTGATTTGAAACATTGATCTATATGCAGCTACTTTCTTTCAAAGCCCTGGGTAAGTTGGGCTGCTGGGGAGTTTCCCTCCTGAAGTCACTTTCCACTGAGCATTATAAACTACCTTTAAGTTCAGGTCTTGGCACAAACAACCAGTCAAGTCACCAAGCATTTATTAAGCACATGCTATTGTTAGACACCGTGAAAAATCCTAGGGATATACATAAAGTAAAAAATAGCTCTTAAGGAGCTCACAGTCTGATTGGGTCAATTTATACATAATACATAATGATATATACACACATATGTATATGCTCATATATATATATATATATTGATAACTATCTACAACTCTACACACATATACACAGACAGATATACCCACACATATATGCATACATTGATAGCATTAACTACACAGATATGTGTGCACACATATACATACATATATTGATTTCTATCTAAAACTACACACATATACGTATACACGCAGATATGTAATGCATATGTACATGCATTCATATGCAAGACCAAGTCTTGATTTTGGAAGAATTTTAAGGTACCTTCACATTGAAAAATCAGCAATACATGATCTCCTAAGAGTAATAGACTCCCGCCCCCTTTGGATCTACAGAATCATAGAATTCTAGAAGTGGAGGAGACCTTCCTTGTTCACCATTTAACCCAACTCATACTCAAAAGTGAATCCCAAATATAGCATTCCTGACCAGTGGTCAGTCATATAGCCTTTATATAAAGATCTCCAATGACAGGGAGCTCACTACCTCCCAAGGTATCTGTCTCACTTTGGGATAACTATAACTGTCAGGAACGTTTCCCTGGTCTCCACCCTAAATTTGTCTCTTTGTGACTTTCAGCCCATTCTGGTTCTTTTTTTTTTGGGGGGGGGGCAAAAATAACCAACCTAATCTCTATTCCACAACAAACACTTGAAAACCCCTACTGCATTCATCTTGAGTCTTCTCTTTTCCAGGCTAAAAAACCCTAGCTTCTTCACCTGGTCCTTAGATGACATGAACTTAAAAACATTCATCCTCCTGAATGCTATGCTATGTTCACTCTCCTGCTTATTATCAATGTGCCTCCTACATCAGATAATTTGATTATATATTTAAAAGGAATAGCAAGTTGTACATACTAGATTTGAAGTTTCATGTCCAATCATCTTTTAAAAAATTATATTGTTATAGAAATATTTGTTTTATTCCATAAATTAAAAATTAAATATAAATTTAAAAAGAAACATCTTCCCCAAAATACTTGTGCACACACACACACACACACGCACACACACACACCTCAGTATTATTGTTTCTTTGTTTCTTAGACCATATATAAACAGGCCAAATTCATCCTCTTAGAATCGATTTACCAGAGTAGTTGTCAGTGATGACCATTATTTCTTTTTCCTCATGCAAAGAGACAACTTCCCATTTCATGGGGCACCTGAGCTACTTTATCTCATCACTGAAAGTCCCTAGGCTGCCTCCATAATGGTGTCTCCAGAGAATACTCTGTCTTCACAACAACACTCACCCATCTCCTTTGGTTTGCTATCACTATGTTTTCCCCATTACCATTCCTCTCTTGCTTACCTGCTATTCCCCATACATGGTTTGCTCTCTCCTGCCTTCGAACATTTGGGAAGATGATTCCTTGCCTGTGGAATGACCCCTTTCTTTCTTGTCTGTGTCTTAGAATCCCCAGTTTCTTTCAAGTTGCAGATTCAGGACCTTCTATATGAGTTCTTACATGACCAACACCACCCCTCGGCTCCCCCACCTTAGAGGTTATCATTTATCTCCCCTTGAATTATATTATTTTGTTTTCTATATGCTTTGTATTTACTTACCTGTTTACATGTTGTATCCTAACACAATGCCCAGCACATAGTAGGTGCTTAACAAATGTATTTTGACGAACAGTGACCTCAGTAGAATTTAGCTTCCTTAAAGGCATGGGCTGATTCACTTTTGTCTTCCTATCCTAAGTACTATGATTTTTTCTAGATGTTTGGGCAATCCAAACTCCTTTGAACAATAAAAGATATCTTTGATGCAACCAGCATGATTTCATCCCCAAAACAGCAGCATTTATATGACTTCACCATGCATAGGGAGCCTCTCTTCAACTTGGTCTTTGCTCTGTCTTTCATTACATTGGTTAATCCCTATGGTATGAATATAACACATCTCCCTGTTTTAAGTCCTGTCTGTTTTTTGTTTGTTTTTGATCAGAGCATCATTTAACAAGGTTATTTTTACTCTTGTAACTCTCAAGGAATCTGGAATAATGTTTAATATGGGTAGAAGACATTTTGAAAAAGAGCTATTAATGTGACATTTTGCTCTACTGAAGTCATACATTGTAATAATTAACAGATAATAAATCAGAGGGTTCTTGTAACCCATTTGCAATATGTTTTAATCAATTGTGTCATAGTAAAAATTAGTCTACTTTAGAATAATACTTCCAAAGGATAGTGGGCTCTATATTGATGCCCTCACTGAGTATGCCATCAATGTGTGCATGTAGATAATTCTTATAATGCTTAATATAGATGGCAATGTGACATATGGGTTGGTAGTTAATGGTTTTGGTCCTTTTTAAAAAAAATTTAATAGAACATATTTTTTTTTCATGTTTTGGTTTCATCCCCTTCTCTGGTTGCCTTATGATTTGCTTTCTCAATGTCCTCACAAGATTTAATATAAATCTCCATAATCTAACCCAGCTACTGTTCCTGTGTTTTCTCTTTAGTCTCAATACTACCTTTTGTATACTTTCAAAATGTTTAAGTGTAATGTTTTTGATGTCCTTGAAAGTAGAAAATGGTCAAAAGCAAAACTCTAGTGATGTGGGAAGGTGAGAAGAGAAAGAGAAAAACATAAATGGAAGGAAATAGGATGGAGAGAAAGATACAGGTAATGATCATAACTGTGAATGTGAATGGAATGAACTCTCCCATAAAACAGAAGCAGATAGCAGAGTGGATTAAAAACCACAATCCTATAGTAATGTGTTGTTTATGAGAGTGGAAAAAATGGTTGATCTAAAAGGAAGATGCTTTGGTCATGTGACAAGGTTGAAGAAGAAGAAACCAGTAGATAACTTGAGACATTCAATGGTATCTGTATGATATCACAAGATCCGGAGAAATATCCCAATACTATTGAGTCAAATTCCTATGACGATCTCATGAAAATGGACAATTGACACACAAACATACAAGCACAGAAGGACTGTGATTTACATCATTGAAAGAACCACTAGAACTGATGGGATCACAAAATTGCTTCAGTATCTGAGTATTCTGAACACAGCCCCTTTCCTTTAGCAGTTATTTCAAATATACTCATTCAATTCCCACTGGGGTCCTCCCTCAGCTGGGGCCTCCCTTTCCATCTGTCACTTCAGAAATCTCAACCTGTGAATCGCAACAGGCAATCTCTGCCAACTTCTTATAAACCTAAGTGTTAAGTCTAAAGCCATTAATTTTGATATCCCTGATATCTGGCAGTCTTTGCCTGTAACTGCAAAACCAATGGTCATTTGGTGACCGACACATATAAAAGTGTGCCTTTTGCTGACAAACCTTTCACAGGTATTTCTGTGATCATTTAAACTGGCAAGCAAGTTGGTCCAGTGTTTCAACTGCCTGGTCACAGGGAGCATGGTACATGGGCTTGTCATCTTTAATGAGGACTTTAGGGCTATAATTGATAAATTACACATTGGACTCTTTTGGCTACATAAAAACACTAGTCTGGACATCACTGTTCCGAAATGCCAACAGAGATGGAAATCAATGGGAAACAGCATGAAGACATTTCCCAATTTTCTGTGTATTTGTTCTGCTGCAGCCAAAAGCTGATCACGGGGATATAATCCTGCAAAGTTGTTTCTAGATGATGATTAAGATTTCTTTGCTTGGGCAGCATCCAGATGTTTTACTGCCAATAAGTATGCAGACATTTAAGTCCTTACTCAGTTTGGTCAATTAAAGATGGGACTTCAAATGGATTCTTCCATTTGGATGTTTTCTTCCCCCTAGGTTTGGTTTATTTTGTCTTCAACAGAAGAGAAAGGAATGGGTACAAGATACAGAGGGACAGACTTTGCGTTTAACCCAAAGAAAAACTTCCTAATATTGATAGCTGTCCAAAAGTGGAAGGTCCATAAATATGCATATCTTAACTGTTCTCCAGATATCCTGTGCCGATCAAATGTGAACTGCTGGCACTTAATGAGCTTCCTACCTTGGCCCCTTCCTCTCTTCCCAGTCTCCTAATGCATTACTCCCATCTAGGTACTTGATGTTTTAACAATATGGGCTTATTTGCTGTTTACATGTGATGTTCCAGTCTCCACATCTTTCTTTGCATTAGCTATTTCTCTACCATTAAAATGTTCTCTCTTCTCACCTCAGCCTGTTAGAATTCCTATCTTCCTCAAAGAATTACCCACATTTTAAAGGAGGTCTTCTCTCAGAAGGGAGAAACCTGCAGCCTGGAGGCCACATATGGCCCTCTAGGTCCTTAAGTGCAGTCCTTTGACTGAATCCAAACTTCACAGGATACATTCCCTTAATAAAAGACTTTGCTCTGTAAAACTTGGACTCAATCAAAAGGTAACACCCAAGGACCTAGAAGGCCACATGTGACCTTGAGGCCACAGGGTCCCCACCCCTGCTCCACACAATCCCTCCCCCAGTACCAAAGCCTTTCCCTCTAAGATTGTGTTTCATATATTCTTTAAGTTTCTTTTATGGGGATTTGTGGGGTCTTCAGATAGGACTAGCACTTCTGATGTGAGGCTTGCCAAGACCTTGTCAGGGCTCCTCATCCACCTTTGGTGTTCTCCTGACACTCAGCTCTCACTTGTGGCTCCTAGGAGCTGTAGCATGCCCAGAAGTCACAGCCAGATGGACTAACCTAGTTTGAAGGTAAACAACAGGCCTCAAACCTATTGGTGAATTAGGGAAATTTCCACCCTAAGCATGTGAAGACTTCCCCAGCTGAATGAATATAAGAAGAATTGGTTCCAATGGCCATGAGGGCAACTGAAGCATATGCCATGGACCGTTTAGAGATTGGTCATATATTGGAGACACCAAAATCATTCACTGCACTATGGACCATCAACAGTCTTTTTTACTTTTGTCTGTGACTGGACTTCAATGACTCTGGAAGAAAAAGTAAGACTGATGACTTTGCAAAACTCTGACTTACTTAAATTCAATTCATGTGCAAGTCAAATACTCACCCCAGGGTGTCACCTGTCTTCTTTGAAAAGAAAGGGTGATTGACAACAACAACAACAATAATAATATTGTATAATCTTACCTAGATCATATCTCCCCCATTAGGAGGTAAGGTCCTTGAGGGCTATTTTCTTTATAACCCTAGAACTTGGCACAATGCCTGAAACTTAGCAAGAGCTTAATAAATTTTTGTTGTTGAACTGATTAATTGATTAATTCAGGGCCTTAATACTTAGACATTTGTTGTGGACTGGGAATTAGTATCATCACTATTTATGGGTATGAACTTAGAGAAGTGGTACCAATCAAGTTTCAATTAGGTTGTTGTATTTTTCCTTTGTTTTTGGAGGGGCAATTGGGGTTAAGCGACTTGCCTAAGGTCACACAGTTTTTTGTATTAAGTGTCTGAGGCTGGATTTGAACTCAGATCCTTCTGACTTCAGGGCCAGTGCTCTATTCACTGTGCCACCTAGCCTAACCCCCAATTAAGTTTTTAAAATATACTGTCTAAATAAATTTTCTGTAAAATTGCCAAGGGAAGTTCAGTGGATGTCTTGAGATTTACAATAGTAAAATAGTAATTAAAAAAAATAGGTTCCTGACACCTAGCAAACATAAAATTAGATTAATAAGGAATTTAGACGCAATCTAGGATACCTGTTATTGGGTCAAAATTTTCTTGAAAAGTCGTCATCTAATTTGTTCTTGATATCAGTTAGAGAGGTGGAATGAACTACCTCATGAATCAGTCTTTTTCATAATTCTGATTATTATTAGGTTTTCCAAAACCATATTTTCTTTAACATCTACCCATTGCTCCTTGCTCTGCTCTCTGAGGCTAGGATACTTGATAATAACTATTATGTTTCCTCTCTCTCTCTCTCTCTCTCTCTCTCTCTCTCTCTCTCCCATAGGTTAATATCCCCAGTTCCTATTCCTTCACCTGAATTTCATGCCACACTCTTTCAAGTCTCTTCAGCATCCTGGTTGCTGCCTTCCTCAATACTCTCTAGCTCAGAAATTCTTAATTAAAATCTATGGATAAATTTCAAGAGATCCACGAACTTGGGTGGGAAAAAAAATTGTATCTTTATTTTCACTAATCTCCAATGGAAATATAGCATTTTCTTGAAATACGAATTTAACAAATAATTCTTTTTTTTTTTAAAGCAATCGGGATTAAGTAACTTGCTCAAGGTTACACAGCCAGTTATTTTTGTGTGGGTGCCGAGTATCTGAGGCCAGAACTGATCCCAGGTCTCCCGACTCTGGGGCCGGCGATCTTACTCACTGCGCCACCTGGCCGCCCCAACAAATTATTCTTTAAAAAGGGTCCATAGACTAAGAACCCCTGTTGTGACCAATAGTTGCTTTTTCTGAAATGTGGTACCTCTAACTGAACACAATATTTGAAATAAGCTCAATTAGGACAGAATATAGCAGAACTTTCATCTCTTCCACTTATTCCTGAATATTACTCTTTTAAACTGGTCAAAAGTTGTCTTAGCTTTTGGTGCTGATTCTTATTGTTGATCCACATTGAGCCTCTAGCCTTCATATACATCCCCCATCATTTTTTTCAGGTAAATTATTTTCTAACTAGGGCTCCTCATTCTTATACTTGTAAATTGATTCTTTGAACCTAAATGTAAGACTTTGTATTTATCTTATACAGGATAGAAACTCCCTTTGTGAGCACCATTTTTTAGTTTAGCCATCCTTGTCAATATTGTAATTATTAACTGAAAAGTTATCTTTTTTTTTTTGGAGAGGGGAAAGTAGGGCAATTGGGGTTAAGTGACTTGCCCAAGGTCACATGGCTAGTTTTTATATGTTAAGTGTCTGAGGCCGAATTTGAACTCAGGTGCTCCTGACTCCAGGCTGGTGTTCTATTCACTGTGCCACCTAGCTACCCCAAAAAGTTATCTTTTATTTGTTTAAAGTTGGGTATGGGTGGAAGAACATGGTCAAAGACAGGGAATAATAACACCTTTCTCCAAATTGCTTTTGCTTACAATATTGGGCTCTCAGGAATGGTGCCTGGATTGAGGAACTGGCATTCTGTACTTAATGGGGAGGGTTCCTTTTACTAAAAACTGGCTTATCTCTTGGAAATGGGCTAGATGGAAATAGAAATCACTCTGCTCCCAAGGCGGCAGATATTGACACTGTTGCATCTCACCATTGTTGCTACATTGCACCATTTGATTCTTTATCTGGTCACAAGTATATAAGTCAAGGTTTAGCCCAACTGCATTGGATTTTCTGCTACAGGAGGCCCTGACACACATGTCTAATTTCTTTTCTTCAGCAGAATAAAGAAAAATTTTGTTCCTCCAGATCTCAGCCAGACAAACTACACTGGCTAGAGAAACAACCATGTGACCTGATTAGACCATATTTTTTGTACTTCTGTTGTTTTTCAGACATATCTAGTTCTTCATGATCCCTTTGGGGGTTTTCTTGGAAAATATACTGCAGTGGTTTGTCATTTACTTCTCCAGTTCATTTTACAGATGAGGAAACTAAGGCAAATAAGGTTAAGTGACTTACCCATTTATACTCACGAAGATGAGTCTTCCTAATTCTAGGTCTGATATCCACTGTACCACCTACCTGTCCAAACAATGAAGATAAAAAGGCAAAAAGAGCATCCTAGGAAATAAGTGCTTTTACTATTCCCATTTCATAGATAAGGAAACTCTGTGGTTATTTGGGGGTGACTTGTTCAGTCTTTTTATTTTTTTTCTGGTCATGTCTAACACTTTATGACCCCATCTGGGGGTTTCTTGGCAAAGATACTGAAGAGGTTTGCCTTTTCCTTCTTCAATTCATTTTACAGATGAGAAGACTGAGGCAAAAAGCATGAAACTTTCCCAAGATCACAAATCTAGTAAATGTCTGTGCGTCTATCTCTTGGCTCCAAGCATAATCACCAGTTGTCCTCTATTCCTGGAATGCTTTTCTTCCTCCACTTTCTGGCTTCCTCTAAGTCTTAAATAAAATCCCACATTTTACAGGAAAACTTCCCAACTATGTTTTAATTCTATTCCCTTATCTCTGTTAATTATTTCCTATTTAACCTGTATGAAGCTTTGCATACCTTAATTTGTATATGTTTGTTTACAAATAGTCTCTCTAATTAGATTCGAATCTCCTTGGGGGCAGGGACTTTCTTTTGCCTCTTTTTCTATTTCAAAGGCTTAGCATAACAACTGGCACACAGTAGATAGATGACATTTAATAGTAGTGGCATTAATAAATGGATATTGATTAATTGATTGTCTGACTATATGTGTTTGGTTGGACCTCTGAGTTCTTTGTATTTTATTCATTTTTTTTGTGGTAAGAAAATATGAAACTTCCATATACCAAATTAAACTTGTGTCTGTCTCTCCCTCTCTCTCTCTCATATCCTAGTGCCTTTTACCAAAGAAACAACCCAAGGTATAGAGAATTCTAGCTTTAAAGAGTGTGGGTCTCAATAGTCTTAAAAACTTCTTAATGATCACTTCACATCCTGAAAGTCCATATGACCCTCAATGAACAAAATGAGCAGAACCAAGAGAATACTGTATACGGTAATAGCAACATTATTTTAAAGACAGCTTTGAGCAACTATGTCATTTTGACTGTTATAAATACCCAACTTTATGGAGGAAGATACTATTTGCATCCAGAGAAAGAGCTAATAAATAGAAGTAAGTATAGAATGATTTTATATATTACATGCATATTTGTGTCTAATGTTAAGTATCTCTAGGATGGGGGGGAGGAAAGAAAAAAAGGAGAAAAAAGAAAGTTACACGATAACTTTGTTAAATATTTAAAAAGGAATAGCAAGTTGTACAAAATAGTTTTGCAGTTTCATGTACAATCATTTTTTTCCCCTTTCTCTTCTACTATGTTACCTAAATGCTTTATTTCTTAAGTTCAGAACAAAATCAATAAAATTTAAAAAGGTGTCACAGTTGGAGTACATTTGAGTCATGAGACTCCCCCACAGTTCCTCTGGGATCCTGGAGCACTCACTCTCTGAGAGTTTCACATTTCTTGTATGTTAAAAACATCAGACCTTCACCTTACACATTCATTTACCATTAAGCCTCAATAAAACAACAACAAAAAAAATTCAAAACAAAACAAAAATGAAAATCACTACAGAGACTGCAATATAACAGAGTTCCTCCGTGAAATTTAAAAAAATCATTTAAAATTTTGTTGAAAGAACATCTTGACTTTATTAAAATAAAACACAGAATTGTGTGGTTTTTTAATGTTTTATTGATGGCTATTGTTTTTAATCCGCAGGCACTGGCCCTTCCTTCACATCATTGAATCTCCCATTGCAGCAGCAACAGAAACAAATCAATAAACACAGCAGCCATTTCTGATGGTGTTTATATCACAGGCTATCTCCACAGTCTCTAGCTCTCTTACTAAAGAGCATTAAAGACATATGTCCTTTGTTATTAGCTCACCGAAACTGTGATTGATCATTGCAATTCATCAGATCTCTATTGTCTTTATTTTTGCTTTTATTTACTGTGACAAGCTCTGGGTATACAAATATTAAAAAAAAAAAGCATTAGTGGAGCCAAGATGGTGGCGTAGAAGCAGGAAAACTCTGTATGCCCCTTCCATAACCACCTCACATACCTATAAAAATGACTCTAAACAAACTTTAGGGCTACAGAACCCACAAAGTGACAGAGAGAAACAAACCTCTGTAGCAGCAAGAATCCTAGCATACCCACAGGGGCTGCCAAAGATCTGTTTTTCTAAGATGGGTTAATAATCTTTCAAAAGAATTTTTCTAAAATGGGTTAACAATCTTTCTTTAATCAAACATATGTCATTTACCTAGCTCAGGGGGAAAAGGTCAGCACCCCGAACTTCAGAGAATACAGAGTTTACAAGCAAACAAAAAATACAGACAGAGAAACAGATCAGCAGACAGGCTTCCAGCTGCCTGACCATTACATCCATACCTAGTCAGTTCCCAGAGAGGGAAGCATCAACATCTGGATTTTCAAAGCCAGGGGACTCAATGGCTGCTCAGAGTCTCATCTGTTCAAATTACACAACTCTTCTCAAAGTGAGCCCCAAAACAATATCTTACATCAAGGTATATATAGCCTTCTCCTGACTCAGAGAATGTCACAACACTCTTGACCCACTGCCCAATAATAAAGCATCAAGGTGTGGGCATTTTGGGTTGAACTAAGAAATGTTAGCCTAGAGAAAAAGGGTATGAACAATTTAATTATTTTCTCCCATAATTACAAATTGTTTTAAAGAATTTTCAGACTAAGTCATAGCTCCATTCACTGTGTATTAGCCCACAACACCCCACCCCAAACATTGACTATTTCCAAATTCTATCATATATTACATATTGAGGTGTATAGGCAAAACTCCTGAATCATTTTAATTTTCATTGATCTTATTATTAGCCCCTTGGAACTATCTTTAATGTGTCAGCAAGTTCTTCAAAACTATACAGAACCAATTGAAAAGATTAAAATGAAATGGATAATCTTCTTAATATTTGCACAGACCATTTATATGAGGACATCTGGCCTGAATGATGTCAATCTAGTTAGAGTTGCCTTAGCATTAAGCAGATGGGAGTGGGTCAGGAGAGGCAGAATATGAGAAAGATGATGGGAATTAGAACATGGATTGTGCAAACCATCTTGTCAGTGTTTACTTTGTCACTCCCATTTACCAGTTCAGCATATTTTTTTTTTTTTGCCCGTAGGTCAATGAGCTCACTGTGGAAAAAGTCCTGTACCCTCTTCTTGAGAGCCAGCTATATATCGTATCTCTGCTAATACTTTGATTGATGCTAAAATAGGGAGAGGTGACTAGACCATTTGTGAAATCCCAGTCAGTTTTGAATATATGGTAAGCTATTCAATTCAATTCAACAAACACCTATTATGCACCTATTGTATTGAAAGTCCAGCTCTGATGCCTTCATGAAATCTCAAACCACTGCCTCATTGTATGAAGGTTCACCTATGCCCTTGAAGTCTATGATAGTGGAAGATAGAGGAGGTTCTATTAATTCTGGAAATTTGAAAAGCTTCAAGAACAGTACCAAGAACAGTTTGAGACTAATAAAAATCGCAAATAGCAAGCATTTATGTAGCATTTAGCAGGCACTTTATAAATATTATCTCATTTGATCTCCACAACAACCTCAGAAGGTAGATGCTATTGTTATCCTCATTTTATAGTTGAGGAAACTGAAACAAAGAGGTTAAATGACTGGTCTAAGATCACACAGTTTGTAAGTGTCTGAGGGTGGGTTTGAACTAATGTCTTCCTGATTTCAGATCCAGCACTCTGTGGACTATGGTGCCCCCTAGACTCTATCAAGTGAGACTATTTTTTAATGACCAGACTAGTGAAACTAGAAGGAACTCGCTCTCAGCAGGATGGTCAGTTGAATGAATACATGACTGAAGAAATGAAGAAACAAATGAGTGAATGGATGAATGAATGAGAAAGTATTTTAGTGATTCGAATAGAAAAGTGAAGACATTGCTGAGCTCTCGCGATACTTACATTTTAATGGTGGAGGGCAATACGATGGTGGAAGGCAATGGGAGATCCATGGCCAGAGATGAGTATTTTTCTTTAAATGCTCAAAGGGATAGTGAGTGGAGTCAAAGGGGATTAGATTGGCTCACATTTTACATAGCAATAGCAGTATTGATTTGATTATAGATCCAGCTCATAATGAATTTGATGGTATAGGCAATCTATGAAAAAAAGAAAAAAAAGAATCATCCTCAGTTCTGAGAAGCCCCCATCTACTTCTGTTAGTAACAATGGCAGAGTAGAAAAAGGGATAGGAACAACTAAGATTCTCCTAGTTCCTTTTTTTCTTTTTTGTTCTATATATAAACTTTAACATGGCTGTGGGAACTCTAAATGTGAGATGATTGTGTAATTAACAACAAATATACAAACCATTAGATTAATTGAATTTTTATCAATCTTGACATTCTTGCTATACAAAAATCTAGAAGACAAAATGTGGTGTCAGCTAAATGGAAGGACAGATCACAGATAATCCTTAGAGAGGAAAATACAGCAACGGCTTTTAAGATGCACCCAAAGACCACTAGAAGCAACACGTGATTGGGCATTTGCCCCCAAACAAAGTCTCACATCAGGGATTATATAGCCTTCTCCTGGGTCAGAGAATGTAACAACCCTATTTACCCACTGCCCAATCACAAATCCAACTATATATATATTTTTTTTTGCGAAAAAGCCATCAAGAAATAATCACAACTTAAATATGAGCACACACAAATGTCACTGAAGATGAAAATTAAATAAACTATATGACTAAGTCATTTCTGACTTTGTATTTTAAATTTACATATAACTTGATACTAAGTGACTTCAATATGAATGCAAGAATGCATGAGAATATTTTTGGAAAAAATAGAATGAGAATAATGAGAGTGAATAAAAATGTGTAGACTATGTGCAAGCATCATGGGATAATATGAAATTTTCAAGGAAAGAATTAGAAGGCACTTAACATAATAAGAACTGAATAACCTCACCAACACACACACACATGCGCACACATGCACACATACCTTATTTTCTTATATTTTAACAGATAGGAAAGGACTTCTCATCTGAGAATCATTCTTCATGTAATTATCTATGTAGAGTCTTACCAATAAATTATTAGGTCGAAGAACAAATTTTGTACAAGACTGGAAGGAAAAAATGAAATGTGAAAAATTTTGGTGTGAGATTAAAACAATACAAACCTGGCTTCTTTATATAACTTATTGATTATGAAAATGTGATACAGAAGCAAATAAAAGCATAGGTGCTCATTAAAATAATTGCATCCAGGAGTTTAGTAAATTTAAATTCATTGGCTCAATGCCAATACCAAAAATCCCTCCCTCCTTAAAAACAAACAAACAAACAAAAAAAAAACAAACAAAAAAACTTAGCTATCAAATACTTGGCTAATTCGCCAGGCACAGAAATAATCAAGTCAACCTTAGTTTAAAACAAATTCATTTTAAAGCCACATGGAGAAGGATGGTAGAAGATTATGAAAAGAATTGCTTCACAGAAGAGAAATAAATAATAGAGAGCTAATCTAGTTTCAAGAAATTTTAGTGAGAAACCCATCTAATCTAAGAAGTCATCCACAGGGAATTTAAGGATAAAACTGGAAGGATGACAAATAGAAGAAAAAGAAAGATGGGGAAAAGATTCAAAAAGATGATTGCATAAAAGCTCTTTTCAATTTCAAGGGCTGTGGAGTCACTGTACTTAGACTAATATCACTTATAGGAGAAGTATAAATAAAAGAATAAGGTAAATAAAGGATAGGGAAATTGGATTGGACTGAGTGAGTCTATATAGTTACAAAAGATTATCTTGGAGGAGAAGATACCAAATTATATTTTAATAGTTGGACCTTATTAATAGCAAAAGTAAAACAAAAGATGCCAAATAAGACATCAGTGACTATAAATTACATGCCTATTTAAAATTTTTTATGAGCATAATTTGCAAAAAAAAAACACATTGAGAAGGTCCTTGATGGGGGTATTTGTAGAGATCAGGGTGATTTTCATGAGTGATATTCCATAATATACCACAATATTTAAGAATCATAATTCAGTGGTGCAATTTCCTCTTTTTCTAAGGATCTTTGATGTGAGGTTCACATGGACATAGGGAATCTTGGCTCTAAGCAGAATTATAGGACTTACACTTTGGATTATTATACCCCTCCTCTCCCCCCACAACCCACCCCAGAGTAGAACACTGGGGAAAAGAGCTAAAAGAAAGTGTTGGTTTTCTTATTTCATTAGTATTCTCTAAGGAGAGAATATAAAAGTTATTTATTTCCTTCAGTACAAAAGAAATACTTAAAACATAAAAAATTTATAAATATACCTTTATGAATACTTACAATATAAAATAGTAACCCATCAATCCCACTATATGCTCTACTGTATATGTATATATCCATATATATACACATACACATATACACATATGCATAGGCATACACACACTCACGCAATACACATACACATGTACATACATATACCGTACATATATGTATGCATATATGTGTACAAATACACATATGCATATACTATACACTCCTACTATGTACTCTCCTGGAGAGCATGATACTTCAAACATTAGAATTTGTAAAATGTTATTGGACTTCTCAATGAGTATTTCACTTGAATCAGTACTTTCTGAGCACTTTATTCAATTCCTATATTTTCCGACCACTCATAAACAAATGATTCCTTCATTTCGGGGGCAGGTGGAAATTATCTTCTCTAAAAAATAATTGTGAAGATCAACTAGTGTTTGACAGCTAGCAGGAGCTACTGACATCTTGAACTCATGAGGTAAATTTTGGTCTCTGCACTTGGATGTGGGGAGTGGTGGTGGTGAATCTTACATAAACAAACAAATACACACACACACACACACACACACACACACACACACATATATATATATATATATATATATATAATTTTCCCCATCCAAGTGCATGTATATGCATATACATATGTGTATAGGTATACAGTACATATTATTATAGCAGCAAGCACCCCAGCATCCCCAGGGTGGCTGCCAGCACAGGTTCTTAGATCTGCCTTTCTAAAGGAAAGCAACCCAAAATGGGTTAACAATCTTATTTTAATCGATCAAATATATCATTTACCTTGTTCAGGGGAAAAAGGCAGCACCCAGAACTTCAGAGTATACAGATAGAAACATTTCAAGAAGACAGGCCTACAACTGTCCAACCATTACATCCATACCAAATCACAGTTACCAGAGAGGGAAGCATCAACATCTGGGTTTTCAAAGCCACGGGTCTTGACAATGGCTGCCCAGAGTCTTGTCTGGTCAAGTCACACAACACTTCTCAAAGTGAGCCCCCATACAAAGTCTCACATCAGGGATTATATAGCCCTCTCCTGGATCAGAGAATGTAACAACCCTATTGACCCACTGCCCAAGCACAAAGCACCAAGGTATGGGCATTCCTGAAAAACAAGCCTCCCACCACAGGCTCCAGGTGCACTTAACCTAGGGGCAGGGAAGATCTTAAAAATTTACATTCCTATCATAATTATATGTTCATATATGTGATGTGTGTATATACACATAGACATATATCTACACACATACACATATATATGCATATATATGCATGTATATATTCACACACATATGTATGTGTATACATGTATATGCAATGTATATATAACATTTTATTTGCATTATTCTATAACTAAAATTTGTCATTTCCTTCAATTATTAAAAAAAAACAATAACAGCAACAACATTATTTGGAGAAAGGGTCTACAGATTTTACCAGCCTTATAGAGGGCTCTATGACCTACTGAAAACAGGTTAATGATTCACACTGTAGACTAAGCCATCTGCCCTGAAATACATCATGTTTTAACAGGGTAAAGTTAGGGATTCTGACAGTTCAGGTTCATCTCTCAAAAAATCAATGTTTTCCTTCTTTACCTAGCAATCAGCAGGTGACCTTGGAGCAGGGGAATGGATTTAGGTGAAGAGAAACAGCTTCACATGTTGTAGGTAAAAGAAGTCATTAGTCCTCTTTCCATGAAGGAGAGAAATAAACAAAAATAGATTCAAGAAATTTGCTACAGAATTAGGGGGAAAATTTCCTTTTTGGTTTATTTCCTTTGATAAAGAGTGAAGACAGGAAATCCAAGATAAAATTGAGCACATTAAGATGATTGGGGAACATTTTTTTCTTCTGACTTGATCTGCCACTATACTGGTTTAGTATGGGAGAAGGGGTGGGACAAGCCTCCTCTGACAATGCAGGTCAGCATCTATCCAACAACTTACAGGATTAAAGAGGTGCCCAGTGTACCAGGAATTTACCAGATTTGTTCAGTCATATGCCCACTATGTGACTCTATTTCTTTCTAGTCACCTTCATAACAAAGAAGTGAGAATGATGAATTTTAAGGAACAACTACAGTTCTAGAGTAATGAATAGTACACAGCTTCCTCCTCTCAGTAGAGATGCAGGGCCTATAACACAGGCTATGGTGTATACTTTCAGGTGGTCACCATAATGTTTGGCTTTGCTTTATAAAAAAAGGGTTCAGAAAACCAAACCAAACAGAAAACCCAAGGGGAAGCTAGGTGGTGCAGTGAATAGAGAACCAGCCCTGGAGTTAGGAGGACCTGAGTTCAATTCCAGCCTCAGAAACTTAACACTTAACTAGTCATGTGACCTTGGGCAAGTCACTTAACCCCAATTGCCCTGGCCTCCCCCCTCCAAAAAAAAAAAAGCAAAACAAAGCAAAAGAAAAAAATATTCAGTGAGGGGAGGTGCATAAGAGAAAATAACTGCTGTAAAAACAAAAGTCAATAACCAAAAAATCAACAAAATTCTATCTTGTATAGCAAATAATCAGTCAGTAAGCATTCTGTGGTTCATGGCAGGCACTGGAGTACGTCTTAGAAGTAACACAAACGGGGCAAATGTCTCCATCTAAACATGGCTCTCTGAGCTTAGCATATTACATTTAGTCTTCTGTGTGATGATTGTTCCCACAAGAAAGCTTCCTCTGGGGTCTTACTGTGTCATTAACAAATGAGTGCTATGTGAGCCTTTGTAGACAGTCACCTCTCAGCCAGGAAAGTCACAGTTTTCAAATGTCATTCAGGCTGCCATCAAACTCTTGTTCAGAAGGCACTTTGTAGTCTCTCATCTTGAACTAACATCAGATGTCATTTATCACTGCCAGGAGCTTAAAAACATCTGTAGTGCAGTGACAGTAATGGCATCTCCTCAAGGAGGTGGCACTTTTTTTTATCTTAAAAAAATGTCAACTGTTCTCCATCCCATGGGATCATGTTTCTCCTGAAGGCAAAGTAAGTGATCGTTACTAATAGAAAAAAATGCTGGGTTATGAATCTAGAGGTGGGTAATTTACCTTTCTCTTACCTGTTTTATATCACTTCTCATGATCTAGGGTGAAAATAAAAGTGGGAGATTTATAGAGTGAAAATGAAAGAGAAGAGAAGAGGGACCAGAACTTACATTCTATTGGGGAAAACATGTATGCACACCTATGTATACTTGCATGTGTGTATGCCAATGAATGCGTATAACATGAATCTGCACACATGTAACTCTGTGAATTGTACATGTGTATATATGTAAATTGGTTGTGTGTATGTATAGACAAGCAGATTTAAATGTATACACATATGTACTTCTGCTTATACCTGTGTGCCTGGGCATGTGGATGTATGCATATGTATGTGTGCAAATTTAAGTGTGTATTGTGTGTAGATGCATGTTGTTGTTGTTCAGTCATGGGCATTGTCTGTGGGATTTTCTTGGCAAAGATACTGGAGTGGTTCCCATTTTCCTCTCCATTTTACAGATAAGGAACTGAGGCATACAGGGTTAACCCAGGGTTATCCAGAGTCACACAGCTAGTAAGTGTCTGTGGCTGGATTTGAACTCAAATATTCCTGATTCCAGGCCCAGTGCTCTATCCACTACACCACCTAGCTATCCTATGTATATATACACATACATACATATAGACATACATACACATTTATATACACAAAAACACATAATGATGATGATTATGATAGCATTCATATAGGACTTTACATGTTATGTCATTTGATCTTTATAACAACCTTGGGTGGTAGATACTATTATTATCCCCATTTTACAGATGAATGAATCATAGGCACAGAAAAGTTAAATGGCTTGTGCAGAGTCACACAACTGGTAAATGTTTGAGGTATGATTCAAACTCACATCTCCCTGACTCCAAGTGCCGAACTCTTTGCCTTATGTCACCTGGCTACCTAATTACATAGTGAAAATAATATCAGGTAATTTGAGGGTGTTCACTTAATAGCTGGGGGGCTATTAAAAGAAGAGAGAAAGCCCTGCAGCATAGGGAATGCCTCCTGTCTCAATGACTGATGGAAAGACAGTCAATAATTTCACAGAACAAGAAGGTAAAGACGGATTATTAATGGCACCCACCAGTGGTTGGTGAATGGAGCATTCATGAGAATGACATTATAGATTCATTGTAATAAGTCTGATTTTAGCCACAGCCTGCCCAGCTTTGGGACAGTGCCTTTCAGATCACAGAATCCTGGGATAATAGCTTGGGTTCACAGATTTAGAGTTTGAGGGGACTGTATAGGTTATATGGTCCAACTGCCTCATTTTGTATATAAGAAAATTGAGACCCATAGAGGTAATGACTACTGCATGTTGACAAAGAACTGGGACTTCAAAACTGATCTTCAGCGCAGCTAGGTGATGCAGTGAATAGAGCACCAGCCATGGAGTCAGGAGGACCTGAGTTCAAATCCAGCCTCAGACACTTAACACTTACTAGCCATGTGACCTTGGGCAAGTAACTTAACCCCAATTGCCCTTCCCTCCCTCTCCAAAAAGAAAAAAAAAGAAAAAGAAAATTAATCTTTGCAGTTCAAATCCAGCACACTTTGAATCAGAGTGGGCAGCTACTTCAGAAGTTTGCTATTCCAACTCTCCTTCCTTATGCACATCTGAAACTGTCTACATTCCACCTCCTCCCTTCTACACTGGCTGGCTACCATCTGAATTGTTTCCCCCTGGTATATTCTTTCTCTTGAAATCCCATTCCCCTTCAAGCTTAACTCAAGGGCTTTTCCTTACCCAAGGCATTTTTTGATACCCCCAGATACTAGACCTTCCTCTACACCTCTGAAAATGTTACATTTGTTTTGTATTTACTTGTATATGTATATATTTATTTGTTTTTCTCCCAGTAGATTGTATGTTTCTTGAGGAGGGCAGTCTATTTTTGGTATATGTTGTATACCCAGAGGCTAGTATGGTGCTTACCCTAAGTAAGTGTTCAACTGATGTTTATTCAATTGCATTAGCTCGAACCATTGTGACAAATTAATATTTCTCTCTTGTATTTCATAACTAATTATTGAATTAGCACCAAGGTTTTACCCTTTCTGCTTCCTCATCTGTAAACCAACCAATGTGGGAAATCTCTCTTAAAGATTTACTCAGGTCAAGATCTAATCACATAGTAAAAGAAATTTTAAGTTTGGACTAATGAGTGTTTGCTCAGACAGGTCTGGGAAAATGTTGAATCTCCAAATTATCAAGACAGGTGATATGGAGATTGATGCTGCTTTAATCAAGACTTGGGTGACCCAAGTCATGTCCCCTAAGACCCTCATTTTAATATAGCCCACCTCCCATTATGTTAGCCAATCAGAGTTGATTGCCACCCCTTAGTAACACCTTCTCTTCAAAGGTATATAAACTGTGAGTCCACCACCATTAGGGGTCTTTGGTTCAAGAGAGATGGCCAGATGACCACCCTTTTATTAATAATATGCTAGTTTTATTAATAAAATGATTTTATTGCCCAGAAACTGCTTCTCAGAATTTTTTTAATTGCCACACCACACTTGAAAGAAGGTAGAGCAGCACACCCGAGCACTGACTATTTATTCTTTCCTAAGACTTCTAGAGATGGAAAGCACACCAAGGCAAGAGAGAGAACATACCACCTTGGGTGCAACTGGATGCTTAGCTAGTTCTTCCTGAGTCAAGTATAAATCTATCTCTATAATCTCCACTGCCTCATTACTGTATTTATAAAACTGTGGTGTCAGGAAAGGGTAAGATATACATGCAAGCACACATACATGTATACACACATGCTTATACACATGCATACAAGCATCCATCCATACATACATACATACAAGAGGAGAGACAGACAGACTGTGTTAAACATTGGAGATGCAAAGAAAGGCAAAGATATGTTCCCTACTCGCAAGGAGCATATAATCTAATGACAGAGACATGATAGAAGAGGAAGATAAGCATTTATTAGGCACTTACTGTGTATCAGGCACAATGTTAAGCACTTTCCAGATATCATAATTGGTCCTCATAACAAACTACTATGATCCTCATTTTACAAATGAGGAACCTGAAGCACATAGAGGTTAAATCATTTGCCCAGAGTCGCACAACCAGTAAGTGTCTGAGACTAGATTGGATATTAGATCTTCCTGATTCCAGGGCTAGTACTAGATATGCTGCATCACCTAGCTGCAGAAGTTCAATGTAAATAATGATGCGTGTACAAGATGTATAAAATCTAGAGGTACTCCAGGAATGGAATAGCATGTCTTAAACGATAATGAATTACCCCTCATTGGACAACCCTGGACTATAAGTGCTAGTATCATGCCCATTTTATGTATGAGAAGGCTGAGGTTGAAAGAAGTGATTTTACTTGCTCATGGTCACAGAGCTGGTGTGTAAAATAAGATTTGAACATAACACCAAGTCCCCTGCTTGTGCTTGGGTTCTATATGTCTATTGGTATAGCCTTAATCTTTCTCTTGACCACCACTCTCACATCCCCAACTGTGTCCCAGAGATATTTTTAACTGGACATATCCAAAACTGAACTAATTATCTTTCTCCCCTCTGTTTTCCCTATCATGGATCCTACCATGATACTCCCTCCAACCCATGTTTACAACCTAGTTGTCATTCTTAATTCTTTCCTCTCTCTTACTACCCCCATCTCCCCAGTACCCAATCAGTGGCCAAGCCCTACTGTTGTTATTTTCCTACCTATGTAATATCTCTTGGATGCATCTCTCTTCTTTTCTCTGTCCCTGAAATCACATTGTTGAAAATCCTCATCACCAAATACCTAGACTATTGCAATAGACTGCTGTCTTATCTCCCTTGGGTCTCTCCTCTCTTCATTCCATGTTCCACTCGCTTATAAAATTGATCTTCCTCAAATGCAAGTCTGAGAGTGTCACACCCATAGTCAATAAACTCCAGTGGTTTTCTATTACCTCCAGGATCAAATATAAAATCCTTTGTTTGGTTTTCAAAACTCTTCATTATTTGGACCATGCCTACTTTTCTCCATGCGATTTGTGATCCAGTGACAGAGGCTTCCTTGTCCCTGGAACATAACACTCTATTTCCTGACTATGGGCATTTTATCTGGCTGTTCCTCATGGAATACTCTCTCTACTTCCTGACTTCTCTGACTTCTTCTAGTCCTAGTTAAAGGCCCACCTTCTATGAGAAATCTTTCTCTGTCCTTTATCTTTGTGCCTTCCCTATGAGACTACCTCAAGTTTATCTTGTGTACAGCTTGTTTATACAAAGTTATTCACATGTTGTATTCTTCATTAGACTGTGAGCTCTTGGAATGGGATTGTTTTCTTTTTCATTTTTCCCTTTTCTTATATTCTCAGTGTTTAGCACAATGATTGGCCCATAGTACATATTTAGTAAGTGTTAATTTACTAACTGTACTATCTAAAACCCAAGATACTTCACCATCTTGATTGACCTCCTCTAGATATTCCCTACCTTATCAATGCGCTTCCTGAATGATAAATTCAGTAACATGTTAACTCTTTGAGAGTAGGAACTTTTTGGTGATTTATTCTTGCCTCTTCAGTTGTAAAAGTATGGAGGAACAAAGGTACAAACATAAAAAGTCCCTACTCTTAAGGAGTTTACATTCAGGAAACACTAAACTCTTAAAAACTGAAGGGTAAGCAGAGGATAGTGGAGAAATGTGAGGTGGGTGCATCACATTAGAAACAAAGAATCACACAGGTAAAATGATATAAAAGATAACATTGAAGAAATTTCTGTCCAATAAAGAGGGCAGGCTGGTCATAAAGGGAGAGTGAAAGATAACCAATGGATAGCTTTCTTGCCACTTTGGTATTTTTATAATGACAAATGTGTTTGAAGAAGCCATCTACCATGAGGGTGGCCCCTTGTAGCAAATTTACAGGAGATCGTGGACAATGCACCATAGGACAGGCAGTCATAGATGGGTTAGTATGCGTATCACTGGAGTCAATACCGACATTGATGAGACCAGAGAAAAACTGACTATTGGAGTCTAATGTATGATAGTGCTTGTCAAATTGCTCAATGGCTTTATATCAGCTTAAACATGTGATAAGCTTTCCTTAGTGTTATTAGTAAATAGAAGAAACGCATTTTCTGACGTATGTAAAGAAAGTTTCAGAAAAAGATATATACTGCTCAAGATTCACGTTGGTTTATGAAATCATAGAACCACTTTAACAATGACTGTGAAGGTGAAACAAAATTTTTGTGATGATTTTGACTCTGCTGGTTGGACCAAGCTAAGTTTAAAGGCATAAATATGTAAAGTGGGAAATAAAAGATGTTTTCTCTCAGAGCTATAAATAAGTGCGTACCCTTTGATCCAGCAATACCACTTCTGGGTTTGTATCCCAAAGAAATCACAGAAGTGGGAAAAAGACTTGTAAGTACAAAAATATTTATAGCAACTCTTTTTGTGGTGGCAAAGAATTGGAATTCAAGGGGATCCCCATCAACTGGGGAATGGCTGAACAAGTTGTGGTATATGAATGTGATGGAATACTACTTTGCTATAAGAAATGAGGAGCAGACGGACTTCATAACAACTTGGGGAGACTTATCTAAACTGATGCTGAGTGAGGAGAGCAGAACCAGGAGAACTTTGTACACAATTACAAACACATCTTATGTGTGACGACTAGCTTTGATAGACTGGACTTCTCTCAGCAATACCAGGTTAGAAGACAACTACAAAAGACTCATGATAGAAAAGGTACCCACAAACAGAGAAAGACCTACAGAGTCTGCAGATTGAAGCAAACTGTTTGCTCTCTTTTTTCTGTCTTTTGCTTTGTTTTATCTCTTCTTTTTCATTGTTCATCCTGTGCTTATTATCCTTTACAATATGACTAGCATTCAACATAAAGGTATTTGTAGAGCCTATGTTTGATTACATGCTGCTATGGGGGGAGGAGGGGAGAGGAAGGGGGAGAAAATTTGAAATTGAAGAGATTGTGGAACTGAATTTTGTAAACTAAAAGTAAATAAAAAGACATCAATTATTTAAAAAAAATGAAAAACAGTGGCTTTCTCTACATACATATATATAATGTAGGTATTTGCATGTATACCTACATATACACACATAGATGTACATATATACATATACATTGATGCACAGATACATATGCCTATGTGTAGATAGATGGATAGACAGACAGATAGATAGATACATCTCTATCTATCTATAGTTTCTGTTTACTGAAATAAAGGTAAATTTTAGCTATCTTGAAATTTCAAGACACCATCTTATTGGTTATTATCAACATACCCTCCAATGGAAAGGGGAAACATTTGAGAGGTCATGTTAAGTATCCATGATCATTTTTAATTCAATATCATAGAGAATAATGTCTTCAAAAATCCAATCACTTCTTTTAAAGTCCATAGAGTATTAAATTTGGATCCAGAAAGGATAATATACAACATAAAGTCCACTCTCCCCAACCCCCATTTTACAGATGGAAAAATTTGAGATGCAAGAGAGTTAAGGCCAAGGTCATATAGTTAGTAAATGCCAGAGCCAGTACACTCCAAATACAGAGTTCTTCCCACTGCACCACAAGATGTCCCTAACTTAGATAGACACTCTACTTGATGAGTTAAATTAAAAAAAAATTCAACACATAAGTTTAAAAAACCCATACAATGGGAAGCACAGTTGATACAAGCTACTGTGTTCTCTTTTCTTTTTCTCCCTTAGTTCTGAGAGTTGAAGATATGTTGTCAATAGGAAGACAATAACAGTGCTTTAATTCCAAATATCTCCAGGCATTGTTCTTTAATAACTCTACCATCACTAAGAGAGAGGGACTCCTGCAGCAATAATTTATAGCAAGTCTGTCAAAAACACCATGCTGGAATGGCCTCACACAAAACCAACAGGGCCACCTTGGGGAATGCTGAAGTTCAAAGCAATGAGTAGGAAACCAGGTAAGAAGTAGGGTTTCCAATGTTAACAAAGATCCTTTTTATTTTTCTGTTTAATTCCACCCAAAATACAATTTACACCCTATAAATTTGTGTCTGCTACCATGTTTTGGATGTTTCATTCATTCAAGAAATATTTCTTAAATGACTTCTATGTGTAAGGCCTTTAATCAGCTTTAAAGAGACTTCAGTATAATCAAGGGATCTACGATCTCATCAATTTCGGTGCTCTTCCAGTAGTGCAGATCATAAACAACCCATATCTACCCATTATTGGAACCTCTTGGCCATGTCCTGCCATGAGATTGCCATAGGGGTCTGCCCAGTATGCTGTGGGTCTTTCTCATTTTTTCTTTATACCATTAGTATAATAGTGAAGTATACTGGGTTGGCCTTCACACTCCCTACGTGATAGGTAATTTTCCTTCTCAATTACACAATTATTTGATGACATTCTTATCTCTATTTCTTCTTCCCTGTTGCTTATTGATAATGCACTTCAACCTGCCTTCAGTAACCAAGTCTCTCCATCCCCATCTGTGTGTATTGGAGGTACAAGAACATAAACAAAAGTTTTGATTATTATTATTTGATTATTATTATCTTCTTCTAAGAGTGATATGACGTACACAAAGAAGTAAACAATCTAGAGGACTGTGATAAATGTGTTCCTAACAGCAATATCTTGCAGCTACTTTGCACATTGAAGGTTTGTAAACACTTTAAAAACATTATCTCTTTCTATATGCTCTGCAATCTTGTGACACTGGTGACTTTGATGTTATTATTCACGAAGACACTCCATTAACCAACTCCATGCTTTTTCACTGACTGTCCCTCAAACCTGGAACTCTCTCCCTCCCAGCTTCTGTGGCTTCTTTCACAACACAAATCAAATCTAACCTCCTTTCCAGCTCTCTTTCATGTTTTGTCTTTCCCTAGTAGAATGTAAGCTCCTTGAGGGCAGGGGCCATGTTTCTTTTTGCTTCTATTTGTATCCTCAGTGCTTAGCATAGTGCCTGATATGCAATGAGCACTTTCTAAATGATGGAGTTGACTTACTTACATTGGGAAAAGAAGTGCCCTTTAGATCATGAAGGTGAAGTCAGCAGAGTGCATACTCAAAGAAATTTTACTACATTATGATGGGCTTTGAGCATTGACCCAGCAAGTTAGTGTGTTGTGTGAGGACTAACCTAGTCAAGCTTAAAAACATTCATTTTAAAAAACTTGGTCACAGGGTGTTGGAAGTAAAAACATGCACACATTTCAATAAATCATCACAGTAACGCCTTAAAATAAGTAAGACTGTGTTTGGTGGTTGGGGGGAGCTAGGTGGTGCAGTGGGTAGAATACTGGACTTGCACTTAGGATGACCTATATTCGAATCCTGTGTCAGATGCTTATTAACAATGTGACCCTAAATATGTCACTTAACCTCTCCAGAAGACAGTTTTCTTGTTGGTAAACTGAAGGTGATTGGACCAGATGGCCTCCAAGATTCTTTCTGCTTCTAGAATTATGAGCCTACCTCAAGGTGAGGGGATTCAGTTTACCCTGAAGCCTAATGCATCACCATCTAGATGCTGAGCAAATATATATTCTTCCATGACTTTAAGAAGAAAGCATCATTGTTCCCAAACCAGATATGTAGAATGTACACACACACACACACACACACACACACACACACTGCATTGGGTATAGAAATCTATCTTATTCAATGGAGTAAAAGGAGAAGGGGGTAAGAAAAAGAAAGGAGGAGTGACAACAGGAAGGGGTAAAAGGTAAACCAAACAATCCCTTCCCGCAACAAGTTTACATTCTATGTGTTCACAGGAAAGCACAGGTTGATATTATTATAAAGACAAAGACAGCTACTTAGAGTCACAATAAAACACTGGAAACTAACTTAATGTGTCCTGTCAACCCATCCTCCTAATTACCCACTCATTACTAACCTTAGATTCCTCTTTGATTTTCCTCTTCCTTTATTTGAACATCAATTCATTTGTCAAGTCCTGACATTTCTGCCTTTACTATATCTCTCTCATGTGACCCTCTTTCCCTTTTATATCAATTAGATCTGCCCTAGTTCAGGTTTTCATTGCTTTTAAGCTAGAATACTGAGATCTTTCTAGCTTTCTTTCCTTTATTATCCGCTCTCTCCAATCAGTCCTTCATGCTGCTGCCTATGTAATCTTCCTAATACTCTGTTTTGACCATATCACTTCTCTGCTCAAAGCTTCACTTTCTCTTTTTTAATTTTATTTTATCCTGAATTTAAGAAATAAAGCAAGCATTTCCATAATACAATAGAATAGGAAAAACAGATGATTGCAAATGAAACTGCAAATCTATTACATACAAGTTGCTATTCCTTTTAAATCTACAATGAAGTTGTTGTGTATCTTTCTTTTTTTCCTTTTTTCTCTCCACCCCCAACCCTATGTATGTGTGTATATATGTATGTACATAAAATATAGCCACACATATGTATATATACACATATACACCGTACACACACAAACATATAATCATTCTATACATACTTCTATTTATCAGTTCTTTCTCTGAATACAGATAATGACTTCCTTCATAGGTCCTTTGTACTTAATTTGAGTATTTTTAATAATGAAAATGACTTAGTCACTCCAAATTGTTCTTAAAACAATATTATTACGACTGTATACAACATTCTCTTGGTTCTGCTCATTTTGCCCTTCATTTCGTGTAAGTCTATCCATGGTTTTAGAAGATCATTGAGCTCACCATTTCTTATAGCACAGTTGTATTCCATCAGGATCATATACCACAACTTGTTCAGCCATTCCCCAATTGATGGGCATCCTCACAATTTCCAGTTTTTTGCCACCACCAAGAATCGTTATAATTATTTTAGAACATATAGGTTCTTTTTCTTTTTCCCTAATCATCTTGGGAAACAGACCTAGCAGAGGCATTGTTGAGTTAAAGGTTATTTCTTCCTATTACCCACTGAAGAAAGTACATTCTGATTCAGTTCTTCAAGACCAATCTGACTCCAGTTGTTTTTTTTAATGTAGTCTTATCTAAATAAATCAAAAAGTATTTATTAAACATCGACTATTTGACAGGTGCCATGCAAAGTGACTAAGGTGTGACATAAATACAAATGGCAAACATTATCCACTTTCAAAGAATTCATAGGCACTCTTTTGTTAAAAATTAAATTTTATTTTAAGGATTTTCTCCCTCCCGTCTCCATCCTTCCTCATCTGAGAAAGCAAGAGAATTAAAATCCCTGCTATAACCATGTAGTGTCAAGCAAAACAAATCTCTCCATTGGGCACATCCAAAACATATGCCTCAATCTCTACCACAAGTTTGTTGCATCTATTGGAAGGAAGATACTATGCTTCATCTTTATTCTAGCAATGGTGGATAGCCATTGTGTTGATGAATACCTTAGTCTTTTAAGGTTTCCAGTATAAAATTGGCATTATTTTTTTTTCTCCTGGTTCTGCTCCCTTCACACTATCTGATTATAGTCATTTCTACTTCAGTCACTCTTGTGCCATCAGTCTCCCTGAACTCTCTGACACTTCTCAGTATAGCCTCTCAGTCACTTTGGACCCATAATAGGCTCACCCAGGATGCTCTATGTTGGTTTCAGAATCAGGCAAGGAATATCTGTGTATGCTATGTAGAACCCACCAAGAAGGACAGATAGGTGCGCTCTTTAAAGACTAAGCCTTCATTATGCAATCCTCCATTTACTAGAATAACCAAAAAAAATGGAGGAGAAAGAAAATTTTGATCAATTACCTGGTCATTCAGGCAGCAAGATAGGTCAGTGGATAGAGTACTACACTGGGATGGAGGAAGACCTAGGTTCAAATTCTGCCTCCTTACCCTTATAAGCTAAGTGACCCTGGGTAAGTCATTTAGCTTCTCCCAGCCTTAATATCTCCATCTGAAAAGAATCAGGATAATAAAGGTACAGGCTGCAAATAGTTATTGTGGGAATCAAATGAAATCTTATAAATTGCTTTGTAAACCTTGAAGTATGATATCAATGCTAGCTATTAATTTCTACATAACCCTTTAAAGTTTGGACACTGATTACCTAGACTTCTCATGATACTAAGATAGAAAAGAAAGGGGGGGAGATAAGAAAATCCAGGGGTCTTTTGTGAGACAACTTGATTTCTCTAAAGCTTGGTCATTAAAGGACCTTTTGGGCACAAAGTCCACCTATCTCTTGATAATTGCTTTTCTCCCACTCACTTTTCTAGAGGTCATGTAGGCTTTGTAGGAAATGATGCAAGGTGATACCATGGATAGGGCTTTGGACTTGGAGTCAGGAAGATCTGTGTTCAAATCCCACCTCAGAAATTTACCAGTCTTGTGCCCTTGAGTTATTTAGCCTGACTTGCCTCAGTTTCTCCATCTGTAAAATGCATAGGTTAGGCTTGATGGTCCTTAAGTTCCCTTCCTGCTTCATACCCATCATTCTATACTTTTCTTCAGAGTTCCTAAAGCAACTAAACACTCTCTGCTTGAGTCTCCTCCTTCCTCCCATTAGTGGAAAAGAAGATTTCCTTATTAATGCCACCATAAATATTTAGTACCATGCATCTCTCTTGGAATCAGTCACCTAAACCCACATCTCTCCATTGCTACTGAAAATGGGCCTTAGGAGCTTTTCCAAAGAGGTGTTTTCTTGTGTCATCAGTAGGGGATCTAAACAAACACAGTGGGGTGACACAGGGAGAATGAGCAGTACAATTGAGCCACAGGCATAAATAATTCACAAAAAATTAAAAGATTCCAAACATTTGTCTCTGATGATCAAGATGGTTGCCCCCCCCCCCCTTCTCCCGGCCTTTCCTATTTTCTGGGCTGATTTTTTACCCTATTCCCTGAAACAGTAACAAGCAGCTGGTACAAAGCTTCATGCTAATCAGTGACTGTCTTTCAGTTTTGGTTTTTTTGAAAATGCTTAGAAATGCATCCTCATCTGAGTGCTTTGAAGTTCAATTTTAATTTAGATGCAAACTACCCCAAAAGTACTGAAAGTTTCAAAAGCGCCTCTAGCAGTTGGTAATTATTATGTGTTCTTATTGCCATATTTGATTAGCATGTCGGTTTGTTCATTCATTCCAGGAAGCCCGTTATAGCTTCACATGTGTACAGTATAACTGGCTCTTACAGCTCATTTCCTGAGGCCTGCTGCAAAAGTATGTACCATCCATGACAAGGATCTCAGAGCCATCTTCAGCTCTTCTCTCCATAGAAGCGTTCAGTTGCCTTCATCCAGAACTTTGATCTGATGCCTTCTTGGCATTCCTATCACAACAACCTTGTTTCAGGCACTCTCTGCCTCGCCCTTGGAGGATTTGTTAAACAATATCCTCCTACCAGGTTTTCTAGCTTCTAGACTGTACCCTCTCTAAATTATCCTCCACAAAGATACCAAACTGATAGTCCCAAAATATAGGTCTGAGCACATACCTCTGATTCTTGCTCACTCTTTGACCTTAGGCAAACCAATTAATTTCACTGGGCCTTGGTTTCCTCATCTATAAAATCAAGGCATTATAACAACAGCAATGATCACCATCACCACCATCATCACCTAAGCAGCTAGCTAGGTGACACAATGAATCAAATGCTGGGTCTGGAGTCAGGAAGATATGAGTTCAAAGACCTGAGTTCAAATCTAGTCTCATATACTAGCTAGTTGTGCAACTTGGCAAGTCACTTAACTTCTGTCCGCCTCAGTTTCATCAACTGTAAAATGGAGATTGTAATAGCACCTACCTAACAGGATTATTGTGAAGATCAACTGAGATAACATTTGTAAAGTATTTCCATGGGTGGCATCAAAGGCTGTACTTAAAGATGTTACCATCCGTTTCCCCTAAACAAAAAAAATCAGGTATCCTCAATTGGATTGAATAAAAACTCTAGAGTTTCTACATCATGAATTCCAGAAGACCTGAATTCATATCAAACCTCAGATACTTACTAGATGTATGACTCTGAGCAAGTCATTTAACCTCGGTTTATTTCAGTTTCCTGAACTGTAAACTGGAGATAATAATAGTTCTAACTCCCAAGGTTGTTGTGAAGATAAAACGAAATTATATTTGTAAAGTGCTTCGCAAAATTTAAGGTGCTATTTAAATGGTATGATTATTAAAATGATTATTAATCATTAGCATTATTTTTATAGCTCCCAATCTTGAATTCAATGATCCTAGGACTTATTAGATATATAAAGAGTTCTTTTTGATCCCAAATTTCCTCCTCTCAAAAAGCTTTAATACTTCCTTCAATGGACTGTTGTGAAGCTTAAATAAAATGAGTTCTTGGTAAACTTTAAAGCATTACAGAAATATCAGGATTACTTTTTATTACTACTCCCTTACTTTGTGGTATGTACTATGGTGCTTTAGAAAACCTATGGCATTGTTTTTGCTTTTGAGTTGTTTCCATCATGTCTGACTCTTTGTGACCCCATTTGGAGTTTTCTTGGCAAAGATATTGGAGTGGTTTGCTATTTCCTTCTCCATAGTCTCAGTCAGATCAGACCTGGTTCTGATGTGTGTAACACTTTGCAATTTACAAGGTTTGTTTGTTTTCATGTATTACAGCGTTTGAATCCCACAACCACTCATGATGTGAGCAAGATGGGGATTTTTGATTGATATTCTGAGAACAGTTCACATTTTTCTCAGAAGCTTTTGATGCAGGAGTTTTGACTTTGTTGTCTTCTTCTGGTTCTATGTTTTGATCCTCTTTGTCCCCAAAAGAGCTTCTATGGTTTGATTGTGCTTCCTCTGTTTGCTCATCTTGCCAATTATTTGACTTTTGAGCTCTTTGCCATGGTAGAACTCTGCTTCCAGAGTGGAGAGAACTGTGTCCCAAATTGCCGGGGTTTTGCGTAACTATTGTCAGCGCTTTATCCAGCTACCCACCTCAGAACTGTGAGGGGGATTTTCTGTCCACAGCCTTAACAAGTTCTGTCATGCCAATGTTCCTCACCCCAGGACCACCACCCAAGACTGTGACCCAGATTCAAGGAGGGAAAAGTAAGAGAATCCTGCCTTTTCACCAGCAGGAAGATTCCTGCCTCTGGTCAGCCACTTGGTACCCCTATGATCTGTAGGCCTGGAGCCAGAAACAGCCACAGTGCCAGCGGGTGCAACTGCCACCACCTGAGGGCAGGGGTGGGACCATGCTCTTCTCTCACCCACTTCCAACAGAGTTCCCCACTGATCTTTTACTTCCTCTTTGGGGTTTATGGGTTGAGAAGTCAGAAAACTCCCAAAGCTCCCAGTGATTCATGCTCCTGAAGTCTGCTCTGGATGGCCTATGTCACTGGTCTGGGCTGGCAAGGATCACATGGTACTGAACACCTTTCCCAGCTCCATGCGACAGACACTTCCTGTCGGCCTGCCGTACTGCCTTCAGTGGGAGATTTGTTTCTCTCTGTTGCATTGTGGGTTCTATAGCACTAAAATATGTTTACAGGTATTGGGGGTGGTTGGAGTGGGAACTCAAGCAAATTCCTGTTTTCACTCTACCATCTTGGCTCTGTCCCCTTTGATTGATATTCTGAAAGGAATTTCTGAGTGACTTGTTCAAAGTAATAAAGTTAATAACTGGAAGGTGTGGGACTAGAATTCAAGACTTCTGACTCCAAACTTGTTATTCTTTTCATGGATATAGGCTGATTCTCTTTTTATAAAAATGCTAAAAAGCAAATTGAATGTGGAGACACTTTGCAATGGTAATATAGAAACTACTGGTAATGCATGAAGATAGAAATGTATGTTTTATATATTTTGAAATGTTTTGAGAACATTTTCTACACATACAGATCTAGGAAAAAATGTTTCTGTTCCTAAAAAGGAAGAATGAAATCAGTGAGGATAAATATAAGAACATATGTGGAAATTCTTTGAACCTTTAGGAGAAAAGATATGTTAGAATCCAAAGACATATCATGACATTCCTTGAAAAGCTTTCTTATTTTCTTCTCATCCCTCTTCTTCCCTCCTCTGTTCTCAACAGTTACCAGAAGGGCAATTACTTAAGAAGAAGAACATTCCTAAAGGATATGTACTGAGAATAAACCAGGTTGGTTCTTTTCACCCAGACTCCTTTGCCTGAATTTCTGGTCATGGTTCTTCATGAATCAGATAGTCCTGGAGCTCCTTGTGGCTGTTTTATACACAATCAAGCAGGGAATTATGTGTACAGACTAATCTATTTAGTCCCCTAAACCAATCAAATTCCAAGGAAGTTTTCAATACCTTTTCCCCACTAACTTGGCAGGATCTATGGCATATTCTGTCCACCTATCATCCATCAGTTTTGTCACATGGCTTATTTATTCCTGTCTTCCAATTCTTTGATGACATTATTTACACCTGTTCTGTTCAGAGGTCCTTGCTAGTTATATCTTGAAGCTTGGTTGTACATTTTGCCTTGCCCTCTCTATAATATTCATCTTTAGTTGTTACTAAACGAGTGGATACAATCCCTCGTCTCCCTGTAATGTAGTAACAATAAAGTAAAAAGTTTCTATTAAAAAAGATGGAGCTCTGCTGTTATGGGAAGCTTGGGGCTTTGCGTTTCCTCAAAACCAACTCCCCTCTACTCCTTTTCAAGTCTGGGACCAGCTCATTGTCTATCTGTCCCCGATATACATACTGTGGCACAAAACCACAGGATGTTCATTGAGATGCATGTTGAAATCTGTGTAATAAACATTCTTCATTCACTTGGTCTTGTCTATGTGAATGGATAGACCAAAATGCTTTGAGTGAATACTGCTATCTTCCAGGAAGCTATTTAGTGTCTTAGAGCATGATGCAATCAACAAAATTCCATATACAAATCAGAGCCATAACTAGGGTGGAGTAATCAGAGTTTTGCCTCAGGAATCTGAGAAGTTAGGGGACATTGTTGGTACATTTAGTGCTTTAGCTACATAGGAACTAAGGTGGAACAGAGTAATAATGCACAAATATATAAGCAAGTCAAGGTAAGACTGTGATAGGAGAAGTAAGACCACGGTATCCATGTTTGTTGATTATTCCCATTACTGTATTACAAATTCTTTGAAGGCAAGAACCATAATCTCTGAATCCTCTTCAGAGGATACAAATTTCAAAGAAGAAAGAGAGCCCATCTGGTTGGAGTGTAATAGAGACCAGGAAAGGTTCAGTGCCTAACACAGTCCCTTATAGAGATTATTCAGTGAAAGAATGTTTATTGACTTGGATTTCTCAAAAGGAATGGAGGGAGGGAAGGGGGGATGAAGGAAGAAAGAAAGGAAGGGAGGGAGCGAGAAAGGAAGAAAAGAAAAGGAGGAGAGAGGAAGAGACAAAGAAAGGGAAGGAGGGAGAAAGGGAGGAGGGAGGGAGGGAAGAAGGAAGGAAGGAAGGAAGGAAGGAAGGAAGGAAGGAAGGAAGGAAGGAAGGAAGGAAGGAAGG